>NC_133449.1:1266384-1582980 GCF_048565385.1 Saimiri boliviensis | reverse complement strand
GTCACCTCCTTATTACTGAGCAGTTTCTTGACCTGTCTCCCAGAACACAGACAGTTTTCAACTGTCCAGGGCCGTTGTTTTACAAAATGTCCCAAACTGGCGTGTGTGACTGCCACCTCCTGACTGATTTGGGTTAACTAAGAGAAGTGTCCTTCTCCAGCTTCACGTCCGGGGCAGAAGGACAGACGGCCCATTGTTGGTTACCTGGGTGTTGAAAAATGATGCTTTGTGACTTCCATGCTATTGGTAAGGACCCCAGCAGCAAGTCACCCGTAAAACTTAAGTTATCCTTCAAATATAATCTAACAATGAATTACCCACTTTCACGTCAACTGTATCAGTAAATGTCACTGTTTAAAATTCCAAAAATACCCTCCTATCATAGACACAATCACTTCAAATATAAAATTTGAGGAAGAGACTCTGATAACCTGTGAAAATTCATAATTTATTCCCAGTGGAGCCTGTAACCGCTTCAAGATTCAAGGTCCCCTGAGCACTTCCTACAAACTGGTATGTTCTGACCGCTCATTTGCTGCAGCACTGCTTCCTGGAAGCGCTGGTGATTGCAGTGACTCCCCCTCCAGATTCCACGGAGTCCTCAGAGCTGACAGAAGAGGGGCCTCGCGCCTGGGATCCCTGCGTCTCTGTCTTTAGCCCGCCGGGTGAAAGGAGCTCTCTCAAAGGTGTCTTTAGGAACAAGGCAAGTTGCTGACGTGGTGACTCAGGCCTGTCTGTCAGGATTATTAAAAGCTATTTTTCCATAGGAACGGTGTGCCTGAGAATTGGTGTAAATGTTTTAGAAAGCAACTTAACGATATTTTCAAAAATCTTAGAAAATTTATATTTTGACTCAGTCTATACTAAAAATACCAAAAACAATTGCAAATGTTCCAAACTCAATAAAATCAACCGTAAAGAAGTCCTATTACAGAGGAATGATCAAGCAGTTCATGATCCATGAACTCTCTGGAGTACCAGAGAGCTCTTAAAATAATGGCAATGAAAACCTTCTACTAAGGGGATTATGGTAAAGTAGGTGAAAAGTACAGAAGAAGATTACAAACGCAGGAAGAGGCCAGTTATCCGCGAAAAGAGTTGGGCTCTGGCAGACATTTGGAGAGATTTATTCTGAGCCAAATCTGAGTGACCATGGCCTGACGTGGCCTCTGTAGGTCCTGAGAACATGTGCCAGGGTGACCGGGGCACAGACTGATTTTCTACATTTTAGGGAGACCTGAGACATTAATCAGCTCACTGGGGTTACACACTGGCTCAGTACAGAGAGGCGGAAGGGCAGGTGGCTTCCAGGGCACACGTAGATTTAAACATTTTCCAATTGGTTGAAAGCATTATTGTCAATTGTAGGGAGTGTCCGGTTTGCAAAAGGGGTTGTGGAGACCACGGTTCTTATTGTGCAGATGAAGCTTCCATGTAGCAGGCTTCAGAGGCAATAGATGGTAATTTTGGTTGTTGTTGTTTTCAATTTGAGATGGAGTCCCACTGTCGCCTGGCAACACAATCTCGGCTCACTGCAACCTCTGCCTCCCGGGTTCAACGGATTCTCCTGCCTCAGCCTCCTGAGTAAGTGAGACTACAGGTGTACACCATCACAGCCAGCTGATTTTTGTGTTTTTGGTAGAGTCAGGGATTCACTACGCAGGCCAGGCTGGTCTCGAATGTCTAATCTCAGGTAATCCACACACCTCAGTCTCCCAAAGTGCTGGGATTACAGGCGTGAGCCACCGCGCCCAGCCAGTGGTCATTTTTTTTTTTTTTTTTTTTTTTAATCAGACTTAGAGTCTGTGTTGATGGGAATGCTGGTGGACGGCTTTTCCTGAATTCCAAGAGGGAGCAGGGCTTGGTGAGGCACGTCCCGCCCCTCCCTGTCATGCCCTGAACCAGTCCTTCACGTTCGATCTGGAGTGCCTTGACAGACGAGGGAGGCCCTTCGGGGTTAGGGCCGGGGGCTCTTTGAAGTTTATTTTTGGTTGACAATGTTTAGATCACCCTGAGGGTGGGCTGGTTTGTGGCTGGGTCTGGCAGGAGCACACTTCCCAGGGCACTGGCCCGAGGAAGTCAAGGAGAAGGTAGAGGAGGGGTCAGGGAAGCGCGGGTCAGAAAATCAACGTCTCTGTGTTTAGGAGCAAGAGTGGGAAATGGCCACAGGGCAAAGAGCACACAGGAAAAGGCACTGTGTCTTCTGCCGGGATCCCTGGGGTCCTTTGTCTGAGACCAGCCAGCCGCACATACTTTGCCTTATGAGGCTGAAAGAGAAGGCCTGACTACATTTTTATCACCATGGGCAAACAAATCAATTTTTTTTTAAAGCAAAAGGCCCGAGCACATGAGGATGATTCTGGAGGTTTGGGAGGAAACGGCTTGGGACTGGCACTCCCTGGGTTCACAGGACGCCCTTAGAACAGCTTCTCCACTCTTCGGGGGCCCCATAGCTGCATCCCAGGGTTCCCTGGGCACGGAAACAGAAACAGTCCAGGGTCCAGGGCACAGCAGGAGGAGGGAGAGACGCAATGAGAGGGAAACGGTAATGGGGAGGCCGCCTGGCCCCTCCATCCATCGTTATCCGTCAGAGACGCAGCGGAATCCCAAGCCTGGTCCCCAGCGCCCCCAGATGCCCTTATCACTGGGAGGGTGAGCTGGCATCGTCTCTGTGCCCTCCTGTCAGGAAGGAGCTGCTCCACTTCCATACGCAGTCATTTCTGGCCCTTAGCACAGCTGCATGCGGCTCCTCTGAGCTCACCAAACGCCCTCTTTTCTGTGCAGTTAATTTGAGGCCTTTTTTGCTCAAGAAAGACATGAGCCATTATGACTGACAGCAAGAACTCTCTAGCCAATGTCACAAGGATTGACAGTGTGTCATCACAACCATAAACCAAAAATAAAACTCGTAGCCCCCCAAACAGCTGAATGAATGGACCCCTCCGCTCTGCCAAGGGCATGCCACAGGAAAGCCGAAGCACTGGTTCAGGCCACGGGAGGAGGTCGGGGTTGGACATCCTCGTTCCACCCTCCAGTCTTCGGAACTCAGGCACAGCTGACCAGCTAACGTTGAAACGGAAGCCTGACGCCTGGCAGAGCAGACTCTTTAAGTCTGATAAGAAGCGTTTAGAATCTATTCTCTCTGAAGCCGGCTACACGATGGCTTCATGTGCGTGTTAAGAATCTCAGTCTCCACAACCCCTGATCTTAACCCGGACACTCCCTTCTGTGGATTCAGGTCCTCAGATAAACTCTTTCAACCAATTGTCAACCCAAGAAAGCTTCTAATCCACCTGTGACCTCAAGTGCCCCCAGCACTTGGAGTGGTTCCACTGTTCGGGACCGAGCTAAGCTAACGTACATCTCACATGCATTGATTAAGGTCTCATATCTCCTTAAAATGCATAAAACCAGGCTGTCACCCAACCACCATGGGCACATGTTGTCAGGACCTCCTGAGACTGCCACAGGCACATCCTTAACCTGTCCACAAAAAGAGCCCAACTCTATGAATCTTTGAAGAGGTTTACTCTGAGCCAAATAGGAGTGGCCGTGGCGTGACGCAGCCCTCAGGGGGGTCTTGAGAATGCGGGGTTTTAACTTTTTAACCAGAACATGGTTTTAACTTTTTTTTTTTTTTTTTTTTTTTGAGATGGAATTTTGCTCTTGTTGCCCAAGGGGGCGTGCAATGACACCATCACAGCTCACGCAATCTCCGCCTCCCAGAGTCAAGCGATTCTCCTGCCTCAGCCTCCCAAGTAGCTGGAATTACAGGTACACGCCACCGCGCCCAGCTAATATTTGTATTTTTAGTAGAGACAGGGTTTCTCTATATTGGTCAGCCTGGTCTTGAACTCCCAACCTCAGGTGATTTGCCTGCCTCAGCCTCCCAAAGTCTCAGGTTTACAGGCGTGAGCCACCTTGCCCGGCCGGGCATCCTGGTTTTATACGTTTTAGGGAGGCATGAGACATCAATCAAATACATTTAAGAAACACATTGGTTTCATGCAGAAAGGTGGGAAAACTCAAAGCAGGAGCTGCCAGGCTCTCGGGGAATTGAAACATTTTCTGGTTAACAATTGGCTGAGTTTGTCTAAAGACCTGGGATTGATGGAAAGGGGATGTTCAAGTTAAGGTAAAGATTGTGGAAACCGAAGTTCTTTTGAAGTTCTATAGTTGCTGTCCTTAGAGACAATAGATGACAAATGTTTCCTATTTAGATTTTCTTTTTTCTTTTTTCTTTTTCTTTTGGGACAGAGTCTTGCACTCTCCCCCGGGCTGGAGTACAATGGCGCGATCTCGGCTCACTGCAACCTCCACCTCCTGGGTTCATGCGATTCTCCAGCCTCAGTCTCCCGAGTAGCTGGGAATACAGGTGCGCGCCACCACACCCAGCTAATTTTTCACTATGTTGGCCGGACTGGTCTTGAATGCCCGACCTTGTGACCCACCCACCTCAGCCTCCCAAAGTGCTGGGATCACAGGCGTGAGTCACTGCCCCTGGCCTTCTTCTTACAGATTTTAGTTAATCTCTTTAGGATTAGGAGGGCCTGGGAGAAAAAGATCCAGCTATATTAATAGAGATTCTTTACAGATGCAAAATTTCCTCCACAAAGAACAGCTGTGCAGCGCCATTTCAAAATATGGCAGAGAAACATGTTTTGGGGTAAAATATTTTGATTTTCTTCCTTGTCTGGTAACGTTATACCAGAGTCAGTTTGGAAAACAAGTCACAATCTATAGAGTTAAACAAAACCCATTCAAAGAGAATGTGCGGTTTGCAGCACATGGCTCCCCAGACCCCGTCGATAGAAAGTTGGGCAAGATTTTTTTTTAAAATCAGAGTTTAGTCCTCAGCCTTAGCAAAATAAGCTTCCGAACTGATGGAGACCTGTCTCCGCCCCTTGCTGGCTGATGCAGCACAGCCGGATGATGCAGCAGCGCTCAGGGTCTTCAGGGAGAAGCAATTTAGGGTATGAAGAAAATCAGGCTTTCATCCTTTATGTTTGAGTTACGGTGACACACGCGCGTTATCGGTCACCGTTCAGACACTGGTCAAGTGGGAAACAACACGAAGAAACCCCCATCCTAGTCAGTGTCCTTGGCATCGACCTCCCTGTGTGATAAAACAGGCACGCGGCGGCCCGTGAGCACCCTGACTCTCAGCATCAGGCGCAGCGGCCGACGGAGGGGCCTCCCGCGCGCGAGGCCTCACACAGGGGTGCTGGGGTGTCCTCTGGACTCACCTCCGGTCTCCAATCCCTCCTTGCATCCTAATTTCCTTTCGCCCTCTTCTTGCTTTTTAATTAAATCATTTTTTTTTTTTTCTCTGTAGAGCACTCGCTGTTCACATCCTTCCGGTGGCTCCGAATCCTTGTTGAGCAAGCAAAGGTCAGGAAATAAAGCAGGATCAGCATTCCCAACAGAGTGTTGGGAGGATGGCCTGATAAGGGCCGGAAATTAACCAGGAGGGAGAGAAGAGGGAGGGGCCGGGGATGGAAGCAGAAAATGAGAACTCCGTCTTAGAGCCTGAAGACAGATGATCGAAGGTAAGTCATGGCTATCAACACCCAGGGCCCCCCACTGTCCCCGGCCCCACCACAGCTGTGTTTCCCCGCCCAGCGAGGTGGGAGCCCGGCCTTCCTTAGGCTCTGTCCCTCCCCTCAGAGGCCGTCAGCCTTGCCCAGCAACAGCAGACCCCTGCGCTCTTTCCACAGGCCGCCAGGAAAAAATGGGAAGCGTCTGATGAAACCTACGGGCAATCACAGTGTCTGCCTTTTCTTTTTTTTTTGAGACGGAGTTTCGCTCCTGTTACCCAGGCTGGAGTGCAATGGCGCGATCTCGGCTCACCGCAACCTCCGCCTCCTGGGCTCAGGCAATTCTCCTGCCTCAGCCTCCTGAGTAGCTGGGATTACAGGCACGCACCACCATGCCCAGCTAATTTTTTTGTATTTTTAGTAGAGACGGGGTTTCACCATGTTGACCAGGATGGTCTCGATCTCTTGACCTCGTGATCCACCCTCCTCGGCCTCCCAAAGTGCTGGGATTACAGGCTTGAGCCACCGCGCCCTGCCCCGTGTCTGCCTTTTCTAAGGAACAAACTGTTTCCTTCTCATGTGTGAGATCTGAACAGTAGGCCTTCGACTCATTTTCCTTCCTTGATATGTGGGGAACAAAAACACACCCAAGACCATCTGGGGAGAGAGGTGTGGCACGGTTAAACGTCTCCTGTGTGTCAGCCCCACGCGAGGATCTTACGCAGTTACCCCACAGAAGGGCCTCTCATGCCTGAACACCTGCCTCAGAAACCAGCCTTGTCAAGGCATATCTGACGGCAGAGGCCTCTCCCCAGGAGCAGCTTTGTCAGGCGTGTCTGACAGCGGAGGTCTTCCTGAGAAATGTCTCACCTCGATGAGATGGGTGGTGGAGACGCCCAGTCCTCCACTCGTCTTTTCCCTGAGAGAATCTCTGCCCCTCTACCCAGCAGGGGACCGTGTAGGAGTAAGCAGGACTCGGCCTCCCCTGTCCTAGGAATGACCTCTTTCAAGGGAGAGGCAGCCTACGAATATTAGAATCCAAATCGGACGTGACCGATCCAGAAAAGAAGGTTTTAAAAGAAGTTAGCATTGCCATGCTCCAAGATCTTCAGAGCGTGGGAGGCAACGTTATTTGGATAAAGTTTAGTGCGGAGGTTAATCAGTGGACATAGAAGTCTAGATGGAGGTTACTGACTTTACAAAGAAACTGAAGAATTGAGGTTGTGACACTACCTTAAAATGAGACCATCACCCAGGCACCACGTGTCTCCCAGACACTCCCAGCCCGTCTCTAAGGGTTTACGAGACGTCACAGAGCTGGGAAGGCAGCCCCAAATTGTTTCCTTAGTAGGGTGGAAATCAGCAAAGACTGTCCAAATGAGGACAGACAGAGGCTGCTTATCCCCAGCTCCTTAGAGCGAGGGAGCCAGCCACCATCACTTGCATTTTCACAGAGACTCCGGCAGGCTGGGCGCGGGAGCTTCCGGGTGGACGGTAAGGCACCTGGTGAGCCCTGATGGAGGCTGCTGGCCTGGGGACTGGGACGGCAACTAGAATAGGGGTGTCCTGTGTGAGTGTCGGGAGCATGTCTGTCTTTCGAGGTTTGTCCTCCGTGGGACCGGGAGCCGGGGCAGCTGTGAGTCCCTAAGCTCTGACTGGTTGGGCGGATCGTTACGGGCTGTTGTTGAGATTTGTGGACCATCCCCGAAGACAGAGATCAGGATGCCTGCAAGTCTGATCTGCAGATAGCAGGCGGCATCCTGGGCTGTTCACTGCAGGTAGGGCTTGGTTTCCTGCGCAGGCTGTGGGTCGGATTTCTGCTTTTGCACGTGGTCGGCCCATGGCTCCTTGTATTTTCATCTCTCAGTCATAGGCATCTTTCAATGTTGCAAAAATTAGAATGAAGAAATAAAGCATTTTGTGTGTTAGAATTGAATCTACTGTGAGGAAAGAAAATAACTGTTATCTAAGGAATGTGAGCCCTTTCAAATTCTTAGGCCCAAAGAGGCTACGATGAGACAGCGGTCGTGACTCAGCACCCGCCTTGAGCTGTGTGTTCATCTCTGAAAGCCTCCCTGCTGCGACAGCCTCGTTATACCCCACCGGCCGCCCGCCGTAAGGCCCTGCCCACAGCTTTCCAGTGATTCCGCAATCGCAATGGCTAATCAATGCTGTTGTTGCAAACCAATGAGAATTGAGGCAGACAACCTGTGCCAGCCTCCTCTCTGTGCCCCTGCTTTTGCCTTTAAAAGCCTGCCTATTCAAAGGCGGAATGCAGCTCCCGGCCAAGGTTGCTGGGGGCTGAGTCTTCCAGGCAGCTGTCCTTGCTTGGGCTCAAGTCAACTCTTTAAATCACACTTTGTGCTGCTGCCTCTTCCTTTTAGGGCGACAGCTGGTTCCCAGTGTCCTTTAGTGCAACGTGATCCAGCAAAAGTAGAAGAGAGAAGTGGCTAAATCTCATCTACATCCTTGTTTGTTTTGTGGGTGGAAGGATCTCGCCTCCCGGGGGCCCCATTAGGGCAACTTTAAAATTTCAGGCAAAAATCTGCAACGTCTGTGACGCTGAAAGAAAGGTCATGAAAGAACCAGAGACCTCAGAGATGAATTCCCTCCTGTTTGTCTCAAGAGAGTCCCCCACCCGCCGCGACCCTCTCCCAGGGCATCTTGGTGTCCTGTGCAACTTCTGACTCTCTCTTGTGTGCGGGTCTGACCCTCCTAATTCTAGACGCGCAGAACCTGAGGGCAGATGCCCTGGGAGAGTTACACAGAGGCAGCAGAGTTTGCAGTTGAGAAAAGGCGCTCGGTATTTGCTAAAAGAGTGAACTCTGGAAAGCTGAAAGGACAGTTAAATACATTGTTAGATGGAAAACCTGAGCCAAATGACGTCCCACAGAGCCTAAGTGAGCAATGGCTGACTGGGGAATCGGCAGCCTCCGGAGCCAGCGGGGGCTCAGAGACTCCAGCGCAGCCGGGAAGTGGCAGATTTGGGGACACAAAAGAGAAAACGACACACAGAAGATGGAGGTCACAGCCAGGCTGGCTGCAGCTCAGCACGCGCCTTATTAGAACAGGGTTTGCGCAGCCGGCCTCTGAGGAGCCGAAACGTGGTGACTGGCGTGAGAGCAGGTCACAGCAAGCAGAGAAAGGCGGCTTGAGGCTGAACTGAATCCAACAGGGACTCCCCATCATTTTATCCTCCATCATGATAGAGTTTAGTCTCTTAGGCTGACAAACACCTTGATAGCTGCAAACAAAGCAGAGAAAACCGGCCTTAGGAAGGGGTGTCGTCACGTGAAGGAGCCCGAAGCTGCCACCTCAGAATAGGCCCGTTTGGCATAAAGATGGTTCTGAGCTGAAGGGCACTGAGGATGGCAGACGTGCTGGGAGCTCTAAGAGCCAGGCACAGCGCTCCTTTCGTGAGGACGAGCCGCCTTCGTAAAGGGTGTCTCCCTCTTTTTTTTTTTAGCTCGAAAAGGTAATTAACTTTTATTATTCATTAAAAATGAACTTTCAAAAGTATTAGTAAATTTCATGTTAAGCTGTGTCTTGAAGTGCCGATATCACTGAGGTAACGTTTTTCTTCTCTCAATTTTTTCTTGTAAAGTCATGGTTTTCTCTTTCTCTAAAACAGCAGGAAGTTCCTTCCAGTTCTTGATAAAGACAAAGGGAGCGTCGTGGCCTTGGTGGCTGCAGAAGAGCGCTGCCGTGCGCAGGTGTTTCCACAGCCACCAGCTACCGGGAGGGCGAGGGCCCTAAAGCAACGTCATCAAGAACCGGAGACCTCAAAGGCCAGTTCCCTCCTGCCCTTCACAGGGAGTTTCTGCTCCCAGCAGTGGAGAAGGCGGACCCCCTCTGTGTAGCTGCCCGCCCCACAGCCCTGGTTCACACAGCACGTTTCCCATCACCTTCTCATAACTGGCCTCCTCCACCCAGAAGCCCTCAACCCCTCTCCTTTGCCGGTATTTAAACCCAGGCTCTGAACATCCTTGGGAACCAGCCACCTCTGGGGGCCCCCTGTGGACGTAGAGGCTCAGAAGCTTTGGTTTCTTTTCTCGTATTAGTCTGTGTGTGGCTGGCCCCATATGTGTGGTCCAAGCTGGAGACGCTGATATAAATACAGAAAAAATGTTTTTCTTCCCCTGAACTACAGGCAAGATTGTGGGAAGTCTCCCAAGTTACCAGTTCACAACTTTTGGTAGTTATCTGTCTAACTGTTGGTGTAACCCTTTACCTTTTTTTTTTTTTTTTTTTTTTTTTTTTTTTTTTGGTGGGTGGGGGCGGAGTCTTATTCTGTCACTCAGGCTGGAGTGCAATGGCGCAACCTCAGCTCACCGCAATCTCCACCTCCCAGGATCAAGTGATTCTCCTGCCTCAGCCTCTGGAGTAGCTGAGATTACAGGCACGTGCCACCACACCCTGCTAATTTTGTATTTTTAGTGGAGACTGGGTTTCTCCATGTTGGTCGGGCTGGTCTCAAACTCCCGACCTCAGGTGATCCACCTGCCTGGGCCTCCCAAAGTGCTGGGATTACAGGCATGAGCCACCGCACCTGGCCAGCTGTTTACCTTTTTTATAAAATCATCTAAAAAAGCAAAACGAAGTACTTTTCCTCAGTATGCCAAGAGAATTATTGAATACAGAGAACTAATTTGAGCTGTAGTTACTAAAAACCAACTTCACTACTTAGACAAAGACTATTAAAATTAAAACCAATTAAAAATTAATACTGGTGACAGTGTGTCACTTGGCATCTTTTAAAAATAGACGCGCTCCCAGAATGTTTGTACCTGGTGTTGTAGCTAGGACTTCCAGCACAAAATGTAACGACAGAGTGAGCAGTTTGGCAGGAAAGACGGTTATGGAGCAGCTAACTCAAGGTGACTCAGGTCAGAGCAGGTGAATACGGGAACCGATGTGAACTGCTGGTTAGACCTGGTGGAGAAGGTGTTTTGTTTATGAAACTACGAGGAAGTTACACTTTAAAATGGAGGACAAGGCACTGAACGCACCGACACACGGAGGCTTTGAAGAGAAACTTGGAGCTCATCGTGTCCAACAAAGCCATCTGGATGCTTTGTTTGCTTAAACACATGTGTGTTCCTGGTCCTAGGAGCATCAAAGACAATGAAGAAGCTGATTGGCTGGCCTCAGAAGGATCTAGAACATCAGGGGAGGCATCTCCACGGTTGCCTGCCGTCCTGGAGGCCGCCCTGCTGGTGCTGGCTTCCAGGGGCTCCGCCCGCTCTCCAGGGAGTCTATGTGACGCCGTCCCACCCTGATTTCTTTCCAGGTGTTTCCAGCGCTGTTATGAGCAGGTCAGCCAGTACCACGCACGCCGGGCTGCTCGTTGGAAGCGCATTACTGAGGGGTCCAGGGACCCCTGAGCTTAGACGCCCGACGTGCCTGCTGCTGGTGACTTATGTGCCATTGTTTGCCGCACTGCTCAAAATAGGTGCTGGAATTTAATGACGTGTTGGTCCAAAAATGTTCTCCAGTGCTTTAGGCTTATCTGATGGAGAGTTGGAAAGCTTAGCCTGCAGGCACATTTTAAAAGTTCTTCTTCCAGCGCAGCCTGTGCGGGGGTCCCTTCACTCTTCAGACCTGGAAAGCCGTCCTCAAGTCTGGACTTGAATCTCGATCTCTGATCTTCGGAGGAAGGGCAGGGTTCAGCTTCCGAGCCCACCTGACCTTCCTCCCCTCTCCGCTTTGGTCCTGCGGGTGCGGAGACGGCCTCCAGCCCTCGTCTTCATTCAGCCTCCGCTTCCTGGTGCAAAACTGTGTACCAGGCAAGCTCTTCCTGAGACCTGCCGCTCATCGAATAATTTGCAAACTGCATTTATTTTAACTTAGGATCTGGGTAAGTGGATGTATGAGCAGAGTGGCATGGGCCAGCGGGAAATGCCCGGGCCTCCGGAGGCCGGGAGGGGCCACGCCGACCCGCCACACTGCTCTCCAGGAGAAGCCCTGAGAGTCACGCCCACCGGCCTCTGTTCATTCATCGCTGTGCTTGGCACAGTAAGAAATCTCAGTATGAGGAACTGGAGGCAGGGAGCTCAGCTGTGTGTGAACCCACTGCTGGGTGCCCTCCTGCTGGTGTGCTCTGGGTGGGGACGGGCCCGGCCTTGGGGTCCTGGAACAGCCAGGGAGAATGGCCACTCTGAGGGCAAGTCCGAACAAGCAAGGCTTCAGGGGCACGCGGAGAAGTCCCCCTGTGCAGCTCACTGACCACACAGAAAACGGCCTGGAACATGGAGCCTGCGCTGACATGAGGAGAGGCCGAGAAGATGTCATGGGCCTCGGACACAGAGGAGCCCGTGAGCCTGATGCCCACAGAGGCTGGCGGACGCCACTCACTCAGGGCTCTGTACACGCCTCGCCCTTGGCTCCAACATCAGGCCCTTGGGATCCCGGTGACACAGAGCAGCCCTCTGTCAGGTGCCCTCTGTCGGGTGCCCTCTATGGTCACACTTGTTCCTCCCAGGACATCACTCAGGGGCAGCAAGAGGGGAGGGGCCCGTACATTCCACCCAAGGCCAGAGTTCCACCCGTGCAGCACAAAGGACCAGTGGCAGGAGGTGTCTGTGTGACAGTGGCCACCTCTCCTTCCTGCAGATTCTATCCCGGGACCTCTGAGGTGCAGCCTGAGAACACGCACCCTCACCAGCCCCGTGTCACGGCACACACAAAGTCAAGCGAGAGGCTGGATTCTGCTTGCTTAAAGAGCCTTCCTCTTTCCCTTTCCCTACAGACAGGCTTTTACTTTCTCCGCCCCCCACCCCGCCCACCAAAAATGTACGTAAATCTGTTTAAAGGCTACATAAGCCTCTGGCCAGATTCAGGTCTCCAGAAAGTTTTCTCAAGGACCTGAGAATCATCTTCTTGAAAAGTCGCCACCAGGGAAGACCATGTCCCTCTCCCTGTTTTCTGGGAGGAGGGCCCAGCTTGTCCCCTGACTCGAAACTGCACAGCCTCCGGCCCAAATTGTGGGACGTGAGAGACCTCCTTCTGCCTTTGCGGTCTGCTCGCGGTTGCCTGTGCTGCGTCCACGCTCTGGGTGAGTGAGTCTTCCACCGTTCAGCTGTTGCGTCCCCTTCCACATTTGTGGTGAGATTTGTGAGGCGTGGGTCGGGAGGAAGGGTGTTTCCCATGACTCCTCACCAACTCGAGCTCCAGCACCTTAATCAGAAGCCTCCCTGGCGATGCCAAGCCTGGCCTGGCACTGCCTCTGTGTGTGACCGCAGCGAGATATCTCACGGGGTGCTCCCTGGTGTTGTCAGGATTCAGTTCATTCAAACCTCACATGGCTCCCCCTGGTCACAGACATCACACGGAGACACAGAGATTAGACACCCAGCTTCACAGTGCCCAGCTTTGAGTGGTGGGTGCAGGATCTGACCTGACACCCTCCCCCAAAGCAGCTGTGGCCATGTGACCTCAGCTTCAGTGAGGAGACCAGCGGCCCCAGACCCACCTCTGGGATCTCCAGGGCTAGGGGGTCGAGGCTGCAGTGAGCAGTGATCGTGCCATTGCATGCCAGCCTGGGTGACAGAGCAAGACCTTGCCTCAAATAAAAATTTTAAAAACCACCCAGAATTAGCCATTATTGTGGGATCTTGGTTGGCTCAAAAGGGGGAACTGATGATACATAAGAAAAAGCCGGAGTTTTGACTTGTACTGGCTACTAAAGTCAAAGATTGTGAGGCTGGTGAAGAATGACAGACGTTGGCAAAGATCCGCTTTTGCTTCCGCTTTTGCGTCACCGTCGTCCCGTAGAGTATGTTGGAAACTCTGTGTCAAAATACTGTCTCCAACCCATGCAGCTCCAAAGACAAGAGAAAACAGGACCAGGCCCCGTGGGCCCGTGGACCCGCCAGTGCCTCACAGACCCACCCACGCAGCGTCTTGATGGGAATGTGGACGTTTTAGCTCCTGAAATGCAGGAGCCTGGCCCACGGCTCCCCGATGCCATCTGAGCCCCCATGCCCGATTCAGGCTGCCCAAGGCTCCTATAGGGGAGGGAAGCGGGGACTGGTGGTTCCAGCAGGAACTGAGTGGCAATCACAGGACTTCAGTCTCTTCCACCCGCGATGTGACTGCTTTGTGCTGTGAAGTGTGGTCTGAGTGTGAATTTGAGCAGAGTGTGCCTGAAAACTATTTTGGACCAAAGGACGTCATGTCACTCAAAAGCCTAATGGGTACTTGTCTTGGTTAATCAAGATGCTTTTGATAATGTGGCTCCCAGGTCAAAAATTCAGAAATGTAAAATCGAAGTCATTTCAAACCCATAAGGCCTAGATTCTCTTTTCCAAGTAGAGCCTGTATTCCTTGCCCCATTGTTGAGAAGGAAAGTTGAATTCCTTGGAAAGGTCAGGACTTGTAGGGCAGAAGGCTTGTACCCACCGTCACAGTTGGTATTTCCAACCCATAGACACATGCCATCATTTGCAGCCCTTTTGCCAGTCCTGGGGGATGTTCGTCCCATTTCATAAATGAGGATTCTGAGGTTCTGAGTGGCTCAGATGGTTCAATATCAGGCAACTGGTAACTGTCAGAGCTGGTTATAAATCCAGACTCTCTGCCCCTCCAGCCAAGCAACAGAAACTCCCACACCATAACCCCGAGACAGCCCGGAAGGCCACGTGCACCTCTTCAAGCTGCAGATGTGGAGGGCTCCCACCTGCCACGCTTCTGGGGTCTGTGCTGTGGGGCCCACCCTGAGGTGGGTTGGGTGAATAGGAAAGGGTAGTCCAGGCTCTCCACACCCTGCCCTGGAGCCCGTCCAGCAGTCATGGGGCGAGAACTGTGGGGGTTTGAGTCTCAGCTGGAACCGAGACTTTGAAGATGGGGCAGAAATGCACTCAGCTTCTCTGGGTGAGGAGGCTCACTCTTTTGAAGTTGAATTTAAAAAAGAGGGTCCTGGCCAGGCACGGTGGCTCAAGCCTGTAATCCCAGCACTTTGGGAGGCCGAGGCGGGTGGATCACGAGGTCGAGAGATTGAGACCATCCTGGTCAACATGGTGAAACCCCGTCTCTACTAAAAATACAAAACATTAGCTGGGCATGGTGGCACGTGCCTGTAATCCCAGCTACTCAGGAGGCTGAGGCAGGAGAATTGCTTGAACCCAGGAGGCGGAGGTTGTGGTGAGCCGAGATCGCGCCATTGCACTCCAGCCTGGGTAACAAGAGTGAAACTCCGTCTCAAAAAAAAAAAAAAAAAGAGGGTCAAACACATTCGTTCTGCAGCAGGGTGTGGGAAACACATCAGCAGCTCGAGCTCTGGTGGTTACTGGTGCCACGGCTGACACTGGCTTCCAGGCGACGTGAGCTGCATTTACCGCAATCACGCGCTGAAGCTCCTCGCAACTGAGAAGACATCTGCCAGGGCTGAGTCCCGTTTCGCCGAAGCAGCAGTGACTCTGGCTTGGGTGGACCTGACCTGGGCACCCTGCTGTTGTTCCTAAAGCGATGGCCTCGTTAGAAAGGATTACAGCGGCATTTGGGGCAGGACCTAATATGATTTTCACCCCGCTTAGCCAGACACATGCTGAGCATCAGATCACGTGCTTTCGGCTGGAGAGGAAGTACTCTGCCCGTGTGGAGGGCGTTCACTGCTCAAGTTCCCTTCTACCCGGGGCCCTGTGTGGAGGACATGCCGTTGTCTATGCTGCTCCATGACTGCTCCCCAGTGTGGGTTTGATTTTTTTTTTTTTTTTGAGAAAGACAATCTCGCCTGACTGCAAGCGCCGCATTCCTGGTTCAAGCGATTCTCCTGCCTCAGCCTCCGGAGTAGCTGAGATTACAGGCGTGTGCCACCATGCCCAGCTAATTTTGCATTTTTAGTAGAGACTGGGTTTCACCATGTTGGCCAGGCTGGTCTTGAACTCCTAACTTCAGGTGATCCACCCGCCTTGGCCTCCCAAAGTGCTGAGATTACAGGGACGAGCCACTATGCTTGGCCAGGGTTTGTGTTTTATAAAAATAATTCATTCTTGAGGATGTAGGGGCTTTTGCATGTTTTTCTTTTCTTTTATTTTTTGGGATGGAGTCTTACTCTGTTGTCCAGCCTGGAGTGGGGTAGGGCAATCTTGGCTCACTGCAACCTCCACCTCCCAGGTTCAAGCGATTCTCCTGCCTCAGCCACTCCAGTCGCTAGGATTACAAGTGTCCACCACTATCCCCAGCTTATTTTTATTTTTTTAATAGACATGGGGTTTCCATGTTGGCCAGGCTGGTCTTGAACTCCTGACCTCAGGTGATCTACACGCCTCAGCATCCCAAAGTGCTGGGATTACAGGCGTGAGCCACCACTCCTGGTCTACATTCTTAATAAACCTGCTTTCACTTCACTCTGTCTGCTTGCTCTTGAATTCCTTCTTGCTCCAACCGAAGAACACACGAGGCCTCCTGAGCTGAACCCCAATTTTGGGGTCCTGTGACACTGGGACTAGACGCATCCATGATGCTGGCACCCGCCAGCCAAGCACGTCCTCGCTGAATCAGACGTGGATGGTGGAGCCTCGTCCGGGATGTCAGAGGCCCTCAGCTGGCTCAGATGCATCCTGAGCCCAGGCTGGCAACCTTCTGCTCACCGGTCCCCGCTCCTGACCAGAAGCTACGTTTCTTCTCCACGGCCAGCCCTTGCTGAGCACAGTGAGAGGCTCTCGTAGCCACGCAGCGGATCTAAGACCACGTGGAATTGTATGCAGAAAACCAACTAGGCTCTGAGGGACCAGTGGTATATATCGTGAATGGAGTTTGAATAAGTACTAATTAAATCCACAAAAAACAAATTAATGAGAACGGAAATATCTGCTCCAAGCATCCAAAGCGGTAGTTCTCTCTGTGTGAAAGCTCCATTGTTATCCACTCACGCCACAGAGACTCGTATTTATCAGAGGCCCACGGCCCCCGGGGCCAGCGCTGCTCTCCCGCCTCCCTGCAACGTTCCTGCCCATCTACGGAGTCATTTATCCAGCAGCCTGCCCTCACGCCCTGCTCGCTCTTCCAGCTGGAATTTCTCAGGAAGTTTCTTTCAGCTGAGCCATCTATGAAATCAGTCCTCATTTATCCAGCAGGCTGCGATCACGCCTGATTTTTCCAGCTGGAATTTCTCAGGAAGTTTCTTTCAGTGGAGCCGTCTGTGAGGTCGATCCTCATTTATCCAGCAAGCTGCGGTCACTCCTGATTTTTCCATCTGGGATTTCTCAGGAGGTTTCTTTTCGCTGAGACATGCTCTGCTTTGTACTCTGTGCAGAGCACACACACAGCCAGGCATGGCGGAATTTCCCTCTGGCACCCAGAGAGTGGGGGTGCACTGATCTCGCCACCAACATTGCTCTCTATTGGTCTGAGGTCCTTTCTATTGGAAAAGGAAGGAGAAAGGGACAGGGAGGAGAGCACAAGGACCTCCCAGGGGAGACCCCTGCCCAGCGAGGCGCCCGCCCAGCGCGTCAGGGGAAAGCTGCAGCGCCTCTGTAGCCTGTGGAGAGATGAGAGCAGGTGGGACTGCATTTGGAAAACACTTGCTTACCCATCTATGCTAAGGAGGCCAGCCTTCTCCTGGAAGGGGAGGCAGGGAGGAGGGGGAGCTGTGGCAGGGGGAAGGGAAGGGGCAGAATTCAGCAGCTCTGCCAGATAAGCTTGCATTTCCTGGTTTTGCCTGGAGGGCTGGGGAGAAAAGAGCGTTAGGTGCTCAGGGCAGGGGATGGAGGAGTCTCAGGGGCACCAGCTCTGGATGGAGACACTGGAGGACCCCAGAGAGGACAGTCAGGATGGGGCGAGTGAGACGTTCCCTGCAGTAGGGAAGACTTAGGGTATTTATAAAGAGAGAAAATCTCCTGTGATGTTGACATTGGCAGCTCCACGCTAACTGGTCCCCATCACCCTCATACCCTCTGTAAAGACAGGACCTCTTGTTAAGTGGGGGGCTGAGGGGTGTGAGCCCTGTGCTGACAGGAGAGAAGGACCCAGAAATAACTGTTGCCAGGGATGCCTTCCGACTCCCTGGGTCCTGCCACCTCCTGGAAGTGTCTGGTGGCGGGGGGTGCTGAAGAGGTGGAGCCTTTCATGCCGACACGATAGGAGGGTGACCTGGAGGCTGGGACCCAGGAATGTGGGGGCACACAAGGAAAAATGAAAGAAACCCTAGTGCAAAGGAATGTGGGCACATGGGCAGCGTGGGCTTTGTTGGAAGGCAGTTGTGAGAGCGGCACACCCCGTGTGCCTGCACCAACATGAGGTCCTCTCTCCAGGTGGCCCTGGATGCCCACAGGACCTGAGGTGGGCTCCACTGAACAGATAGGCAGACAAACCACAAAGAGCAAAAGCACCGCCACATGCCAGAGCTGGCCCAGGGCCTGTCTCTGCCCTACCTGCCTCTGCCCCAGGGCACAAGCCCCTCGAGTCCTCCTGGCCACAGCCTCGTGAATCCACATGCTGCACACCTCAGAGCCTGTGTTCCAGGGGACACACGGGGTGGGGGTCAGGGGGTGCATCTGGCGCCTGCTCCGGCAGGACCCACAGTCCAGGGAGGGCGCCTCCACCAGCCAGGATGGCGGGAGCCTGTCCAGCCACGCACTGACCCGTCGGTTCCCCGTCAGCGCTTTATTTTGTGGTTACCAGCACCAACGCCGACAAAATATCCAGATGGCACAGTTCGGGTGGAAAGACGACCCTGTGGGTGAGCAGGTAACGGGCTCAGTGCCTCGATGGAGGTGCAGGGAGAAGACGTGGTGATGGGCAAGGAGGAGAACCAGGTCTTCCGCAGGTGTGCCAGCACGTGGGCGTGCTCAGAGGAGCTGAGGCTGGAGCTCCGTCTGGCTTGGGGAGGGCCTAAGTCCTGGGCATTTGGGGTGATAGTGAGTCCTGGGCCCCGGCAGGCACATCCGCAGGCGTGGGGAGGCTGGTGGGAGAGGTGGGAGTTGGGGAGGTCGGGAGGACAAGTGATGAACCCGGCAGAGAGAAGCTGGGATGCCCCATCCTCAGCTGCCCTAACACAGCGGACACCACTTTACAGATGGGGCCGGGGCAAGCCGGCATCCCGGGGGAGGGGGCGTGGCCTGGGCTGGCAATCCTGGCTCCATCTCAGTCCCCTGCTGCCATTTCGGGAGGTTCCTCGGTCCATCTGTGTCTCGAGTTCCTCTTCTGCAAAAACAAAACAGTAATTCATTTTCAAGGTTCACGATTGTTGTGAAGATTGGGACAATGATTTTTATTAATTTTATAATGTTTAAGGTTGTATCAAACTTTTAATTTTGAAGTACGTACACACTCATGGAAAGCTGCAGACACAGTGTGCTCCCCATACTGTTCACGGCTTACTTTATCACAGGTGAAACCCCCAGTCAGGGCTCATCCCTGAGGTCACATGGGTTCTTAGCAGCCTTGTGCCCGAAGGAATTCAAGAGCGAGAGGGCAGGCCGAGTGCAGTGGCTCAAGCCTGTAATCCCAGCACTTTGGGAAGCCGAGGCAGGTGGGTAGCTTGAGGTCGGGAGTTCTAGGCCAGCCTGGCCAACATGGCGAAACCCCGTCTCTACTAAAAATACAAAAATAGGCCAGGCGTGGTGGCTCAAACCTGTAATCCCAGCACTTTGGGAGGCCGAGGCGGGTGGATCACGAGGTCCAGAGATCGAGACCATCCTGGTCAACAAGATGAAACCCCATCTCTACTAAAAATACAAAAATAGGCCGGGCACGGTGGCTCAAGCCTGTAATCCCAGCACTTTGGGAGGCCGAGGCGGGTGGATCACGAGGTCAAGAGATCGAGACCATCCTGGTCAACATGGTGAAACCCCGTTTCTACTAAAAATACAAAAATTAGCTGGGCATGGTGGCGCGTGCCTGTAATCCCAGCTACTCGGGAGGCTGAGGCAGGAGAATTGCTTGAACCCAGGAGGCGGAGGTTGCGGTGAGCCGAGATTGCGCCATTGCACTCCAGCCTGGGTAACAAGAGCGAAACTCCGTCTCAAAAAATATATATATATATCTATATATCTATATATATACACACACACACACACACACATATATATGTGTGTGTGTGTATATATATATAAATTAGCTGGTCATGGTGGTGCACATCTGTAATCCCAGCTACTCAGGAGGCTGAGCAGGAGAATCATTTGAACCCAGGAGGTGGAGGTTGCAGTGAGCTGAGTTTGTGCCACTGCACTGCAGCCTGGTGGCAGAGTGAGATCCCATCTCAAAACAAAACAAAACAAGGAGAAGACAGAGTGAAGCGAAACCAGATTAAGAAAGCAAAGGAATAAAAGGGTGGCTGTTTTCATGGTTATTTCTTGATTATATGCTGAACAATGGGCGGATTATTCATGAGTTCTGGGAAAAAAGCAGGGAATTCCCCTAGAACTGAGGGTTCCTCCCCAGCTGAGACCCTGTAGGGCAGGCGTCCCCAAACTACGGCCCCCTGAGGCCATTTATCCGCCCCCCCCCCCCGCACTTCAGGAAGGGGCACCTCTTTCATTGGTTGTCAGTGAGAGGAACACAGTATGTGATGGCCCTCCAATGGTCTGAGGGACAGTGAACTGGCCCCCTGTGTAAGAAGTCTGGGGTCGCCTGCTGTAGGGGAACTTCCAGAGGACAGGGCCCGGGTGTCTGTAGCTGTCTCGGGCGTCTGCACGCCCTGCGGCATGGGAATCATTGTAATGAGTGTATCATGAACAGAGGTTTCTTTGGCCACCGTCTTGGTTCTGGCTGGCTTCTCTCCCACACCTTGTGTTATCAGCAGGGTCTTTGTGACCTGTCCCTTGCGAAACCCGCCCTGAGACCTTCTAGCTTACCTTCAGTGAGGACATTTCACTCAGCCTGCAGGGCACGCACACGGGGGACGCACCACAGCTGGGAGCCGGGGGCCAGACCCGCGTGAGCTCTGGGGAGGCGCCTGCCTGGGGGTCCGGGGGCGGGAAGCGCTCCCTGCTGTGCTGCTGTGCCACCCAGGGCCACACAGCCCGTGCACAGATGCAGCCGTTCACTTAATGTGCTCATCCCGGCAGCTCGTATCCATGTGGCTTAAAAATCATTTTTAATATATGTATTTGTATTTTTGTAAAGACAAGGCCTCACTCTGTTGCCCAGGCTGGCCTCACACTCCAGGACTCAAGTGATCCTCCCATCTTGGCCTCCCCAAATGCTGAGATTACAGGTGGAAGCCATGACACCTGGTCTGTGTGGCTTGCTGTGAAGGCCGTGTTTCCACCTGCCCGTGAGTTTCTCGGGGTCTCTGCCCTTTCGTGTCCATGTCTGTCATCTGCTCACTCCCCTGGACGCTGGCTGGGCGCGGGGCTCACGCCGGGTCTTCCAGGTCCTGTCTCAGCTCTTCTTTTCCTCACCCGTTCTGGGAAACTGACCTCCAGTAGGGAACTGCCCAGGCCCGGTTCCCGCCTGACTTCCTCCCGGGTGACCAGGGGACGGCAGCAGCCCCAGCGGCTCCACAAGCCCTCCCTACCCTCCCAGCCATCCACTCACAGCCGTGCCGGCAGCCCTTCCTGCAGTTAGAAATCTTGCCTTCCCCGGCCTCTGAGGGTCAAGGGTCAGGGCGAGGCAGGGGTGCTTGGTGGCTTCCCTAACTGCCTCCGATACTCAGAGTCACCGATTAGACTCCCTCCACCATGGCCCTCTCAGTGCTTCCCTGTCCTGCAGGGCCTTGGCCAGACCCGGTGGGGCTTACGGGAGGCAGGAGACAGGCCATCTCCCAGAGGGAGGACAGAGGGCCACCCGCTTCTGCAGGCAGCATACCATGGGCTGGGACTGGGAGACCTCCGTCTATACCCAGGACCCCTGATGGGGAGGGGGTTATTAGCTGTGCCCCTCTCCCCGACACGAGCCTCTGCCCTCTGACTTCATCACCTGGTTGTGCAGAAAGCCCTTGTTGGTGCCTGAGAAAAAGGTGGACTCCAAGCGTGCAGCTTAATTTACATGAAGATGTCACGGGTGGGACCAGTGGAGACGTGACTCTCACAGGGTGAGGACCCTCAAGCCCCTCCCTTTCCACTCCTGGCCACGTCCCGGGTGCCTGACCCACTGCTCTGGCAGAGGAAGGGACCTTTGGCCGGGAAGTGTTGACTCTGCATGCTTAGTGTTTAAACTCTAGAATCTCACCTTTCTGTGGTTGAACTGCACACAGAAAACCGTGTTCTGAGCCTACAGCCGCCTCTCACCGCGGGTCTCCCGGGAGCCCAGTGCCCTGCCCAGCTGCCCTTTGCTGTGGTTGAGCTGACACTAACCGAGAACTCACCGAGAACAGGGCTCCGACTCGCTCACTTGAGCCTTGTGACGGCCAGCGAAGGGAACAGGCCTTTTCTGCAGGACCTGGGGCCCCGGCCGGCGCGAGCACCTCGGAGAAGGGCTCAGCGCAGCTCCTGCTGCGAGCTGGTTTTCAGACAGCAGCCGCCGTGGCCTTCACGGGTCTGTGGTCGGGCAGCCTGCGTGGCATGCTGTGGCACCCAGGGCAGCGTGTGCAGAGAACGCGGCCTGGGACCAAGGAGTCTTCACACGCTGCATCCCAGGGCTGTGTGTGACAAGGAAACAGCGTTCCGTGGCACGACGCAGACCTGGAAGGAGTGTTTGCTGTGGGACAAATCCCCAGATTGGGGGTGGACAATGGGACTGGAAAGTGGCCATGAGAGGGCGTGGGCGTCCCGGGCACGCCCACGTGGCGTGGGGGGTCTCTCACCCGGGCCCGGGGAGGATGAGGAGGGAGTGTCTCACCTGGATGGCCCCCGGGGGCATGGTGGGGGAGCGTCTCACCCTAAGTAGCTGTCAGGCTGCTCAGACAAGTCACCTGCAGACGCTGGGTCCTAGAGGCGCTCGGCTTCTGTGGCCTCTAGAGGGCAGGCGCAGGAAGCCGTGAACAAACCACAGTAACGCAGGTTCAGCGCCGCCGGGAGAGCTCAGGACCCACACCTCGTTCTTTCAGGCCCAAATCATCGCACCGACGCCACTGCCCAGACTTCCCGCCAATGCTATGCACACGCAGACGCCGCGCCACTCAGCGTCTCCAGGGACGCACAGCACGGGGTCCATAGGATGGATGCTCGGATGGGGAGGAGGGAGGGAGGGGAAGAATGAAGGAGGGACAGGGGCGAACGGACGAAAGGATGCCTACAGGTGTGAACAGGTGAGTTGATGGGACGGAGACGTTGATTGATTGATAGATTTTAAAAATCAGCCCAGGTGACTGTGGGCCCAGCAGGTCTGACATCAGGAGCTGGCGCTGCAGCCTTGAGGCAGAATTGTTCTCAATGCCTTCACCTGCTTAGGCAGGGCTCACCCACATCATCAAAGATCACCTCCTTCCCTTGAGGCCCGCGGATTATAGAGATTAACCACATCCGCAAAATACCTTCAGAGCAATTCTTGATGAGTGTGGTCACGTGGACACATAAAAGTAATCATCACAGGTGACTTGGGAGATGCTGTTGAACTGGAAGGAAAAGCCAGCAATTCATGATGCCTTGAAATGCCACGACTCCTGAGGGCGGCAGCGGGTGGCGGAGTGGGCACCAGGTACAGACCGCCGTGTCTGAGCAAGGGTGGACTACACACTGGGGAGCCTCTGGGCCACTGGGTGACACTCTGAGAAGTGAGGGTGGCCTGACCGAGGCCCATGCATGTCCGTAAGCTGCCGGGTCTGCTCCGGCTCCAGGTCCGTAGCAGCAGGACTGTACCGAAGCCTGCCTAGGACCGTGCCTCCTCCTCTGCTTGACACAATGTTTACGGCTCCCGCCTGGCATTCTGCCCTTATGGAAATCCAGAAGAAGTATTCACACAAGCACCCCCGCTCTACACACACTCCAGAGTGGCACGTTGTAGGCAGCCTCTAGGAGGGTCCCAGAGTTTCTGCCTCACATTCCTACACTCTCAGGAAGTGCCCTGCTGTGGTGAGTGCCCTGCTGTGGTGATGACACCAGTAATCTCAACTGAACCACCAGAATGTGTAGACAGGATCCTTCAGGGGTCTTGGCATCAGAGTCTGAACTGAACCCACTAGAGTGTGTGGACAGGATCCTCCAGGGGCGATGCCAAATGGAGTTTCAGCTGGACACACTTGAGTGTGT
This sequence comes from Saimiri boliviensis, assembly GCF_048565385.1. Classification (NCBI taxonomy): domain Eukaryota; kingdom Metazoa; phylum Chordata; class Mammalia; order Primates; family Cebidae; genus Saimiri; species Saimiri boliviensis. The sequence goes on along the minus strand of NC_133449.1, from coordinate 1,559,372 downwards.
GGACAGAATCTTGCAGGAGAGACAACATGTAGAATGTAAACTGGACCCAGCGGAGTGTGTGGAGAGAATCCTGCAGGGGAGGTGCCATCTGCAGTGGGAACTGGACCCACTGGAATCTTTGGATTGGACACTGCAGGAGACTCAGCATCTGCAGTGTAAACTCAGCCACTGCAGTGTGTAGTCAGGATCCTTCAGGAGAGATGGGATCTGCAGTGTGGACCAAAGCCACTGGAGTGTGTGGATAGGGTCACGCAGGAGTGCTGACCCACTCCATGTGATCTAGACCGCCTTGAGCGTGTAGACGGGAGCCTGCAAGAGTGATAGCCTCTGGAGTGTGAACTGCATTCACAAGACTGTGTGGACAGCACCCTTCAGGAGTGAAGCTCTGCAGTGTGAGTGCAGCACTGGAGTGTGTGGCTCGGGTCCTGCAGGAGAGATGGCAACTTGAGTGTGAACTGGAGAGGATCCTGTGGAACAGAAGGCGTCTGCAGCGTGAACTGGGCCACTGGGGTGTGTGGCTAGGATCGTGCTAGTGTAATGGCTTCAGGACTGGGAGCCAGCCCCACTAAAGTGTGTGTATAGGATCCTGCAAAAGTGTTGACCTCTGGAGTGTGACCTGGACCCAGTAGAGGGTGTGGTGATCCTGCCGCAGGAGAGATGGCAGCTGGAGTGTGAATGGCACCACTGGGCTGTGTGGCTAGGAGCCTGCAGGAGAGAGCACACGTAGAGTGTGAACTGGACCCACTGACGTGTGTGGACAGGATTCTGCCGAAGACATGGCATCCGGAGCATTAATTGCACCACCAGTGTGTGTGGATAGAATTCTGCCTACGTTATGGCATCTTCGGTGTGAACTGGAGTCCCTAGAGTGTGTGGATAGGACCCTGCGGGAGAGATGGGGTCTACAATGTGAACTGAACCCCCGGAATGTGTACACAGGACCCTACAGGACAGATGGCATCTGGACCACTGAAGTATGCAGATAGAGATGGCGTCTACAGTGTGAGCTGCACCCACTGGAGAGTGTGGATAGAACCCTGCCGTGGGAACACGCCATGCTGTGATTCTGAATCTGGCATTGTCACCCTGCGGCCTGGGCTCGGCAGCTCGGCCTCACCTTCCCTATCTGTACAAATTCAAAGGCTGGGTCCTACTGGGATTATCAGAGAAATGTGTGCACTGTGTGAGAACGCCACCTTTAAGTGTGTGTAGTTTTCACCGCAGCGACCTGCCTCCTTTGCAAAGTCTTCTGCTGCCTGTGGACAACCCCGAGGTGGAGTGGCTCCCTGGGTCTCCTTCTAGGTCTGTCCCAGGAGGGCAGGCACTGTAGGCCGTGAGCATCCCAAGGACTCCACACAGGACCTGCCATTCACCCAGCAGTGCTGAGCCAGGGGGCCGGGAGACAGCAGGAGGCTCACAGGCCCCGGGAGCACGACCACCTGGGTCTCATCTTCCCGCAGAGACTCCCTCGCTGTGCGCCTTGGGGCTTGGGCTTCAGTTTCCTCAAGGAATGAGGAGCTTTTTTGACGCTAAGTAATTCCCTACGTGGTTGCGGGTAGGGAGAGGAAGAGGGAGAGACGGAGGAGCGCGCACGTGCCTGGACTCCTGCCTGGAACAGTGCAGGCGCTCAAAAGTGTTAGAAAACAGCAGGGCGCCAACAGAAAAACCCACAGTGCGCGCAGGCTGGAACCTCGGGTAAGAGAGGTGGAGAAGCTTTGCGTAGCCCCCAGGGTACGGAGCGCAGAATCGGGGTGCCGGTGCTCCCCTCCGCGCCCCTGAGCCCTCGCCGAGGCCACGGAGGCCGCGCCAACTGGATGCGGGCGCCCGGGCCGGACGCTGGGGCCTCGGGTCCTCGCCCCGCCCCGCCCTCGGGGATTCGGAGGGGCCGGGAGGAGCCGCGCGCATGTGCACCGCTGGCGCCCCCCGCCCCCCGCGCACAGCTGGGACTTGGGCCGCGGCGGGGCGGGCGCAGTCGGGAGCCGGCCGTGGTCGCGCCGGGCCCTCCGCGGCGGCTCCGTGCGTCCGAGCGTCCGTCCGCGCCGTCGGCCATGGCCCAGCGCCCCTCCGGCCCCGTGCGCCGCTGCCTGCTGGCGCTGGTGCTGTGCTGCGCCTGGGGCGCGCTGGCGGCAGTGGCTCAGAAGCCGGGCGCCGGGTGTCCCAGCCGCTGCCTCTGCTTCCGCACCACGGTGCGCTGCATGCATCTGCTGCTGGAGGCCGTGCCTGCCGTGGCGCCGCAGACCTCCATCCTGTGAGTGCGGCGGGGGCGCCGGGGGCGCTGGGCCCGGGGTGCGTGGAGGGAGATCCGGGGGCGCAGGGGTGATCGGAGGCCGGGGGCGCGGGGACCTGGGGCCCGGGGGTGCGTGGAGATCCGGGGGGGCACGGGTGCTCAGAAGCTGGGGGCGCGCAGGGTGAAGGGGCCTCGGGCGCGCGGGGGGCGGGGGGCTCTGGACGCAGCAGGGGTCCTCCGAAGGGGGACGTGGGGAGAAGATCGGGGCGTCACAGGGCCCGCTGGGCCTTTGTAGGTCCCGGCCGGGACGCCTAGGGGCGGATCTGAGCGCCGGGCGCGCGGCCTCCAGGTCCGCCTTTGTTCACAACTCTGCGGGAAGTTGTTGGGGCCGCCGGGGAAGCCCCGCTCGCCTCCCGCCGCTCCCCAGCTCCTCGCGCCGCCTGCCGCCCGCTTCCCCCTCCTTCGCGGTCCCTCCTCCTCTCACCTTTCCCCGCTCAGGCCCCCTCCGGCCCCCTCCGCCCCCTCCTCGTCTTGTTCGCTCCCCTCCTCCGCTCCCCTTCCCTCTCCCCCTTCTCCCCCCCTTTCCCCACCCCAGCCTCTCGGAGCGCCGAGCCCACCCCTTCCCCCCGCGCCGGGGAGGCCTCCCCAGCGCCGCCTCAGTTCCCGGCCGAGGCTCCGCTCCCAGGGCCCCCGCATCGGTCCCGGCACCAGGAGCGTCCTCTCCTGGGGTGTCCCCGGGGCCCTGCGGCTCTCAGAGGCTTTTCTGCGCCCGGAGCGAGCCGAGCGGCCGGGGTTCCCGGGAGGGGCCGCGGGGCAGTCACGGAGCTTCGGGGCTGCCTGGTTCTGCACGGAGCCGGCGCTCAGAGCGGGTTTCTGCCCCGGGCACGTCCGTTCTCCCGCGTCCGCGGCTGTGCTGCACCAACCGGGCTCCTTGCGTGGGGTGGACACCCTGTAGCCCGCCCGTGGGCCCCCCCGCGCCGCGGTCTCCAAAGGGGAATCCCGACCCCTTCGCCCCGCGGGCTCCAGGTACAGAGCCGCCCCCAGCGCTCGCTGCGGCCTCCCGGTTCCGACGCGACTTGGATTAAACATTTCGGAAATCTGTGAAGGGAGGCCGCGTTCCAGGCGCCGACTCTGACTTAGTCCTAGAGCTGCTCTTCTGCAGGCCGGAAAAGTTTTCACTTTCCTTGGCTGAGCCAGAAGACTGTTTGGCACCGCCAGGGAGTCTGCAAAAGTTCTAAAAATGTGAGTGAACAACTCAGGAAGCGGGCGGCCAGTGTGGTTACCTCGAAACAAAGTGCCCGGACCAACCCCCGCTCCCAGGGGTCCCCGAGTTTGCAGGCGGCTTCCTGCAGGCTCTGGGGCGGGTGGGGGATGGGGGCGCGCGCTCCTCTCCGCCTGGGAAATTGCTCCTGGGGAGTGAGACCAAGGCTTTCTTTCCAGAGGCTGGGAGTGGCCAGCGCAGGCCGGACGTCCTGGGGGCATCTCACTGGAAAGCACTGAATGTTTAGAATGGAGCAGCGTGAGGTTTCCTGGGTCTGGATAGTGTAATTCCTGCTGAGCCAGTGGAAAAAGGGGACCTCAAAGTCATTTTTCACACCTGGTCTGTTTTATGAAGCTCGCCATATGCTTTGCCCTGGAATATTAATTGCACATTGAAAATAACATTTAAAAATAACTGTCGTAGAAGACAGCTGGGGGCCTCTGCTCCGCTTTGCATGGTGTGGTTGCCCACAAACACTTCACAGCATTTGAAAAAGGGGCTGAGAGTAGACGGGTGACCTCATCGTCGACTCTCAACACTTCCTCAAAGAGCGCATTGCATCGTTTATGTCTTACACTTGGTTCGCAGCCTTCAGTGGCACTGTGAAGTGTCCCTGTGGAGACGCACTGACTCTGTGAGGCAGGTAGACTATTTGCTGTTAAGTGATGGGGAGTTGGTGGGGGGGATGCATGGGGAGAAATGCCAGATAGAGGTGAGGGGAAGGAAGGCAGCAAATCACACTGCCACGTGTGTACCTATGCAACAGCCTTGCACGTTCTTCACATGTACCCCAAAACCTTAAACGCAATTTTAAAAAATCCCTTATAGACCTAAACAGTTTATTTGAGAAATGAACATACCCATTTTATAGCCGTTTAATCAGTCGCTGTGGGAGAGAAATGCACCTCCTTCTGCTGTCCCTGTGACCACGAGGAAGAGGGTGTCACTGCTGGCCAGAATAGAGTCCTGGCTGGATGCAGTCCAGCTGGGTGACTGACTTTTACTAGGTCCCAGGTCCGCTGGGAGAACACGAGGGTGTAGCCATGTGGACCTGCGCACAGGGGACAGGCGTCATGAGAGAGCCGTGGGGAGTGCAGCCTGGGGAGGCAGGGACGGCGCAAGAGGGAGACCCATTCTCGGGGCATCTGCTGAGGGGCCTCTGGGGACATGGTCTGGGAGGCTCTTGCTTGAGATGACAGTTACGCGTTAACACGCTAGACGTGAATAAACGTTTAATGTCCACTTTCAGCTTTCCCCAGCGCTCTGCCCTCACATATGTGGGATTATTTTCTATTAATTTTTTTTTGGTAGAAATTGGGAACATACTATATATGAAAATTAAAACAAACCCTGCCTACAAGTTAGTTGGGCCATCCAGCCATCACACTGTCTCTTTGCTTTTAAGAGACTCACTCCCACTCAACACCCCCCCAAGAGACAGAATCATCGGAAAACATCTTATGGCTCCTTCCCCTCCAATGCAGGAGTGTTTAAGCGGGGCCTGACACTGGACTGCTTCATCTGTGGGTTGGACTTTGGAAAACAGTGGAGTAAGCCCACCATGACTCGGGTTTGGATCCACTTTGAGCTCGCTGGGCTGCAAATGTGAAGGGCGCTCTGGAGTGGCCCACACCCGCCGCTGCTGGGTCCTGGGTCGGGGGCTTTGGCCCTGCTGCTGGGCGACCTGCGGAGGCCTCCGGAGGTCTTACTCAGTTCCGCTGTGCAGAAATGCCTGGCTTTTAAATACAGCGTCTTTCTGTATCCAACACAATCAAAGTTGATCGCAATGGCAGTTAAAAGCTAGTATTAAGGATAAAGTTTGCCGCTCTGCGCCCCTTCCTTTCCTCCTGTCAACCCCAGGCTTTTAGGGGAGGTCACACTTTAAACTTTGTTCATGGAAGTCATGCCGCACCAAGGTGCTGGCTGGACACACTGGAGCTCGATCTGCCGTGCCCTCCTCAGAGAGTGAGGGGGCTTCCCGAGGAGGGGTAAGATGACCCCAGGTGTGTGCAGGCCTGGTGGGACTGGGGAGAGCGGGTGCAGAGCTCTCGTGACCTGCATGCTTGGTGGTCTGGACCGAGTGGATGCCCACCTCCCGGCCGGTGTCCACATGGGTGGAAGGTTCCAGTGTCGCTGCTCCGGGGGCTCCCCACCTGCTGCTCCCTACCTGCAGGTCCCGCAGGCCCTCTGGGGCTCATAGTCCATAGATGGGAGTGGGTTCTGGGCCTTTTAACTGACTTCCTGCATCCCCTGAGTCACATCAGGCCCAGGTTTATCCTTGGAGCTTCCCCGACTTCCCTTGGAGAACTGGCCGCCTTTCAGAGAGGCCCTCCCCTCCTCACGCGCGCATAGAGGTCGCTGCATGTGGCCTGGCACTCGGGGAATGGGCTGGGTGGCGCTGCAGGGGGGCTGCCTGGCGGGGGCTCCCTGGCTCTCCACCCGCAGCACTTTCCACACCCCCCTCCTCATCCTCCGCATCCTGCCGCTCCCGGAAAGGTCCCTCACATTTGTCTGCACCTTCTGGGAGGACCCACAGCCCTGGGGACGGACACCAGGCCCCTCCTCCTTTCGGCAGGAGACTGCAGGAGACGTGTCAGTGTTTGCCTTCATGGAACAAATGATGACTTTCATGTTTATTGGCACAACAGAGTCAAAGACTTCGTTATTCCCACTCAAATGCATTTGAAAAGCACCACGGAGATGCTTAAAACATGTTTAGATGTTTGTAGTTTGTCTTTGTAAGGCGCTGGGCAGGCCAGCTCCGGCTGGAATTGTCATATAGTCATACGGTCCCATCCAGGGTCCACACGCTGCGACAGACTGAGGTTTTCTCCCTGGGATGGGTGACGTGGCTTGCTTCTCTGTTCTGACTCCGTTTCCCTAGTCGCAGATGATTGCCAGCTGTATAGTTCCCACCCGACAGAGCTAAGACCAGTGGACAGTGAATGAGTGGCTCTTTCCTAGTGCCCAAGCAGAAGTTTGGCGAATTGTCTTAATGGACCGGATGGTCTGTGTGGCATGCCAGTTTTCAGGTCATCCATGAATGCCCCGAAGGTCTCACCACTGGGTCTGGAGGGCGTGACTGCCTCTGGGGCCATGGATGGCGTCTGATCTTCCCGGAACATGTGGGCAAGAAGCCGGTGGGGGCCCTTGCCTGGGGTGAAACCTGGGCCTTTTAAAGCAAAGTGGATGCTGCATTGTCTGGGCGGGAGCCTCCTTGGCATAGATCCAGGGATTGAAATTAAATATGTAAACACAAACAAAGACAGACTTCCAGCCTGCAGGGCAGAGCTCCTCAGGAATCTCAAAGCTAGGGAAGAGGTGGAAGATCAGGCAGGGTGTGGTGGTGGCTCACAGCTGTAATCCCAGCACTTTGGGAGGCCAAGGCAGGCAGATTGCCTGATCTCAGGAGTTTGAGACCAGCCTGGGCTACATGGCCAAACACTGCTCTACCAGAAATACAAACAATTAGCTGGGCCTGGTGGTGCGCACCTGTGGTCCCAGCTACTCAGAGGCTGAGGCAGGAGAATCGGTTGAGCCTGGGAGGTGGAGGCTGTACTGGGCCGGAATCGCGCCACTGCACTCCAGCCTGGGCAACAGAGGTAGACCTAGAGCCCCCAAAGCGTTTGAAGGTCTACATGAGTTATGCCGATCCCCCTTGGCTAATTTTGAGATTTACCTTTTTGACTGGAGAATCCAAATGTTTTTCCTTTGCACTTGACAGTAAGAAGAAGCTGAAATCGATGCAAATGCATGAAGTCCTGCCAGGCCCAGGCTGTGCTCTGGGAGGGAACTCGGGGCGGGGGGAATCGGGTGGTCTCTTAGGAGTACCGAGGCCTTCCCCGCTCCTACTCAGGGTACAGAGCTGAGAAGGTACTGCTGAGCTCGGGTCTTCAGACCTCGCAGGCTTCCTCATTATTTTAATAGTGACAGTCATATGTTTTTGGGGTACAGAAGAAAATGTGATTTATTTAAAAGTACCTTTTCTGAGGGAATTCAATTTAAGGGAAGGCAAACTTTACCATGTTTGAGGCTTAAAAATGCCAGTCAGGAGATTTTATATGTTAGTGGTATCTCTCTATGTGGGCCAGTAGCTCCCCAGGACCAAGGCTGGTTGGTTGCATTGTGAAACTCTGCTTGCTGTGGGCTACCTGCATGTGACTTAACACAGGTATGTCAGTGGGAGGGTGCATGCTTTTTTGATGCTGAAATAATACCACTGATTGATTTTTTTCTAAATTGATAACACTAGTAATTTCTGTTTTGTTTTAAAGTTTATTTTGAAAAATAGTCATTAAGGTAGGCATGGCGGCTCACGCCTGTAATCCCAGCATTTTGGGAGGCTGAGGAGGGTGGATCGCCTGAGGTCAGGGGTTCGAGACCAGCCTGGCCAACATGGTAAAACCCCATCTCTACTAAAAATACAAAAATTAGCCAGGCATGGTGGCACACGCCTGTAGTCCCAGCTACTCAGGAGGCTGAAGCAGGCAAATCACTTGAACCCAAGAGGTGGAGGTTGCCGTGAGTTGAGATCTGGCCACTGCACTCCAGTTCAGACGGAACAAGACTCTGTCTTAAAAAAAAAAAAAAATAGGTCTTATATTCGTCCCCGTCTGATTTCTCTTCAGATGCAAAAGGCAACAGCAAACCAGTAAAGCCTGAAAGCGTTCTCAGTGGAACGATCCTCACGCAAGGCGAACTGATCTGGCACAGACAAGCAAAAGCCATAAGTGGATCATGGGCTGTCTCATGGGCTAGGTCTCCCTGGCTCAGACACGAGGTCAGCCATCACCGCTGCCCGTTTGCTGCTCTCTTTACTCTGGAGGCTGTTGCTTACCCCCGTTTATTAATCTGAGCACTCCCGAGCAAAGACGGTGGGAGACCCTGACCCCCGTGGAACGAAGCCTGGAGGCCCCAGGTGAAGAAGGGCAGGCCCTGCTCCGTGCGGCCAAGGGCCCTGAGTGTGCAGACATCTTTTTTTAAAGTTTGTTCCTGGTCTGACTGCCTTGCGTCATCAGCCCGTGGAAAGCAGCGTTCATACCCTGCTCCTCTCCAGATGCCCAGCGTATCTGAGCTGCTCGGAGTGCCAGGGCATGGTGTTTACGGGAACGCGGGCAGCGGTCTGCCCCGCACCCTCTGTCCTACCCGGCCGTTGCCTCCTGAGCCCTGCAGGGCTATGCAGGCTTTAGGAGGAGCTCGCAGACGTGTCTGTCTTTTGTTCCACAGTTAAATCAGAAGTAGAAGCTGGGCCAGTGACTGTTACCCTATTTGACCTTTGTCCACATGAGGATTTTTACTTAGGGAAAAATACGCCTCATCAGACATAATCAACATTTTAAAAGGGCACATATTTAAAGTACACTTGCTAAGTTTTGACATCCACTTCCTGGGTTCAGCTCATCCTCCTGCCTTAGCCTCCTGCTCCTAGCTACTCTTGAGTAGCTGGGACTATAAGCACATGCCCCCATGCCTGGATTTTTTTATTTTAATATTTAAAACCCTTTTTATTTTGTAGAGATGGGGTCTTGCTATTTGTCCAGGCTGGTCTCAAACTCCTGGCTTTAAGCAGTCCTCCCACGCTGGCCTCTGAAAGCCCTGGGATGACAGGTGTGAGCCCCTGTGGCTGGCCTGCAATCAGTGATCTTTGATGCTACTATTGTAGTTGTTTTAGGGTGTGATAAACCACACCTGTGTAAGACTGCGAACTTAACCTAAATTGTGTGCGTGTTCTGACTGTTCCGCTGACTGGCCGTTCCTCCGCCTCTTATCCTCTTTCGAGGCCTTCTTATTTCCTGATACACAATAGTATTGAATCAGGCCAATTGATAATTCTACAATGGCCTTTCAGCGTACTAGTGAAAGGAAGAGTTGCACGTCCCTTACTTCAAATCAAAAGCTAGAAACGATTCAGCTTAGTGAGGAAGGCATGTCAGAAGCTGAGCTAAGTCAAAAACTAGGCCTCTTGCATCAGTTGGTTATAGAGGAAGTTTTAGTGGTTTGGGAAGGAGCGCAAATCAGCCACAGCATTCCTTTCAGCCAAAGGTCGATCCAGAGCAAGGCCCTAACTCTCTTCATTTCTTTAAAGGCAGAGAGATAAGGAAGCTGCAGAAGGAAAGTTCAGAGCTAGCAGAGGTTGGTTCATAAGGTTTAAGGAAATAAGCCGACTCCATAACATCAATGTGCAAGGTGAAGCAGCCGGTGCTGATGGAGAAGTTGCAGCAGGTTCTCCAGAGGATCCGGCTGGCATCAGTGATTAAGGTGGCATCAAACAACAGATTTTTAATGTGGACAAAGCAGCCTTCTGTTGGAAGGAGATGCCATCTAGGACTTTTCATAGCTAGAGAGAAGTCAATGCCTGGCTTCAGAGCTTCAAAGGACAGGCTGACGCTCTTGGTCAGGAGCTACTGCAGCTGGTGACTTTCAGCTGAAGCCACTGCTCATTTACCATTCCCCAAACTCTAGGACCTTAAGGGCCATGCTAAATCTACTAAGTTTGTGCTCTACCAGTGGAAAATCAAGGCCTGGATGACAGCACATCTGTTTACAGCATGCTTCTCTGAATATTTTAAGCCCACTGTTGAGACCTACTGCTTATAAAAAAAGATTCTTTTCAAAATACTGCTGTTCATTTACAATGCGTCCAGTCACGCAAGAACTCTGATGGGGAATACAAAGAGATTAATGTTGTCTTCGTGGCTGCTAACACAAAACATCTATTCTGTGCCCATGAATTAAGGAATAGTTGACTTTCAAGCCTTATTATTTAATACGTTCATTCCATAATGCTATAACTCCCATAGATAGTGAGTTCTCTGATTGAACTGGACAAAGTCAATTGAAATCCTTCTGGAAAGGATTCATCATTCTAGATGCCATTAAGAATATTTTTTATTCATAGGAGGTCAAAACATCAATAAGTACAGGAGTTTGGAAGAAGTTACTTCTAACCCTCACAGATGACTTTGAGGGGTTCAAAGACTTCCATGGAGAAAGTCACTGCACATGTAGTGGAAATAGCAAGAGAACTGGAGTTAGAAACGGAGTCTGAATATAGGAGAGAATTGCTGCAATTTCGTGATAAAACGTGAATAGATAAGGAGTTGTGTCTGTGGATAAGCATGAAAAGTGGCTTCTTGAGATGGAATCTGCTCCTGGTGAAGATGCTGTGAACGTTGTTGAAATGACAACCAAGGATTTAGAATATTCCCTAAACTGAGTGGATAAAGCAGCAGCAGGGTTTGAGAGGATTGACTCCAGTTTTGAATGAAGTTCTACTGTGGGTAAAAAGCTATCGAACATCATCACATACTACAGAGAAACCTTTTGTGAACGGAAGAGCCAATAGATGTTGCAAACGTATTGTTGTCTTATTTTAAGAAATTGCCGTAACCACCCCAACCTTCAGCAACCACCACCCTGACCCATCAGCGCCAGCAACATCAAAGCAAGGTTCTCCACCAGCAGAAAGAAGAAACTCTGAAGGCTCAGGTGTTTTATAACATTATTTTAGCAATACAATAGTTTTCAAATAAAGTCTGTACATTTTTTAGACATAATGCTATTGTATACTTTATCAGCTGGATTATAGTGAACATAGAACTTTTATATTTACTGGGAGATCAAAACATTCATGTGAATAACTTTTTTGCAATTTTCAACTTATTTCAGTGATCTGGGCCCAACTCTGAAATACCCGAGAGGTACGCCTGTGTTTCCGTCTCTCTCTGGCCGCAGCTCTTGTGATACTGTTGTCCTACTTTGTTTGTGCATATGTCATAAATGCCACACTGCACTTTTATCATTTCAGTTATCTTTTTAGAGATTTAAATAAGCAGAAACACGGTTTTGTTCTTTCCAGCTCTGCTTATTCCTCTGCATGGGTTCATATTTTAGTCCTTTTACTTCGAGCTCTAAAAAAAGGTTTTGTGGTGCAGACCGATCGGTGGTCCATCCTTTTAGCTTTTGAATGTTTAGAAAGGGCTTTGCTTTACTTTGCCTTCATTTTCAAGTGATATTTTGCTGAGTCATATTCTGAGTTGGTGGTTTTCTCTGATACAGCTTTTTTTTTTTTTTTTTTTTTTTTTTTTTCTGAGATGGACTCCCAGGCTGGAGTGCAGTGGCACCATCTCGCCTCACTGCAGCCTTTGCCTCCCAGCTTCAGATAATTCTCCTGCCTCAGCCTCCTGAATAGCTGGGATTACAGGCATGCACCACCACACCTGGCTAATGTTTTGTATTTTTAATAGAAATGGGGTTTTATCATGCTGGCCAGGCTGGTCTCGAACTCCTGGCCTCAGGTGGTCCACCCACCTCAGCCTCCCAAAGTGTCTGGGTATCACGTGTGAGGCACCGCGCCCAGCCGATGCGGCTTTAGAAATGTCCTCTCCCATTGTTTCCCATGAGAACTCTACTGACACCTGTGTCTTTGTTTCATCTTTGTGTTTCTGATGCTTCTCAGAGTGCCTCCTTATCCCTGGTGTTGAGCTATTTGATTATGATATGCCTTGGTGTGGTTTTCTCTGTTTCTTATGCTTGGGTTTTTTAATTTAAATTTTTTATTTAATTTTATTTTTTAAATTTTGGACTTGCGTGTTTACAGATTCCTTCGAATTTGGGGGATTTGGGGGTGCTTCATCTTCAGATAGTTTTCTGTCCCCACCCTTGTCTCCCCCTCTTTGAAGACCCCAGTTATACATGCATGAGGCCAGGCTCACTCACACATTGCTTAATTTTTTATTACTATGTCTTTTTCTGTATGCCTTTCACTTTGGGTAGCTTGTTTTTTGTCTTGAAAGTAACAAGTCTTTCTCTCTCAATGTCCAGTTCACTGTTAATTTTATATATTTTTCGGCTCAGACATTGTGATTTTCACCTCTCTAATGTGAGTATTAAAAAAAAAATCTTCCAGGACTCTACTTGATGTTTTGAACTTGTAGAATAAATATAATTTTGATAATCTGCTAACTCTGCTAACTCTAACATCTGTGGCTGTTCTGGGCTGGTTTTAATTGAAGAATGTAATCTTCTCAATAGAAATTATAATATCCTTCTTTTCACGCTGTATCAGTTTTTAGCAGATTCCAGACACTGGAAATTTTACTTTGGTGAGCACTGGATACTTTTGTGTTCTTACAATTTTCCCTGAGCTTTGTTTTTGGGTTCAGTTATGTGGAAACAGTTTGGTTCTTTAAGGTCTTGGTTTTAAGATTTGTTAGGCAGGATTTGAGCAATGCTTTACCTAAGGCTCATGATTTTCAGCAATGAGGCAAGGCTCTTTCGTGTCACTTACCAAATGCCTGTGAATCCTGAGGTTTTCAGACTGACGGATGAGAACAGGCGCTGCTCACTCCTGACCCAGGGTGTGGGGGGCACCTTGATCCATAGTCCATTTGGCTGGTGCTTTTCTGGCCGTGGGCAGTTTCCCTGCAGGTGTGTGCTGCTCAGGGCTCAGCTCAGCGCTGGGTGCTCAGCAGGCCCCTGGGACTCTTCTCTCCCTATCCCAGGAGGGCTTGGGGTCTTATCTCTGTCCCTGTCCTGCCAGTTCTGCCACCTGGTCTCCCGGGTACTTAGCATGGTCTTCTCTCGTAGGCAATGAGCTGGGGCCGTCTTCTGCTTGCTCCATCTGTTTTCCATCTCACAGGGATCAGTCGTGTGCTGGCTGATGCCCAGTAACTTGAAAACAGTTGCTTCATCTATTTTGTCTTTTTTTGTTTTGGTTCTTTCACACAGAAGAGAAAGTTTTGCCCCTGTAATTCCATCTTGTTCTAAAGCAGACCTCTCCATTCACGTTTTAAAAACAAAGGGTTTTAAAAACATTCTATGAATGTTTAATCTACTTGGAATTCTTCTGCAAGCAGGTGTGGTAAAATAAATAACATCTTAAAATAATGACCACATTCACATTCCCAAGTTAAAATTAAAAAAAAAAAAAAAAAAACATGAAAACGACTCTCCTCTGGGGTTCTCCATCTGTCTTTGGAAAGCCCTTGGCTTAGTCAGGCTCATTCAATCTTGCTTGGTGAACAGAGCAGTGGCAGAACCTCTGTGCACTAAAAATGCTGTGAGTTCCTGCCCCACCCACACAACACCCGGTGCACACAATGTGAGTTCCTGCCCCACCCACACAACACCCAGTGCACACAATGTGAGTTCCTGCCCCACCCACACAACACCCGGTGCACACAATGTGAGTTCCTGCCCCACCCACACAACACCCAGTGCACACAATGTGAGTTCCTGCCCCACCCACACAACACCCAGTGCACACAATCTGAGTTCCTGCCCCACCCACACAACACCCAGTGCACACAATGTGAGTTCCTGCCCCACCCACACAACACCCAGTGCACACAATCTGAGTTCCTGCCCCACCCACACAACACCCAGTGCACACCTTGTTCGTTGGCTAGCTCTTTATTGGAGGTTCAACTCTAAGCTGGGGGTCGGCCGACTAGGGCCCGTGGAGACAGCTGCGTTTTTTGTGCCTGATTGCTGTGGGATGTGCCGTGGCAGTGTGTCCACATTTCATCTGTGGCTGCCCACTTACAGCAGAGGCCGTGGTAGGCAACTGTCACAAGCAAAACTGTTCACAGTCTGGCTTGACCCGAGGATCCCAGCTCTGCCCCTCCTGAAGCTCCACCATCCTCAGCCTGGCCCTCGGAGCTGTCATGGCACAGGAGAGAGGTTATGTGAAGGCTCCCTGCTCCCACCTGCTCGGAGCTGGCACACCATTTCTCCTCCCAGTGCCCGGAGAGATGGTGCACATCCCAACCCAGATGCAGGGATGCTGGGCGTGGAGGCCGGGCGCTGGGGCGTGGGGTCGGCTACGGGTCCAGGAAGCAGAGGTGAACCTTGAGCTTCTCATCAGTTTTTGCCATAGCTGTCCCAGACTTGAATAGCAGAGTTATTGTTCACTTTTTTCTTCCTCTTACCTTTCACTGAAGGAATGCTCACTCTTAAAACTTCCTCTCACTAGTTCATTTTCCTTTGTGTGTGCATGCGTGTGTGTGCGAGTATACGTGTGTGCACGTGAGCGAGTGTGTACGTGTGTGTGCACGTGTGAGTGGGTGCGTGAGCGTGTGTGAGTACATTTGTGTGAGCATGTGTGTACATGTGCGTGCGTGAACGTGTGTGCGTGAACGTGTGTGCATGCGTGTGAGTGTGCGTGCGTGTGCGTTTGTGCATGCGTGAGTGTGCAAGTGTGTACGTGTGCGTGTGTGAGTGTATGGTGTGTGCGTGTGCACGTGGGTACCGTGTGCATGTGAACGTGAGCATGTGCAAGTGTGTGTGCACGAGTGTACGTTTGAGACTGCCTGAACGTGTGCGTGATCGTGTGCGAGTGTGTACGTGTGAGCATGTGCGTGAGCGTGTGTGCATGCATGAACGTGCGTGCATGAACATGTGCGAGTACGTGTGCGTGCGTGAACGTGTGCGAGTTTGCGTTTGTGTGCGTGTGTGCAAGTGTGTACGTGTGTGCATGAGCGTTGTGTGTGCAAGATGTATGCGTGTGTGGTGACTGCATGTGTGAGTGTGCGAGTGTACGTGTGTGCACGAGTGTACATTTGTGAGCGTGTGTGTGCCTGCACGTGTGTGCGTGAGCGTGTGCGGGTGTGTACGTGTAAGCGTGAGTGCATGAGCGTGTGTGTACGTGTGAGCATGTGCGTGCATGAGCGTGTGCGAGTACGTTTGTGTGCACGTGTGCATACATGAACGTGTGCATGTTTGTGTGCTCTCGTGTGTGTTCGTGCTCGAGTATGTGCAAGTGTGTACGCTTGCGTGCGTGAGCGTGTGCGTGTGTGCGTGGGTGACCGTCTGCATGTGTGAACGTGAGCGTGTACGTGTGAGCGTGCACGAGTGTCTGTGAGCGTGTGTGCCTGAACGTGTGTGCGTGAGCGTGTACGTGCATGAACGTGTGTGAGCGTGTGCATGCGTGAGCGCGTGTGTGCCTGAGCGTGTGCGTACGTGAGCATGTGTGCATGAGCGTGTACGTGCATGAACGTGTGTGTGAGCGTGTGCGTGTGCGTGTGAGCGTGAGCGTGTGCGAGTGTGTACGTGTGAGCATGCACGAGTGTACGTCTGTGAGCATGCGTGCCTGAACGTGTTGAGCGTGTGTGCGCGCGCGCGTGTGTGTGCGTGTGTGCGCGTGTGTGCGCGCGCGCTCCCCCGCAGCGTTCTGCTGAGGCGGCTGGAGCAGCTCTGCCTAACACGTTCGGAGAGGTCCGTGACGCTCATCGTCCCCTGGCTTGCTTCTGTGTTCTTGGACTCAGGGATTTTACCACCTCCCAACCCAGCTGCGAGTGTGAGCTGTAGCAGCAACTGCCGCAGACCGTTTTAAAACTCACTCCGTCCTCTTCTCCCAGGAAAGATTCTGTTATCATGGGGATTAAAGGCAGGCTAATGTGCATGATGGCTCAGCCTGATGGTTGTGCTAAGGGCGGGATGCTTCAGCGCCTGGGACCAGGGGTCACAGCCCGATTGCTTGTCATCCAGTTGCTTAACTGAGACCTTTTCTCTAAGGGATGGGCCGGGTTTCCATTTGACCTAGTGTGTGCCCTGGGAAATTAGAAAAGTAATGGATGTCGCAGTGAAGGCGTAGACGGAAGCCAGCCAGCATCCCGAGTTCTCAGCCCGGAGCTTCAGCTTCTGGGGACGGGGAGTTAGCTGGATGTTCGAGAGGTTTTTCTCCAGTGTAAACCGGGCCTCCGCCGCTGCCCGTGGCTGGGTCACCGGCCTCACCCCAGCCTGCCTGCCGTGCTGCCCTCCAGCCAGGGAGTCCCGGCCCTTCCTGTTTACTGAGCGCAGTCCTGAACTTGTGTATGAATGTGTGGGAACTTTGGAAACCTGCCCCACTGCCTTCCGTCCCAGGGCCCTCCACTGCTCCTCGGTGTTCACCTCCTGGGGGTGTGGAGCGTGGCTGGGTGCACAGGGGTGGGATCCGCAGGCCCGCTGGTCTCCACCGCTGTGAGCTGAGATGTCATGCCTGCTCTTTTACCCACTGATTGCACCATCCAGTTTAGTTTTCTTTTACAACATATTTTAAAAATGTTTTTATGCAATTTGCACGTGTTCACGTTAGAAAAATTTAAAAATAAAGATGAACGAAATAAAGGAAATTACTCACATTGTTGTCATTAGAGAGAAACCCTAACTGGTTGGGCTTTTTCCTCCGACGAGCACAGAGACACACCCGTGGCACTCACACATGTGGTGTGTGTTGCAGTATCTGCAGCTCGTCATATTTCTGTCAGGTATCTGTTTTCAACACTTGGGTCCCGATACACGTCCTGTTCTGTAATGCACCGTGTGCGCTTTGACATCTGGGAATATATGATGGCTCTGTCTGTTCAGTCATGAGAGGCCTGCATCATCCTTGCCAGTATTTGTTTTAAATTACCAGATTTACCTAAAAGAATTCTTATTATGGGTCATTTCTTTGTTTCTACTTTTTTGCTACTGCAAAAAATACTTCCAGAATATGATTGCATGCAATTTTTTGTGTGTCTATCTAGATTGTTTTTAGGACATATTTCTATTTCTATAGAAACCTTTTTCTTTTTTTTAAGACAGAGTGCACAGGGGTGGAATCCGCAGGCCTGCTCTGTCACCAGGCTCAAGTGCAGTGGCGTGATCTCAGCTCACTGCAACCTCTGACTCCCTGGTTCAAGTAATTGTCCACCACACCTATTCCTTAAGGGCGGCCCAGCCTCCCTGGGCTTAGAAACCCAGACAAATGTGACAGTGTCTGTGTTTCAGCAGTGGAGAATGAAGGCTGCAGTTTATCTGAAGTTCTTGTCATTAAATGTAGCTCCTCCTCCTCTCACAGCCAAGCTTCCTTTAGGGAAT
This sequence comes from Saimiri boliviensis, assembly GCF_048565385.1. Lineage (NCBI taxonomy): Eukaryota > Metazoa > Chordata > Mammalia > Primates > Cebidae > Saimiri > Saimiri boliviensis. The sequence goes on along the minus strand of NC_133449.1, from coordinate 1,542,042 downwards.
AAGATTAGACTTGTTGCATCCTGGCTCTAAGCAAATATATCTAAAAATCTATAACCAGCAGAGCAACACTTTGACTTTTAAAAATAGCCATTAAAGCAGATACAATTAGTCATGATTGTGACTTATTCAAACATGTGGGATGTTTGTATTGGCATGGCAACAGGAGGCTGATATTAGTGTTGAGCATTTGTTTTGTGTATGTTTTTCTCATTGTGTAATTTTCTTGGATCAGTGCCCATGTCACCCCATCCATTCACATGTTTACCCATCCATCCATAACCCCTCTTTCATCCATCTATCCATCTATCTGTCCATTAATCCGTTCATTCATCCATCTGTTCGTTTATTAGTCTGTCTGTCCATCCATAAACACCTATCCCCTTATCCATCCATTCATTCATAAGTCCATCCATCTTTCCGTTCATCCATAACCACTTGTCCGTCCATTTATCCAGTCATCCATCCACCCTTTCATTCATCTGTTCATTCATTAGTCTATCCATCTTTCCATTCGTCCATAACCACACATCCATCTATTCATCCATCCATCCATTAATGCGTTCATTCATCCATCTGTTCATTCATCCATAACCACTCATCCATTTTTCAGTCATCCATCCATCCATGTATCCATTCATTAGTCCGTCTGAGCATTCATCTATAACCACTCAGCCATCTGTTTATTCATCCAGCCATCTATCCATTCATCCATCCATCTGTTAATGCATTCATTCATCCGTTGATTCATTAGTCCATCCCTCTGTCCGTTCTTCCATAACCACTCATCCATCCATTCATTAGTCCATCCATCTGTCCATTCTTCCATAACCACTCATCCATCCATCCATCCATTCATTACTCCATCTGTCTGTCCGTTCATCCATAATCACACACTTACCTATCCATCCATGTGTGTGTCCATCCCTCCTCACATCCATGTCTCCATCTCTACCCTCCCATGCACCCATCCATCCCTGACTGCTGGAACACTGTTGAGTGTCTTACACTGGTGACGGCAGTGGGCCGTCAGGTGCTGGCGGTCCAGAAGGGTCAGGCTGTGAGGCTCACCCCGCTGTGCAGCACTGTGTCCTGTGCCCTGTGCCCTCAGCCACAGCCCTGTCCCTGCTTCCTCGTACCCCGCCCACATTTTCAGAATGGTGTTGGAAGCCTCACTAGAGGGTTCTAGGGAAGGAGGTGGCTGTGGAAGGAGCCCCGCTGCGGACGCACCCCTCCTTTCTCCTCAGTTCAGAATGCACTGATTTTAAAACACAACTTTCTCCTTTTTTTTTTGAGGGGGGGCGGTGATTAGAGAAGCCTCATTTGCTGAGCGGAGACTGCGTCGGCGTCTCAGCCCCGGGGTGAGGGAACAGTTGCTCAGGCTGGTGACACGGAATAACCTGAGTGAAGACGTCCACGTGGAAACTGTCAAGAGGGACTGCTCCGGCGTGTTTTTGTTCTTTGCCCACGTCTGCTTTGAGTCTGCTTGCTCAGAAACCTCCTGATAGTCCATTTCAGCCCTTCCATCGTCAGCATCTCTTGGGTTCATTACTTCTCACATACACCTTTGTCCTGTGGTATTTTTTTCATTGATAAACCTGTCTTATTTAGTACTTTAAAAAGCATTTCTGGCCAGGTGAGGTGGCTCACGCCTATAATCCCAGCACTTTGAGAGGCCGAGGCGGGTGGATCACGAGGTCACGAGTTCGAGACGAGCCTGACCAACATGGCGAAGCCCCATCTCTACTAAAAATACAAAAATTAGCTGGCTGTGGTGGTGCATGTCTGTAATTCCAGCTACTCAGGAGGCTGAGGCAGGAGAATCGCTTGAACCCGGGAGGAGGAGGTTGCAGCGAGCAGAGCAGAGCCTGGGCAACAGAGCAAGACTCCATATCAAAAAAACAAAAGGCCTTTCCTCATTCATCATCGGTGTGGGTTGCCTTTCTTGTCTTCCTGGCAGGTGATGTGTATGTGGAAGTCCCCTAGGTGAGATCCCCTTAGAGTCTCTTAGAATAACTCTTTGGTATAAATATTTCCTGATTCCACTTTATGATTCATCTCCTCAGTGGAGGTCATTGGAGCCTGGAGTCGGTGACTTCCTGGGCTGGGTTTGTGAGGAGGGGCTTCCTGCCTGCGGTTGGCTGGATTCTGGATGCGTGCCCAGTGGGATAATGTGATTTATCCATTTATTTTGCTCAACTCAAAGAACACACTGGGTCTTTCCGAACAGGAACAGCCTCAATTAACCCGGACAATTGTTCAAACTATCCCCGTTGGGCTGTTTGAATCCTGACACTTCTCCTAAGTTGTCTCCATCCCAGCTGCCTGCCTCATTTGCACCTTCTGAGGGAAGCAGACCCGTCCTCAGCCATGCTGGCTGCCTGCCTGTGATGCCGAATTTTATGTTGACTTTGGCTGGGCCACTGCACCCAGATGTGTGATCGGACATTATTCTAGACGTTTCTGTGAAGGAGTTTTTAGAGGACATAACGTTTACTTCAGCAGGCTTTGAGTAAAGCTGGCTGTCCTGTGTGGCGGGGGTGGGCCTCGTCCCATCAGCTGAAGGCCTTAACAGAGCACAGGCTGGCCGCCCGTGAGCAGGATGGGATTCCACCAGCAGCAGAGACGGCTTTTGAGGGGAGCTGAAGCGTCAGTAAGTGGCCACCACGTGGACCCGTGGACCGCTGTCCGGAGTCAGGCGCCCACCCGGGTCCACCCAGCTGCGGTCTGGAGGCCCAGGTCACATGACACACATTGTCAACACTTGGGTTGATCAGGGTTCTCCAGAGAAATGGAAACCACGGGATGTGTGTACATGCGTGTGTACATGCATGTGTGTGTGAGAGACAGAGGTGCAGAGAGAGCTGCATCTGGGGGGCAAAGGTGGGCAGCTGCCTCGCCACGCTCTGGTGCTGCGTGAGGAGCAGGTGGTGTGAGAGGCGTGGAGCCAGGCCCCCTGCAGACCCTGGACTTGCCAAGCCGCCAGCCGTCTCCTCGGCCAGCTCCTGAAAACACACCCCTCTCTCTTGCTGCGTCCCTCCTCGCCCTCAGCCCCCACCTCTCACACACGCGCACACACGCTCTGACACACACCCCGTGGTTTCCGTTTCTCTGGAGGACCACACAGTGGAGACCAACACAGTGTTGGCGACGTGTGTCACGTGACTCGGCCCGCCTGGACCGCAGGTGGCTGGACCCGGCTGGGCGCCTGACCCGGGACAGCGGTCCACGTGCCGGCCGCTTCCTGATGGTCGGGCTTCGCCCAGGGGACGCTGTCTCCTGAGAACCTGAACTTGAAAAAATGTTCCAGAATCAGCAGCTGGCAGTGGGAGCTGAAACCAGAGGGGTGGTGAGAGCCCAGGGAGGCCCCGGAGGCCGCTGAGAGGCACAGGGGCTCCAGGGAGCCCAGCAGGCCAGCCGGCGGGGCGGGCAGGAGTTCAGTGCCTCCTCCAAGGCTGGCATCCCCCCTTCGGTTCCGTGGACCTCTAAGGCACACAGGCTTTGCACGATTTATGTAAGGATTCATGCTGGGGAGAGGACAGCCACCGGGACCCACACTCGGGGGACTCACCCGGGAAGGCCTGGGACAGAGTCTGGCTGGGTTGGGTGCTGCCGGCTGCTTCCTGGGGAGAGCCCATTTCCCTGGCAGGCTGTGGCTGAGTGGCAAAGGTGGGTGGCTGCCTCCCCAGGCTCTCGTCCCACATGGGGAGCACATGGTGTGAGGAGTGGAGCAACCCCCGCTCCAGTAACTCAGGCGGGAGGCACGGCCGCAGGGAGCCAGGCCTGCTCGCTCGTCTAAGGAGCCATGACCGCTGATGCATGCAGCCCCTGCCCCCCGCATCTGAGCCCGGCTCCTGTGCCAGGTGTGGCCTTTGCAAGGTCCTTGCGTGGCTGTCAGCGTGTCCTGGGTGTGCCCCTCACATGCCATCTGCGAAGTACAATCTTTGGGGCCAGGCTTCCTCCACAGCCATAAGAATCCCTCTTTGGGCTGGGATCGTGGCAGTTGCTGTGGACCATACACGGTGGCAGGTGCTGGGAGCTGCCCACTCTGCCCTGCCCTGGCCACTTTTTCCTCAGCCTGTTTGGCTGGGTCAGGCCAGAGCTGGAGACCTGGCTCAACCAGAGGACTAGACATCACCAGAGAAAGGGTGCCTAGAAAGGTCTGGAGACCCAGCAGCCCTGCAGGGGCCACACACGCCCTGCCCGCACCACCTGTGTGTGCTGTGCCGACACCCCGTGTGCGCTGCCACTGCTGGTCTCCAGGTTCCTGAAGACAGTCTCTGCCCCGGGTCACCCCGTGTGTCAGCCCCACGTCACCCCGCATGCTGTCACCCCTGTGTGCTGACATTTTTGGCCTCCGGGTTCCTGAAGACGGTTCCTGAAGTGGTCTCCGCCATTTGTCACCCCATACGTGCTGCTCGAGGTCACCCTGTGTGTGCCTGGAGACCGTCTCTGCAGGCGGACCGGGTCCCTGCCATCCCTGCATGTATACCTGTGCCAGCCTTTGCTTCTGTTCCCCTGGCCCCAGGCACCCTCTGCATCCCCCCGTCTTCTGCCCTGCCCATGTTCCGGTGTTGGCAGCACCCCGCCTGGTCAGCTGCCATCCGGGAATGGCTCGTGCTCTCTCCTAAAACGCTGTGCTTAAATTCTTTTGAGGGGGGGAATGCCAGACAGGGGGTGACTGGCAGGAGGGGCTCAGGACTCCCCTGTGGATGAGCAGAGTGGGCGAGGGTGGCAGGGCGTGCCCTCAGTGCGCGTGGTGGGCAGTGTGGCACGTTAGTGGAGTCGGTTTGCATTTCGGTTAGTGTGGTAGACAGTGGCAGGTTTGGGTGGTAGATTAGCAGAGTAGGTTAAAAGCATAGATTTGGGTGGTAAGTTAGTGGTGCAGGTTAATAGAGTAAGTTTGGGTGGTAAGTTAGTGGAGTAGGCTGTTAGACTAGGTTTAGGTGGTACGTTAGTGACGTAGGTTAATAGAGTAGTTTTGGGTGGTAGAGCTAGTGGAGTATTAGTAGAGTAGGTTTGGGTAGTTGATTAGTGGAGTAGGTTTGGATAGTAGGTTAGTGGACTAGGTTAATAGAGCAGGTTTGGGTAGCTGGTTAGTGGAGTAAGTTAGAAGGGTAGGTTTGGGTAGTTAGTAGTGTAGCTTTGGGTGGTTGGTTAGTTTAGTAGGTTAGTAGAGCAGGTTTGGGTAGTTGATTAGTAGAATAGCTTTGGGTGGTTGGTTAGTGGAGTAAGTTAGTAGAGTAGGTTTGGGTGGTTGGTTAGTGGAATAGGTTAGTAGAGCAGGTTTGGGTAGTTGATTAGTAGAATGGCTTTGGGTGATTGGTTAGTGGAGCAGGTTAGTAGAGTAGCTTTGGATAGTAGGTTGGTGGAGTTGGTGTAGTAGACTAGCTTTAGGTGGTAGGTTAATAAGAGCAGGTTTGGGTAGTTGGTTAGTAGAGTAGCTGTGGGTAGTTAGTGGAGTAGGTTAATAGAATAGGTTTTGGGTGCTCAGTTAGTGGAGTAGGTTAGTAGAGCAGGTTTGGGTAGTTGATTAGTAGAATGGCTTTGGGTGGTTGGTTAGTGGAACAGGTTAGAGTAGCTGTGGCTTGTCGGTTAGTGGAGTAGGTTTGTAGCATAGCTTTGGGTGGTTGGTTAGTGGAGTAGGTTAGTAGAGTAACCTTGGGTGGTAGGTTAGTAGAGTAGGTTAGTAGAGTAGGTTTAGGTGGCTGATTAGTGGAGTAGGTTAGTAGAGCAGGTTTGGGTAGTTGGTTAGTAGAGTAGCTGCAGGTGGTCAGTTAGTGGAGCAGGTTAGTAGAGTAGCTGTGAGTGGTCAGTTAGTGGAGTAGGTTAGTAGAGCAGGTTTGGGTGGTCAGTTAGTGGAGTAGATTAGTAGAGGAGGTTTCGGCAGTTGTTTAGTCCTGTAGCTGTGGATGGTCGGTTAGTGGAGTAGGTGAGTAGAGTAAGTTTGGGTGGTCAGTTAGTGGAGTAGGTTAGTAGAGCAGGTTTGGGTAGTTGGTTAGTAGAGTAGCTGCAGGTGGTCAGTTAGTGGAGCAGGTTAGTAGAGTAGCTGTGGGTGGTCAGTTAGTGGAGTAGGTTAGTAGAGCAGGTTTCGGCAGTTTTTCAGTCCTGTAGCTGTGGGTGGTCGGTTAGTGGAGTAGGTTAGTAGGGTAGGTCAGTAGAGGAAGTCAGTGCTGCAGGTCCGTGGAGCAGTCCACGTGGTTCCAGACTCAGGCCAGCTATTTGGTGATTCTGTCTGCACTTATTAGAAGGCCTGCTATAAATGAGCACTTTCCCACATCAATTTGGTGACCTGATTCTCTGCATTTTTTAGGTAAATGAGGTGAGTGTATTGCAGCAAGTTTTTCTTTTGTCAGTAGGAGTTCACAAAGATTCAGGGGTGTGTGAAGTCTCTTCCGTTTGTGTGTGGACCCATTGTTTCCTGGTTGTGTGTTTGCCAGTCAGGAAAAGCTGCTGAGCCCAGTTGAATCAAACAGCCCGGGGCGAGAGGCATTTGGACTGATCTGCAGAACTGAGAACAAAGAGGCCTTGAATAGTGGACAGACAGCTGTGGGGTCCCGCGCCCGTCAGACTCTGCCCGGCCAGTTTAGGCATTCCTCTATTGCTAGGGGGAGGCCAAAAATTCACCAGCCAAGCACGCTTCTTGGGAGTGGCATCAGCCAAGAGGATAGTGAGGCCACTTTCTCATGGCCGGCGTTTCTGTACTTCAGATTGGGGGCGGCCTTGGCACTTTAAGGTCGGTGGTGGTGTCACCTTGGCTGTGCCTTCCAGTCAGCACACGGACCTTCGCCGAGTTAAAATCGGGGAGCACTGAGCATGGCAGTGATCACACTTACCGAGGGGCTGTCGAGAGTGGGCCAGGCAGCGTCTGGGGACGTGGGGCTGGGTGGCGCGAGGCTGGCCTCCACCCCTTCTTTTGTCTGGCCCTGTGGAGCTGTGTGACTTTAGGCCCCTGGACCCACTTCTCTGAACCTGTCCACGTGGCGTGAAATGAAGGAGTGGAAGTGGGCGTCCTCTCATCCGTTTTCAGCCCCATGTGTTTGTCCTTGGGATCAACAGGAGAGTCTCACCAGGGCATGAGGCCTCAGGCAGGACTGTCCTCCTCACTGTGGGCCCCACTGTGTGAAGAGGTGCCCGTCTCTGTCTGAGGGGCCCCTCGGCAGCCTGTTGCCCTAGGTAGAGGGCGGCCCATGCCCCGCCTGTCAGCTGCCCTCCATGCTGGTCCTCCTCAACCTCCAGCTTCCCACTCACTGGTCACCTCTTATTTCATCCGGTCATTGCCGCAGGCCTGGGAGGAAGGCTGTGTGGCCGCCCTGTTTTTCTCTTTTTTTGAGATGCAGTTTTGCTCTGTCGCCCAGGCTGGAGTGCAATGGCGCTATCTCGGCTCACTGCACCCTCTGCCTCCCAGGTCGAAGTGATTCTCCTGCCTCAGCCTCCTGAGTAGCTGGGATTACAGGTGTGCACCACCACACCTGGCTAATTTTTATATTTTTACTAGAGACAGGGTTTTGCCATGTTGGCCAGGCTGGTCTCAAACTCCTGACCTCAGGAGATCTGCCTGCCTTGGCCTCCCAAAGTGCTGGGATTACAGGCATGAGCCACCGCACCCAGCCCACCACCCTGGTTTTATAGATACCTACACAGGGGCAGAGTCCACCTGTGCCACCTGAGTGTTGGGGAGCACACCCACCCTGCACCATGGCATGTTCCTTGCGTTAGAAGATACAGCTGCCTGTTTGCACCTGTGTCCTGTTTTCATAACAGGAAGGCATACACGGCTTCTCAGCAGAAGCTGAGCTGAGTTCCCCCTTCTCACCATCTGGGATTTCATTTGCATGATTCTGCTGGGAATTGACTCCCGATTCGACGCTGTTTTCGTGGCTGTTCCTAATTAGATAGATGACGGCCACCGAGTTTTCCCGGACGTGCCTCGCTGGACATGTGGAGTTCCTGCAGTTGTTTCTCATGCCTGGTTCTTTAGCAGTTGACCGTTGGCTCTTCCCCTCTCATGACCCCTCTGTCCTTGCCCTTAACCCTGGAGGGGGGTCTTTCTGGGACAGTGAAATCGCCTTGGAAGAAGTTTTCAGGAACGCAAAACTGGCCAAGTTTTTCTGCCTGGAAAGCAAGAAAAATATTGATGTTGTTTTTAACACCCATGGAGGAAGCTTTGGATTTTTTTCCCCAAAGAGTAAACTGTACATGCATGAACAAACCGATCTGTATTGTTTATTAGTAAGCCAGGGGAGAGGCTTTGCATTAATGGGTGCTGTGCTCATATGTGGTCTAAAACCTGATGCTTCCAAAACATAAATGCTAGAAATCAGTTCCTCTGGGACAGGGTGAGCAGGACAGGGCGCCAGGCCCGGCTCCCAGGCCCTGGAGAGGGACCCCTGCTTCCTGCGCCCTTACCAGGCGCCCTGTCTGATGGCACGCCTGGTTTTATCCAGCCCGAGAAAGACCTTCGCACTTCGCATTTCTAAATGGTTGAAAAAAGAAAAGGGTAATAGTTCATGATGTGGACACTTCATGAAACTGGAATTTCAGTGCCATAAATAAAAGCTTATCGGAGCTTGGTCACAGCCACCGGGTCACATCCTTCTGTGGCTGCACTCCTGCTGCAGAGACAGAATTCAGGAGCAGCGAGGCTGTGATCTGAGCCTCAAGCAACGAGGGCCCCATCTGGCCTTGTAGGGAACACGTGCTGGGCCTGCTGTGGGAGGGGCATTTCCCTGAGCATGGACCCGCGGGCATCGCTGGGCAAGGGTTGGTGATGATGACAGAGGCCTGGGAGTTCTAGAAAGTGTAACTGGCGGGGTCCCTGTTCCCCTGAGCGTGGACCTGCGGGCATTGCTGGGCAAGGGTTGGTGATGATGACAGAGGCCTGGGAGTTCTAGAAAGTGTAACTGGCGGGGTCCCTGTTCCCCTGAGCGTGGACCTGCGGGCATTGCTGGGCAAGGGTTGGTGATGATGACAGAGGCCTGGGAGTTCTAGAAAGTGTAACTGGCGGGGTCCCTGTTCCCCTGAGTGTGGACCCGCGGGCATCGCTGGGCAAGGGTTGGTGATGATGACAGAGGCCTGGGAGTTCTAGAAAGTGTAACTGGCGGGGTCCCTGTTCCCCTGAGCGTGGACCCGCGGGCATCGCTGGGCAAGGGTTGGTGATGATGACAGAGGCCTGGGAGTTCTAGAAAGTGTAACTGGCGGGGTCCCTGTTCCCCTGAGCGTGGACCCGCGGGCATCGCTGGGCAAGGGTTGGTGATGATGACAGAGGCCTGGGAGTTCTAGAAAGTGTAACTGGCGGGGTCCCTGTTCCCCTGAGCGTGGACCCGCGGGCATCGCTGGGCAAGGGTTGGTGATGATGACAGAGGCCTGGGAGTTCTAGAAAGTGTAACTGGCGGGGTCCCTGTTCCCCAGAGCGTGGACCCGTGGGCATCGCTGGGCAAGGGTTGGTGATGATGACAGAGGCCTGGGAGTTCTAGAAAGTGTAACTGGCGGGGTCCCTGCTCCTACAGTGTCCCCATCTCCTTGGCAGGCACAACACCTGCTCTCCTTTCAAAGGCATGGGAGCAGAGTGCCCCAGGGTGTGGGCCGGTCAGGGGATGGGGGCCTTCCCAAGAGTGGGCCCTGGGGTTTTGGAAGGCTTGGCCTGGGCTGGGGTCAGCCCCTCAACTACCTGCCAAGGGTGCTGTGGGTGTGGCGTGTGATTCCATCATAATGTAGTGCCGATGTCAGAGCAATAAATACGGCCGTTGGGAAAAACAGCCTGATCCTGGATGCAGACGTGTGTGGCGGTGGGAAGTCACCAAGGGTGAAGGATGCGTATTCTTGAACCTTTTTATCTGAAGGCCATTTCCAAAGCTGCCAATCCCAGTATTACAGTAGGTGGCCCAGGCTGGGCCATGTTTCTGGGTGACAAGAACCTTCGCTGTCCCTTGGGACCCCTGGACCTGGCTGGTGCAGGAGGGCCGAGGAGCCTGTGTCTTCGCGGCTGTGGGAGCCCCTTCCTGCCTGATGAGGCACGCTTACATTCTCTTCTCGTGTCTCTTTTTAAGGAATACCCATAAAACGGGGTCTGGGAACACCTCAGGACACTCCCGCGGAGATGCAGTTCTCTGCAGCAGGTGGTATTGTGGTTGCTTGGCTGCCCCTCACCTCTTGCGGGCTCGGGGCCTCAGGTGCGCCCCTCGGTCTGTGCCCCATGCTCGGGAGGCACCGGGAGCATGCACCAAGGTCCCAAGGACAGGAGCACGCGAGGGCCGCAGCTCCCACCCACCCGGGTCCACTGGGAGACACAGCTGCCCTGCGGCCTGCAGGGCCCTCCCGTCAGAGGCAGGCGCCCCTCCCACTCCTCCCTGGCCTGAGGTCACCCACAGGAGTCTGGAATGGTTTTTCCAGGTGGGGCTTTTGCTGTGCCCTTGGGCAGGAAAGCCTCCGGTCGCTGACTTCCAGGGTGCCTCCTGTTGGGATCCACCTGCTTCTTTTCCCCGGATGGAAGCCTGGAGGCCAGGCTGAGTGATCACAGCACAAAACGGTAGCAGGAGAGGCTCAGCCTTCTTTCTTCTGCGGTTATTGATTGTTGGTGCAGAAAATTAGGGTTGCTTTAGATCTCGCCCTGCAAGGCACTGGGGAGCGTGTCTGAACGCCGAGAGCCCGGCGTCGGGGGAGAGACAGGAGCATGGTGGGGCTTCCTGCCGCCACCTGGGGACTTGGGCTCCATGGTCACCAGGTCTTGGAAATGGGGCTACCTGTGTGACCCATTCATTTGCTTTTAATTAAAGGAATATTCTCTTTTTAGAGAAAATATACAAAATACTCTAAAACGGCTGGGCATAGTAGCTTACGCCTGTGATCTTAGCGCTTTGGGAAGCCAAGGCGGGTAGATCACGTGAGATCAGGAGTTTGAGACCATCCTGGCCAACATGGTGAAACCCCATCTTTATGAAAAATAAAAAAATCAGCTGGACCTGGTAGAGGATGCCTGTGATCCTAGCTACTCAGGAGACGGAGTTGCAGTGAGCTGAGGTTCTGGCACCGCATTCCGGCCTGGGCAACAAAGCAAGACTCCATCTCAAAAAAAAAAACTAAAACTAAGAATAACGGCTCCCCCGCCCCCGAGTCTCATCCGATGGTTTTCGTTTCAGTTTTGCTTCCGGGTATGTGACCTCCTCTGCTTCAGGCTGTCCGCGGGTGTTCGCTGCTGGGACAAAAGAATTGACCGAATCTAGATTTCTGCTCTTCTCCCCTTTCTGCCAGTTTCAAATTTTGTTAGTTATTTATCCGACATTAACAAGGCTCCTAACATTTCCACTTGATCCTCTGTAATGGTGGTCTTCCTCAGTCTGTCTGTAGGTTGATTGTAAGAAGCTGAACCCAATGAAACAAGGTTTAGTGTTATGATTATTTTATGACATTATGCATTACAAAAAAGTGAAACCTCACCTTAGGAAGGAAATAATATTGTCACTGATCCCAGATAAGCCTAATATTTAAATATAATCACTGCATTTTTATATTTGCTAATTAAAAAAACTCTGAAACCTAAAATCATAAAAAAAATTATAATGTATGTTCTTTCTTCCAATTTGTCGATACTTTGATTTACTTCCCAGTCTTCTTTGGAAATAGTTTTCTGTCCTATGCTTTTAATATTCTCTTAGTTTTTCTTTTCTGAGTATATATTATATTGGAGAGAAAAAATGCCTTTTTTTGACCTTCTTTGCTCTTGACTGATATGTATGCCTCGATATTTTCATCGACAAAAACTTTTGAATAATTTACTGGATAATTACTCGAAAGTTGAGTTGTTGACATCTTGTCTCGGGCCGCCAAGATGGGAGCCACTGGTTGGGTGCAGTGGAGCTTCGGATGAGGGGCAGGTCCTGGGTCGGCCTCCTGTCTCCTGAGAGAACAGTTACAAGTCCAGGCCCCCATTTATAAGGAGCTGCGATCTCCCCAGACCTTCTGAGTGAGGATTTGGTTTGTGGCTCCCAAATGCAGCGGGAGCTGGCTGTGCAGGAGGGTCATCACCACCAGGGAGCCTCCACCTGCCGTAGCCCTCCCAAAGGGGTTCCTGCCGGTGGCCCTGCTTTTATTCGGCCTAGTGGTTCAGCAGGTGCTGGTGGAGAGCGGGTGCTGGTGGAGTGGGTGCTGGTGGAGAGTGGGTGCTGGTGGAGTGGGTGCTGGTGGAGTGGGTGCTGGTGGATAGTGGGTGCTGGTGGAGAGCGGGTGCTGGTGGAGTGGGTGCTGGAGAGTGGGTGCTGGTGGAGTGGGTGCTGGTGGAGTGGGTGCTGGAGGGTGGGTGCTGGTGGGGAGTGGGTGCTGGTGGAGAGTGGGTGCTGGTGGAGAGTGGGTGCTGGTGGAGTGGGTGCTGGTGGATAGTGGGTGCTGGTGGAGAGCGGGTGCTGGTGGAGTGGGTGCTGGTGGAGTGGGTGCTGGTGGATAGTGGGTGCTGGTGGAGAGCGGGTGCTGGTGGAGTGGGTGCTGGAGAGTGGGTGCCGGTGGAGTGGGTGCTGGTGGATAGTGGGTGCTGGTGGAGTGGGTGCTGGTGGATAGTGGGTGCTGGTGGAGAGCGGGTGCTGGTGGAGTGGGTGCTGGAGAGTGGGTGCTGGTGGAGTGGGTGCTGGTGGAGTGGGTGCTGGAGGGTGGGTGCTGGTGGGGAGTGGGTGCTGGTGGAGAGTGGGTGCTGGTGGAGAGCGGGTGCTGGTGGAGTGGGTGCTGGTGGATAGTGGGTGCTGGTGGAGAGCGGGTGCTGGTGGAGTGGGTGCTGGAGAGTGGGTGCTGGTGGAGTGGGTGCTGGTGGATAGTGGGTGCTGGTGGAGTGGGTGCTGGTGGAGAGTGGGTGCTGGTGGAGAGTGGGTGCTGGTGGAGTGGGTGCTGGAGAGTGGGTGCTGGTGGAGTGGGTGCTGGAGGGTGGGTGCTGGTGGGGAGTGGGTGCTGGTGGAGAGTGGGTGCTGGTGGAGAGCGGGTGCTGGTGGAGTGGGTGCTGGAGAGTGGGTGCTGGTGGAGTGGGTGCTGGTGGATAGTGGGTGCTGGTGGAGTGGGTGCTGGTGGATAGTGGGTGCTGGTGGAGAGCGGGTGCTGGTGGAGTGGGTGCTGGAGAGTGGGTGCTGGTGGAGTGGGTGCTGGTGGAGTGGGTGCTGGAGGGTGGGTGCTGGTGGGGAGTGGGTGCTGGTGGAGAGTGGGTGCTGGTGGAGAGTGGGTGCTGGTGGAGTGGGTGCTGGTGAAGAGTGAGTGCTGGCACAGTGGGTGCTGGTCTAACATGAGTCCCTTTAAAGACTTCACCTCCTAGCACCACCACAATGTGCTGCTGTCTCCAGCTGTCCCCTGGCCATGCTGGGCCCCAACCCTGCTGAACCCCAGCCCTGCTGTGGCTTCCCTAAGAGGCCCTTCCCTCACCCTGTCTTCCGTGGGGTGGGATTAGAGCCAGGATGCAGGGACAGGAGCCTGGCTCCCATGGGGAAGACTGGCCCGAGCTCCGTCCCGCGGTGAACTTCTGGCAGCCTCCACAGATCATGCCTGTCCCCATGCTGTGAAATCAGGTGACCCCGTGGTAAGGGTGCTGCAGGACTGTGTTTTGGAGCCAGCATTCTGCATCAGCAGTGACTCCTTAAAAAAAACCTGTACATGTAGAAAGGGCCTTAATGAGCTCAGCAGGGCACACCGGACTGCAGGGGCTCTTGGTGAATCGTGTCTCACCCGGGAGGGGAGATGATCAAATCGGTAAGATTAGAGATGTCCCTGTTTTATGAACTGGGTGTGCACCATGGGGGCGGGGCAGCTGAGGGAGCGGTCACCATTTCTTCCCTGTAGGGCAAGTCACGGTTCTGGGTGCACAGCTGTGTCAGGGACCCCCTCCTTTTTATCTGCCATCGTGGGTCAGAACGGAACCGCCCCGGCCTCTGCATCTGCCTCTGTAAAGGTTTGAGAATCAGTTAGGCTTCTTAGGATTTTTGTCATTCTAGTCAGGAAGATGTGTCCTGCAAAGGGCCGAGGCTGACTGGGTTCTTGCTGTTTGGGTGGGGTTGAGCAAGGCCCTCGGGCCATGCACAGGGGTTTAAGGGGCAAACTCAGCTCCAAACCAAAGCGGAGCTGCCGGAACATGGGAGGGGGAGCATTTTTTAAATCCAGGAGCTTCGTTGGCTACAGCATCCTGCTGGGCTGTAAGAAGCGTCTTTTCCTGTCTTAACTAATTGGGGAACAATGGCAGGGAGGGACAAGAGGGTGCCTGATGAGACCCGGGCCCGCGCCAGGGCACAAGCCCACAGCCAGCCCAGCCCCGCGATCCCAGCTCAGACACGCAGCTCCAAAGCAAACAGCAGGCGCCGAGGTGGGAAGATGAGCGGAGAATCCCCGTTCATCCTGCAGCTCCCAGGCCTGGGTGTGCCCCCTTGTTCCCGGGACAAAGCTCAGTGTTCCAGCTGGAGAAGGGCTCCCTGAGGATTGCCGGTGGTCGGTTTCCGCTCTCACTTCTTGGTACTTTCCAGTCTTAAGAGTTCCTCTCCAGCCCTCAGGGTGCTGACATAGGTGTGGTACAACGTAGATGCTAAATGGGTTCCTTAAGGTGCTTCCTGTTTCCTTTATGCAGTCACCAGAATTGTTGCCAGGGCAGTCTGCAGATTGTTGCCCAGGCACCTTGGTACGGTTCTGAGATTCAACGAAGCACTCAGAGTGTGTCGATTCCCGCCCTGTGCGGGGCACGTGTCTTCCCCTTTTGTGTCCTGTTCTACGCAGTTCTTGCCTCTTTGACAGCTGACCGCCCCTCTGCAGGGATTTCCTTGGTTCCGGTTTCGAAGATTTTCGGCAACCTCGTGCTTCCAGAAGTTTGGGTGAAAAGTGTGGGTTGATGACAGAAAAGTCAGACATGTCGTAATTAAATTATAATTTGTTTCTGATTACTTCGACTTGACAGTTTGATGTTTAAAAGGCGTGGATGAGGCATCTGGGATTGAGGAACGGGCAGCGTGGTCTCAGGTTGTATTACTCGTGGGGCAGGTGACGCCTGAAGCTGACTGGCTTCTGGCAGTGCCAGCAGGATGTCGGATTCTCTGGCTTGCAGTGAGACCCTTTCCAGTTTGTGATTTAAACAGCTGTCACCACACTTGCTCCCTGGAGGACTTGATCCGGCGTGGAGGCAGGACTGTGACCCAGTGAGCACCAGGCCACCCGAGGGACACGGAAGCCTCATCTCCCAGATAGATCTTTAGGCGCTAGACAGACCAGCTCCCAGACTCGGTAAAAAAGCCAGGAGCTTCTGACTCCCACTGAAGGTCAGACGCACTGGGACGGTCTCGGGGTTTCAGAGCCCAGGAATCGGGGGACGGGGTAGAACTTGAACCCGGCGCCCAGTCAGATCAATGTGCTCGTTCTGACTGAGGCCTGGAGACCCAGGAGAAGCTGGACCAGAGAAGACAGTAGCCTCGAGGCGTGTCCAAGCCATGTGGACTCCTGAGTGGCCCTGCACAGGAGCCTGGATTGCCTGGGCGTGGGGGTGGGGGGACGTGATGGACGCAGAACTGCTCTTGCAGCCCCACACTCCACTCAGGAAACCCTCCAAAGGGGCTGCTGATACTGCACGCACCCCAGTGGTGGGCAGCCTCACCCTGCACCCTGCGTCCCAGGTCGTGGGGAGCCGCACCCTGCACCCTGCGTCCCAGGTCGTGGGGAGCCGCACCCTGCACCCTGCGTCCCAGGTCGTGGGGAGCCGCACCCTGCACCCTGCGTCCCAGGTCGTGGGGAGCCGCACCCTGCACCCTGCGTCCCAGGTCGTGGGGAGCCGCACCCTGCACCCTGCGTCCCAGGTCGTGGGGAGCCGCACCCTGCACCCTGCGTCCCAGGTCGTGGGGAGCCGCACCCTGCACCCTGCGTCCCAGGTCGTGGGGAGCCGCACCCTGCACCCTGCGTCCCAGGTCGTGGGGAGCCGCACCCTGCACCCTGCGTCCCAGGTCGTGGGGAGCCGCACCCTGCACCCTGCGTCCCAGGTCGTGGGGAGCCGCACCCTGCACCCTGCGTCCCAGGTCGTGGGGAGCCGCACCCTGCACCCTGCGTCCCAGGTCGTGGGGAGCCGCACCCTGCACCCTGCGTCCCAGGTCGTGGGGAGCCGCACCCTGCACCCTGCGTCCCAGGTCGTGGGGAGCCGCACCCTGCACCCTGCGTCCCAGGTCGTGGGGAGCCGCACCCTGCACCCTGCGTCCCAGGTCGTGGGGAGCCGCACCCTGCACCCTGCGTCCCAGGTCGTGGGGAGCCGCACCCTGCACCCTGCGTCCCAGGTCGTGGGGAGCCGCACCCTGCACCCTGCGTCCCAGGTCGTGGGGAGCCGCACCCTGCACCCTGCGTCCCAGGTCGTGGGGAGCCGCACCCTGCACCCTGCGTCCCAGGTCGTGGGGAGCCGCACCCTGCACCCTGCGTCCCAGGTCGTGGGGAGCCGCACCCTGCACCCTGCGTCCCAGGTCGTGGGGAGCCGCACCCTGCACCCTGCGTCCCAGGTCGTGGGGAGCCGCACCCTGCACACTGAATTCCAGGTCGTGGGGAGCCTCACCCTGTATACTGCGTTCCAGGTTGTGAGGAGTTAAACCCTGCACCCTGCATCCCAGGTCGTGAGGAGCCTCACCCTGCACACTGCGTCCCATGTCATGGGGCAGTGCACTCTGCATCGGGGCTCAAGGGGAGTGGCACACGGCTGCCTCCCACATTCACCCCTCCCAATTCCAGGTTTCCTGGAGGGTGTGTCTTTAGTGGGTTGTGTGGCTTTGGGAGTGAACTGAGACTGCCTCTCCCTCAGGGGATGCCTAGGGCTCTGGGATGTGTGCAGACATGCCCTGCTCTCATGTGCCCTGCTCTCACATGCCCTGCACTCACATGGCCTGCTCTCATGTCATGGGCATGACCAGGTGACGTCGTGTCTGTGCTCTTACTGCTGCTGTATTTTATTCTGTAACTGTAGTTAATTCTTAGTTGTTACTTACTAGGTCCTCTGTGCATTCTCTCATTACGTCCTCAGAATACACCAATCGATAAAGCATCATCTGCTTTCATATAATGTGATGATGGTTGATTCCAAAGACTTATGTGAAGAGAAAATGTTGTGGGCCCCCAGATCACGAAGTTGGAGGAAAAAGCGCACCTGGGAGCTCTTAGGGCAGACGCGCCTCCCGTTGCACTCAAAGGCAGCCCTCTGCTCACTGAGATAGACGCATATCTGATTGCCTCCTTCGGAAAAGAGAAGCAGAAACTCAAAGAATGCAGCCATTTGTCTCTCACCTACCTGTGACCAGAAGCCCCCCGCCGACCTTGGAGCTGCCTTCCCTTCGCATCACGTCCTCCTGCCTCTCCAGGCCGAACCAGCGTTCATCTTACACGTTTTGATTGATGTCTCCTGTCTCCCTAAAATGTGTAAAGCCTAGCAGTGCCCCAAAGACCTTGGACAGTGTCGTCAGAGGCCGTGTCATGGGCGTGCCCTTGATCTTGTCAAAATAAACTTTCTAAATGGACTGAGACCTGTCTCAGGTGTTTGGGGTTCACACCTGTCACTGGGGTGATGTCCGTGACCCGTGAGAGATGCAGCCTCTGTCTCCCCTTCTTTCTTGGAGCAGCCCCTGGCCCCGTCCATGCGGCCCTGGCGGAGGCCTCGGTGACAGGGGACCCTGTGCAAGGGGCAGCTGTGGAGGAAGGGCAGGGAGAGAGGATGGGCAGACCCCCACTTCCCATTACCTGGAAGCCAAGGTGAATCTTCACCCACACCCTGTCTGCTCCTTCTGCTTTCAGGTGTTTGGGATACTCCAGGATCCCACAGGAAATGACCCTCACAGCCAAAGGATTTTGGCCAGGCTTCTGTAGCTGTGGGGCAGGCGGGGCCTGACCATGGCATTTGATCTCATAACGGGTATCAGTGGGCATCTTATAAACACAGCCGCATTATCGATCGGTGTATTCTGAGGATGTAATGAGTTTCCAGTTCACCCCTGCAGCTCTGGAGGCTGGAAGTCCAAGGTCAAGCACTAGCAAACCGGGTGTCTGCGGAGGGCCACCCCAGTTTGGAGAAGGGACAATCTCCCTGCGTCCTCACATCGTGGACAGGACAAGGCTGCTCTCAGGGTCCTCAGAGGGGCAACCTTCCCACCCTGGGGCACCCCTGTCCTGGCCTCCTCACCTTCCAGAGGCCCCGCCTCCCAACACCAGCCCCTTGGGGATTAGGTCAGCACACAAATCTGACGGCGCGAACGTTCAGTCTGCAGCAGTGAGGGCTCAGGGCACCCTGAGCACTAACGCTAGACCCAGGGAGCTGGACGCCCCAACCCCATCCCGCATCCCCCACCTTGAGCCCTCTTCTCTGAACAGCTCCCTGTCACCCACAGTGGAAGTCAGGGACATCCCCAGGCTTCCCTCACACCACACAGCCCACCTCGGTGGTCCTAGCCACTCTTCCTCTAAAATACACCCATGCCCTCCACCCTAGGCACCCATTTCTCCTATGGCTGCTGGTGCATGCAGGCCTGGAACTAGCCCGTGCTCTTCAAGTCACAGTGGCTGCCTGCACTGGTGGCTCAGGTCACATCTGTTAAGTACAGAAGCAAGTGACATTATGATGGCCTAGTCCTTCACGGACTTCAATGGGCCACGTGAGACCCCCTGACATTCAACCCAAGTGCATGGATTTCCGTGAGCATCCCCTGGTAAGGCAGTGCCACCTGTGACTCTCAGAGCACAAGCTCTGGGCGAAGTGCCCGGATTTCTGCACGCACCCCCGTGCTAAGGCAGTGCCCTTGTGATTCTCAGAGCAGAAGCTCCGGGTGAAGTGCCTGGATTTCCGCACACACCCCCCGGTAAGGCAGTGCCCCTGTGACTCTCAGAGCACAAGCTCCGGGTGAAGTGCCCGGATTTCTGCACGCACCCCCGTGCTAAGGCAATGCCCCTGTGATTCTCAAAACAGAAGCTCCGGGTGAAGTCCCTGGATTTCCGCACACACCCCCCGGTAAGGCAGTGCCCCTGTGACTCTCAGAACACAAGCTCCGGGTGAAGTGCCTGGATTTCCGCACACCCCCCGGTAAGGCAGTGCCCCTGTGACTCTCAGAGCACAAGCTCCGGGTGAAGTGCCTGGATTTCCGCACACACCCCCCGGTAAGGCAGTGCCCCTGTGACTCTCAGAACACAAGCTCCGGCTGTCCTTCAGTGATGAAAGGCAGTCATGAGTGGGAAGCACTGAAGTGATTTTGGGTCCGGCAAATGGGAATGGAAAGCCACATGGCCTGGCTTTGGGCTGCGGCGTTTCCCACTCCCCCAGGCTCCCACTTCTAGCAAGATGGGCATGGGGAGGCGGGATTCAGCCTACGAGCTTTCCCAGTGGGGTCGGGGTGGGGGCTCCTGTCCCCACATTCGTCCTGGGAGAGGGCGTGCGGCCTCGGCTGTAATTCCAACCTTTAAAATCAGTAAAGCACTTGGCACGTTTGCCCCTCGGAAGCAGCACAGCCTCAGCGCCGTTGGGTTGTATTGGTTTGTTGTTGTTGTTGAGACACTGTCGCCATGTCACCCATGCTGGAGTGCAGTGACACAATCTCGTTTCAGTGCAGCCTCCGCGCTGAGGTTCAAGCGATTCTCCCACCTCAGCCTCCTGAGTAGCTGGGATCACAGGTGTGCGCCACCACGCCCAGCTAATTTTTTGTATTTTTAGTAGAGACAGTGTTTCACCATGTTGGCCAGGCTGGTCTCAAACTCCTGACCTCAAGTGAAGCGCGCACCTCCGCCTCCCACATTGCCGGGTTACAGGCGTCTGCCAACCCCCTGGACCTTGGTTGTACTGCTGTACCCTGTGTGTCCTCACTGAGGAGCAACACGCATGACAGAGAACCACAACATTGTCGCTGTGATTTACTTCTGGAAGGCACGTTCACGTTGAAATCCCGTACCTTAATGAGGAGTTTATATAAGAATAATTCTGCCATTGGCCTCAAGATGATTTCTAATATTGTGATCCAAATGTGGTCAAAAATCTTAGGTTAAGATGCACAATGTACTTTTAAAAATTCCAGACAGTGGCTGGGTGTGGTGGCTCATGCCTGCAATCCCAGCACTTTGGGAGACTGAGGCTGGTGGATCACTGGAGGTCAAGAGTTCAAGACCAGCCTAGCCAACAAGGTGAAACTCTGTGTCTACTAAAAATACAAAATTTAGCCAGCCATGGTGGCAGGTGCCTGTGTTCCCAGCTCCCTGGAGGCTGAGGCGGGAGAATTGCTGAACCCGGGAGGCGGAGATTGCAGTGAGCTGAAATCATGCCACTGCCCTCCAGCCTGGGCGACAGAGTGAGACTGTCTCAAAAATAAATAAAAAATAAAAATCCGGACAGTAAAGATGAAGTCATAATAAAAATGTATTGAGAATAAAAACAGTTCGCCTCTGAAATGCGTAGTATGTAGGGAATGTTTGCAAGCAACCCCAGCTCTTGTTAGTTGGAAACATAAGCCTATCTATCCTACACAGCCAGCTCAAGAAAGAGCAAAAGGCAGGAGTTCCCATCATCACGACATGAGAGTAACTTCTTCAATTCGGATGCTCTGACTCCAGTCAACTTTCATTTCATAATTGAGATAATTTTGGTTCTTGATCCAAACAATGTAGTGTGTAGCTTTGAATTTGTTGGCAAATTCGTGTGTGTGTGTGTGTGTGTGTGTGTGTGTGTGTGTGCGTTCATGTGTGTACGTGTGTAATGGAGTTTCTTGTTACCCAGGCTGGAGTACAATGGTGCAATCTCGGCTCACTGCAACCTCCGCCTCCTGGGTTCAAGCAATTCTCCTGCCTCAGCCTCCTGAGTAGCTGGGACTACAGGCACGCACCACCACGCCCAGCTAATTTTTTGTATTTTTAATACAGACGGTTTTGCTGTGTTGGCCAGCCTGGTCTGGAAACTCCTGATCTCAGGTGATCCACCCGCCTCGGCCTTCCAAAGTGCTGGGATTATAGGTGTGACCCACCAGGCCCAGACACATTTTATTTTTTTTTTTATATGTAAAAATGAATTAACACATCGGAGACTTTTGCATATGGGAAAAGTAAAGATTGTTTTATTTAAAAACTCAGTGTTATGGAAGGTATTATAGTAGAATAAACTTTATAAAACAATCTTTAATGACTACTTTTTAAAATTCATCCCTTTCATACTTAGCGGGCAGGGGAGATACCATGATCACGAAGGCGGTTTTCCCAGGGCGAGGCTTATCCATTGCACTCTGGAGGTGCCGCCGTCTGCGATTTCCCCAAATGTGGGAAACTCGACTGCATGATGTGTGGTACTGGGGACTGCGTTCGCGCTTTCCCCTGAAGAAATAAATAAAATTCATCCCCTTGTCACGATTAAATTAAGCATTACAGATTTATTTTGCTGCGAAAGGGAATCTAATGGCAACCCCCCCGGGAGGAAATTAGATGAAAACTTGGATTTCCAAGCTTCCTTTTAGTTCTAACCTGTAACTGTTCCGCAGCGCTGCAGTGACCTGTGATTTTGATAACGAGTGGGAACGTGTACTTCGATGTTTCATTCCAAACACTACAACTCTGGACATTTTTTTCCTCTGTTAGGATTTTTAGTACGTTAAGATTTGAGAATAATGGAACTATTAACAAGAAAACAAAAGGAAACGTAAAAGCTACCCTCAAACTCCCTGACTCTTCACTTGCTTTGTAAATGTAAAATGCAAATGATTCTGAGTTCTGTTTTTGAGACTCTAAATCGAAAACTTGATAGTTCCTGCTTCATGGTTATTGCAGGCTCCGCTTTAACTGGAGAGGCCTGTGCTGGCTCCCACGGTCCCCACGTGGGTCAGAGGCAGCGGCCCTGCTCTCGCGCGTGGGAGCACTCTTGGATGTAAGTGGCCGAGTCTCCTGAATTCTACCAGGGAGGATGAACCTCTCGAAATGCCTTCTGTGAGAGCGGTTTTCCTGCGGAGAAGGGAATGCTGGGCTGACTCTAATTGCTTTTCTAGTTCTGCCACAGACAGACCGACTGACTTGAGGCAAGTTACCTCATCTTAGTTTCTAAATTCTTATTTGTCAAGGAAAGGAGTTTCTTCTAGCCTGGGTCTTGTCCTCGCCCCGCTCCCCACGTCAGCCACCTTCATGTGCTGTTCCTTTGTGGGCTGGTTGCTTCCTCAGAACATTCCTCTGTCCCTCTGAAGTGGGGGTGACCCTGCCCTACGGTCATCATTTCTGAGCTCCCGAGGGATTCCCTGTCCACACCGCAGTCTTCTCTGGGTGCCAGGTGTTCAGAGGCGGCCCTGATACGTGCTTCGAGTACTCAGCGACTGAGCAGACAAGATCCACTGGAATTGAAGGGGATGCTGTGATGGCTATTTGCAGAGTTTTTTGGTTTATGAAGCACTTTTCACACACAAGCGCCTCCTCCTTCTGTGATCTTGTTTATGGGTGCTCATTGTCACTGGTGCTTTCTGGTTTAGGGCCCAGGCTTTAGAAGGGATGCACCCCTCACGCTCACCCAGGCAGGGGTGTGGCATTTGTGTTGCCATCTTCTGAGGCTTTGGTCCTGGCTTCAGCAAGAGTTCATGGATGCCCTGTCTGATGTCAGCCAGAGCCCCTTGCTTGTTGGGAGAAGTGGTCCCGCGGGCTGTGGGGAGCAGGTGACCCAGTGGCCCTGCTCATTGGCATGTGGCACACAGCCAGGGCCACGCGGTCACATCTGCCCAGGGTCCTCTCCGGCGCCCGCAGCCCCTTGGGGAGCCACCACTGCTGGAGGTGGGTGGGAGCACCGAGCTCTCGGGAAGAGCCAAGGAGGGCTTGTTGAAGTGCTCTTTAAATCTTCAAGGTTTGGCGAAGGTCCCCGCCCAATTAGGATTATTTGTGGAAATATTATGATTGTTAAAATAATAATTCTGCTTGTCAAGTAATGGAATCATATGTGGGTGCATAAGGCAGGGAGCAAATGCTTCCCCCCGCTCCTGTTCCGCCCAGACATGTGCAAATGTTACTTTCAAAGCTCTGACATGGGGAGCCCTTATATCCTGCACTTAGACTTAAGCACTTTTTAATTGGAGAGTTTAGCTTTACATTGATTGCAAGCTTTATGCCAACAATGGCCAGTAAGCTGAGGATCCGCTGTGGAAGAAATGCAGAGGAAGTGAGCAGATGCCGCTGCTAGTGTTTGTGAGTGTGCATGTGTGTGCAAATGCCTCTCCTGTACCTACTCACACTCAGGCACACTTCACAATGTACATAGTGTGTATTTGCATTACATCGTCAGCATTCCTGAAGAACAATGCCTTTCAAACTTTACCTTGCTTAGAATCACCTGGAAATCTTATTAGAACCCACATTACTGGGACCCACGCCCAGAGCTGCTGATTCTGGAGATTAGGGGCGGTGCCTGGAGTTTGCTTTTCAAACCAGCTCCCAAGTGCTGCTGTGGAACAGTGCTGGGCAGAATCCTGGCTGCTCCGGGGCGTGCAGACCCCTGCCCTCTCTAGCAGCTCGCAAACTGAGAAGTGATTTCAGGCAAAAATCAGCCCTTGCGTTTGTCTTCCTGACCTTGAAGATGGGGTTCATATTTGAAAGGAACGTTGGTTTCCTGTGTCTGTGGTGTCTGAATGCCCTGAGCTTGTCTCCTGGGGATGGAGCCATCAGGATCTGGACCCGCCTGCCCGTTCTGTGGCTCTGGAGGAGGCAGGTTTCCGAGGCAGCTCTAGTTCCCCTCCAGTGACATGTGTGCAGATGTAGCTGTATTGTAAGTCAGCCCGCCCCAAACATACGCTCCGGTTTGGTGACAATCTTTCTAGCTCCTTTCATGTGCTGTGGTATCAGACAGAAAATGTAAACACACACACACACACACACAGATGAACACGTGTGTGTATAATGTTGGTGTGTGAGTGAGTGTCTTTTTGTCTCTGATCCTCAGATGAGATCATTCCTAATATTTAGTAGCTCCCGGGTTCACTCCCCCCTGCATTATTAAATATGTTAAGTCCGTACAATGAGCTTTTCATTTCAGCTATTGTGTTTTTCAGTTCTAGAATCTTTTTTTATTGTTTCACTTTGTCTGTTAAGGTCACCCCCTTTCAGTAAAGGGGACCCTCTGTTCTGCCCTCTTCATAGACGTCTATTCTGGTGGCCTGCCTAAGGACGTGGTGGGCAGTCTAACCGCTGTAAGCAGGTTGTGAAATGAGCCCTTAACTAGGCCAGTGCCATCCCACAGAAATACCGTGATAACTACTTTTGTAGCTTAACATTTTGCGGTCAGTCTCCGAAAAAAAAAAAAATTAGAAAGAAACAGTTAATTTTAAAAATGTTTTATTTAACTCTGCGTGCGGAACTTGTACATAACTCAGCGTGTACTCAACATAAAAGTTATGGGAGATATACTTATGTTCTGTTTGTTTGTAGGAAGTCCTTGAGGCCCAGTGTGAGTTTTGCTCAGCGCTGGCCACCTCTCAGGTGCTCAGACCCCGGGCGCAGGGGCTTGGTTATGGGACGGCACCTCTCTGCCCATCACTCCAGGGGTTTGGTGGATCCGACTTCAGATCTGGCGAAAGTCCTGCACGTCGGGAGGCTGGGTTTGCAGCTGCTCCTGCAGCCTCCCCAGGCTCCCGCAGCCAAGGCCACGTCGCGCTCTCCAGCCTCCACGTTGTTGCTGCTGCCTCCTCTGGGGCCTGAGTGTGGGTTCCCACGGGGAACGGGGCGTCAGAACAAGTGGTGCTCGCCCGCCCTCTGCTCTGGAGGTGCAGCCTGGCTTCTGGATTCCGTGTGGTCGGGGCTGCTTTCTGCTCTAAGCCGTGGCACGTGGCTGGGCGCTCCAGGACAGCCTTCTTAGCTGTTCGCATGCTGGGCAGCCCCTCTGCTTGCTGTGTCTCAGGTGCGGGAGCTTCTCTGCGACCGTTCGTTTATCCTGAAACTGCAGCTGGTCCCAGGTCTCCCCTTGCCTGTCACTGGTCCGTGTTTTCTGTGCGGGTGAGTGGGCATCCCGGGCAGCTGCTTTTCCCTCCCGTCCTCCTCCAGCATCACCTCCCAGTTTCCGCACCTCTGACTTTCAGCAGCTCCTACGTGGAGAGTACGTGGAGCCACTAGTGATATTCTGAAGACGAATGTAAATGAAAATCTCTTCCATTTGTAAAGGACATGGCAGTGCAGGGGAGGGTGTGTGTGAGGAGGCTGTTGGTGGACAGTGGGCATCACCGAGGAGCGTGAGCCCGGTGCGAGGGCACCGTGTGGAATGATGGCCAGGAGAGCCCGATGGGCAGAGCGGAGCCGCCTTCTCCTTCTCCTCTGGGAGAATTGGACCCACAGCACGGGGCGGGGCTGGGGACAGCTTCACTCGCTGACTCCCAGGCTAGATGCTCATACTGTCAGTGACACACGTACTTTTTTTGAAGTATCTTATTGAACCATAAACCAGAGCCAATTCTGCAAACTACTGACAAGGATTACATTGGGATAGTATAATCAGATTCCTTAGAAGGTCACAAACATTTTATGTTATGATACCTACTGGCCTTACCTTACCTGTGATCCGCTAATGACCAAACATAGTCCCGTCTGAGGCACTGGGCTTGAGCGTTTCCACATGTGAATTTCGGGGAGACAGAGTTCCAATCCCATACCCGTCCCTACCGGACTATGTGGAAGGGGACTGGAGCTGTGAGTAAGGAATTTTAATTTTGCTAAGAGTATCTGGTAAAGAAATCGGTTTTTCTGGTTATGTCTCAGTGGCTTCTATACCTGCTCAATTTGTAGTTTTAACGTAACTGTGTTAACAGGGCCTCTGGTCTCCCCACCTCCCCTCGCTGCCCTCAGGCCTCCGACCTGCCTGTGCTGCCCCAGGCCCGTGTCCTCCACGGTCAAGGCCTCCCCGGCTCGCTCCGCCTGAGCCGCGCAGCAGCGGGAATGAAAGCGTTTCTCCGTCGGGCCCCAGATTCCGTCTCTGTGTTGATCCTGGCGCACTCTCAGGCCTCTCAGGGGCTATTTGGAACCTCTCTCCACCCCCAAAATAGGAATAACTGCTTGAACAGTGGAAGTTTAACTTTACTGAAAATACTTCTCTGGAATCATTAGGGTAAAACCCGTACATGAGAGAGCCTGTTTTCCCAGTTAGCATGCTGGATTCACTTCCGTGGTTTTGAGACATTCAGCTTAAATCTCATAAAGGTAGCACTTCAGGTAGTGGACTAAGGAACAGCCAAATTCCTGCTCATGAAATCAGTTGCACAAGGTGGAGTGACTCTCTTCTTGAAAGTTGTCAAACCTAACCTATGTTTATTAAGCCTTATCAACATGACATTTTCCAGGGGGTTGCCAAAGATAGGGTGTTGAAGTCGTTTATGTAATTTTTCTCCCCATAATTACTGTTTTCAAAAATTCTGGACTGTGATATTGTTGTTCACCATTCAGATAAATATTCATATACTTGTTAGCCTCGGTGAAAAGATTCGTGTAAGGAGTGAAGTGGGTGGTTGAATATTTTAAATGCATTGTCGCTAATTTGAAGCTGACTAAGAACAGCAAAGAAGTAACGATGTTTGTAGATTTTTTTTCACATAATACCTTCCTTGTTTCTCCACAGAGATCTTCGCTTTAACAGAATCAGAGAGATCCAACCTGGGGCATTCAGGCGGCTGAGGAACTTGAACACCTTGTGAGTAGAAATATTCTACTGGAAAATAGAAATCATTACACCATTTACCTGCAGGTGAACTCATCATCCACAATCAGTGGGCATGGTGGGGAAGAGTAGAGAAGGAAAGTGAGGGTGGAGAGTGCCCCCAAATGCCGGGACTGTGGCCAGTGTTTGCCTCGTCTCGTGGCTGTGTGCCTGCACTGGGACCCATACTGACCGCTGAGCTTGCCCCTGGCCTTCACCTGGGTCACTTGCTCCAGAATCGCTCTGCCCTTGCTGGGGTCAGGCTGGCCTCCGTGTGCTCCTGCACCTCCTCTGTGACAAGGTTGAGCAGGACAGTGCTGCTTCTGAGCGTGGAGTGGACTGAAGCGGGTCCCATGATGCCTGGAGGGAGCAGGCAGGGCCCGGTCCAGTGCTGCTGTGCAGACCCCAGGCTCTGCAGGAGACGCCCAGTGCAGCGGAAGCGAGTTCCCTCCTGCACCGGGGCTGAGCACAGTGGCATAAGGGCAGGGTCACGGGGAGCAGGCACCGCCTGGGCCACCCGCCCACTGTTGACCCTGGGGGCAAGGGGCCTGGGGCCTCTTTCGCCAGGTCCTCGTCTGTGCACATGAATGGAGCACGGGTCACAGGGCCCACCTTTCCTGTCCTGCCTGCCCACCCAGACCACCCTGCTGCCGTGACTGCCTTAGCACTGGCCGCAGCCCTGGCTGAGACAGAAAATCTAAGAGACAGCAAGGTAAATAGACTCCTTTCTGTAGGAGGGAAGGAATGTTTTCCCACTGGGTCAAAAGGTGGAAACTGCGGTGGCATGGATGCCATTGCTGAGCAACTTTTTCATGATGACGGTTAAACGCTAAAGCTGTGTTTTGTCCCGTGAATTCAACGTTCACTGAATGTTGACAGCGAGTCTGTTACTGAGTTTTATTATATGACCTTTTCCAAGGCTGTCGGAATGTTTTAACACAACTTTGAAGTTTGTTTTCTGTTGTTTTTAAAAATTCTGATTGACTCCTTTTCATAGGCTTCTCAATAATAATCAGATCAAGAGGATACCTAGTGGAGCATTTGAAGACTTGGAAAATTTAAAATATCTGTAAGTTTAATGATCAGTTCTTTAACCTAAAAACTTATGATATCTATATTTAGATTACTTAAAAATAGAGCTAATTTTTGTGCTGTTTGTGAGTTATTGTAAATATATCCATTTAAATGAGGTTTTATTTTCAGGAGGTGAGTAAAAATTTAGCTGGGATTACAAAAATAGATTTTCATTGATATAAAGTGCTACATTATGTGATTTTTAGTGTTTCATCACTACCTTAGTAAAATGGACTGCATAAAATTAAAATGCACAGCCTCTGAAAATTGCTCTGGAAGTAATGATGACGCTTCCAGAGGGGGAGGCGTTGACACACTCAGTTGTCCGTAGGAACAGCTGACAGGTGTTTTGCAAAATAGCAGCTGTCAAAATCGTTTCCAGCTGCCTTTCCAGCTGTAGGTGAAATGTAAAATCTAAATCACTAATGCCAGTGGAATGTCACTAATTCCTGCAGATTTTCTTGTCTTTCTCTAAGTGATTTCACGTCTTATTTTTGTGTGGTTAAATTTCATTTCACTTTTAAAAACTGATTTTAATCCATTTATTTTCATTTAACACATCTTCTGCTTGTTGAAATCAGTTTTGCAGTTTAGAAAATGAGCTTCCTGGGAAGCGCTGGTCTCGTCCCAGTCACACGCATGTTGGCTGTAAAATTGGAGATGTTGAAGGAAGACAGAGCAGAAGGCTATGCCATGTGCTTCTAGCAGATTATTCTTCTAAGACTTAGTCACTTTTCAAAGAGCACTATTTTTAATAACTGATTTATTTCGGCTATTTTTATTGGAAATTTATATCGTAAGTGCACTGAAACATGTTTAAGTTATTTTGATTTTTAAATTTTATTTTTTTATTTGATTTTACATTTTTAAATAGTTTCATTTTACTGATTCTGAGAGGCATGTGCGGAACGTGCAGGTTTGCGCCGCAGGGACGCCTGTGCCGTGGTGGTCTGCGGCGCCCATCAACCCGTCCTCAACGTTAAGCCCCGCATGCATTAGGTATTTGTCCTAATGCTCTAGTTATTTTGCTTTTTGAAACAAAGTCGCCTTGTTATTGTTGATGTATATTCCGAAATCCGTTTGGATTCTCCATGAAGATATTTGACAGCGTTACATGCACACTTTTCCCCTCCATCATTGCTGGAGTGGGATGTCAATTTTAAATTTCACATAAACATGACTAAGCCTCGCCCCACATTTCTAAAACGAGAGACAGGCCTTTTCTTTGTTTATTTACCCTTTTCTCTTTTTTGGTATTTCGAGTGTTGTGCAAGTTCCAGAAGAGGGCTTTTGTTTCCTGGAAAGTAGATGCAGTCAGCTGATAGCCAGCATTCCTTGTGTGTGTGTTTGTGTGTTTAATAGGTTTAACAGGGTTTTTAAAATGTTTTATTTTATTTTTTGTCGCTGGTTTTGAATCATTAAGAGCAACTTAGCAAACGTGTTCAAAGGGAAGTTGTTTGGGGGGCTCTGTTTTCGCTGTCTGAGCTCCTCTGCTGCACAGCGGGCTCTCTGAGAGCCTGCGCTCCAGACTCTCCCCCCCTGCCTTGGTCACCAGCTGTGGTGTCCCTGGCCAAGGAGGACACAGATCACTGGGGTGGAGGAAGGACAGACTGGTGGTGAAGGGTCGTAGGTCGTGACTCAGAAACAGACTAAAGACCAGGGCAGAGCAGGGAAGCTGTCCAGAGAGGCCGGGGGACCCCTTTATCCGGCAGCTGCAGCCTCTGCCTCGTCAGCTCTCCTTGGTGGGTGCATTTGATAAGTGTGATTTAGGAAACTGCTGTGATTTAAACTCTGTGTAACCTATGTGCTTAAGAACTTTCCTGAAATTTTTTGATTATTTCAGCTTTGTATATTGAGTCAGTACCAAACTATACTTGTAAAGATTGAGTAATTCTTATTTCTTGGAACTTCAATTACTTCTACTAGGGCATAAGCCTTCCCTTCAGTTCACATTTTTTAATGAAACTATTTCTTGAGACAGTTAGGACTCATCAAGGGTCAACTTTATGATGAAGCAGAAAATCACAATTTATTACTTTGATAAATACCTATTCTAATAAAACAAATTACATTCCAGTATCCTTATGAAGACACATTCATACATGTTTGATTCAGTTGTCCTATGTATTCTTTAAAAAGATTCCTTTCCTTTCATTTTTTAAAGTGCCTCTAACGTGATGTTCTTCTTGATGATTTGTGTGTGTTTGTTTTTTAAGAAATGGGCACAGAAAATTACATTTAAACTTGCTTTCTCCCACCACTTTATACACATGTGAACAGCCGTTCATATGTACAGGGCCATATGCTAAGAGCTTTATATATATACTAAGCGGTTTCTGTCCGTTTTAGAGCAGAAGAAACTGAGACCCAGGCGTCCAGTGGGAGTTCGAGGATCCCACGCCTGCGACCTGGAGGAGTGGGGACCTTGCCAGGCTCTGCTGCGGGCACTGGGCTCTGGGTCGCTGGGGAGTTCTGGTCAGTTCGTGTGAAGGCTTGTAACTCCTGATGAGATCAGCTCTGCAAATCTGCACCGAGGGAGGAAGTGAGATCCGCTTAGCCGGGCTGTAAGAACTCCGGCTGGCGGTGCAGGTCCTGTTAAACTGGATCCTGCCCCAGACTTTATTAATCACATTACAGTCAAACCCTGGGCCCTTCTGGATATGAGTTATTTAATATTGTAAGCATTAAGACAAAAAATGTTGTTTATGGAGTGCAGCAAGTAGCTGAAACCCAGCCCTAAGCCATCAGTTTCGAAGGGACGTGTCTGCCTGAATTTGAAAAGTAGGAAGAGCGTGGATTTTGACTTGCCCGTCTTCTGTATCAGAGATGGAGCCCAGGGATTCTAAGGAACGGTAGTAGCAGGTATCCCCATGTCTGGGCACAGACACAGATTCACAGCCTTCTTGGGGACCCCCAAGCTGCTGGCCCAGCCCTGTGTGTGAGGCAAGCTGGCCGAACCCATGTCATGTCCGAGATGGATGGGTCCGACGCACGTGGCTTCGTGGCTCTTTTTGGAAGTGTGAAACTTTGGTGTGGAAGTTCTCAGCCTCCATCCGTCAGGTCAGGCTTGGCCCACATTCTCTGTGCAGGACCAGGCCTCTGTGGGCGGCAGTCTCCACCGGGACCGCTCAGCCCCAGGCGGCATGGAGTGAGCGAGGGTGGTCGTATTCCAAGAGCTCGATTTATAGACACTGACATTCCAAGTTAATATGTTAGCAAATAGGATTCTTCTATTGAGATTTTCAACCACTTTATACGGAACCAGCAGCAGGCCAATTGTGTGGCTCTTCCGATAGGCCTCTGATGCTTCTGTTTTGTAAGAATGGTTCCAGCGGTGAGTTATTCAAGAGACATTCGGTCTTCATACTGTCTACTCCCCAAATTATTTCTAGATATTTTAGAGACATGTCGAATATCAGTTACGGAATCTTACAACCAATGCATCATACATGCCCATGGAAAATGGTTTTCTTTTTAAGGCTTTGAAGCAAATGTATTGTGGGCAATTCATTAGCTGTCGTCTAAGGCCTGTGGATTACCTGAAAAACCCATAGCAGGGCTTGGTCACCTTCAGGTGGCACTGGTTGCTTTTGGCCCCCTTGAGATTTGAGGGAAGGGAAGTCCCTGGGAGAGGCGGTGTTCTCACGGTGCCGACGGCCGGTTTGCACTCGAATACAGCCGTTCATTTTGAAACCGTCTCCATGTGTCAATGCAAGTCTTCTTTTCCGTCTGAAGTTTGACCTCCTGTCTGTGTGCTAATGCTCCCCAATGTTTCTTGTTTCAGCTATCTGTACAAGAATGAGATCCAGTCAATTGACAGGCAAGCGTTTAAGGGACTTGCCTCTCTAGAGCAACTGTAAGTGCCCCTGCTGTTCGCGCTTGAGTCCTGGGTGCCACCTGGCTCCTTTCCTCCGTAGGGTCCAGTGCTCTGAGCTTGCTGTTTGCATGATGCATGACTGCGCTGCCTGAGGTGCGGGAGAACGTGCATGAAGACGGAAAATCAGGGACGGGCGGGTCCTTCGCCCCCCACCCCGGCTGCCACCCAGCCAGCCCGCCGCCCACCCTCAGGAGGCATCGCTGGTCCCCCCCATGGTGGCACCAGTCCCTGGGCCATGCCCTCCTGACACCAAGGACAGTAGGCTTGAGGGAACCCGTGTCACATGTTAGGGGAGAGACAGGCAGGCGCACAAGTCCGATCCAGGCGTCCTTCACTGGGGAAATGCCCAGGGTGCCAGGGAAGGGAGGGCTCTCTGCCGCCCTCACTGCTCCTCAGTGTGACTGTGAATGCATGAAGCTGAATGTCTCCCATTACGATGCCATTATTTGAGGACAGCCTTTCGTCCCTTGTAGTTCTAGTTAGCGTGGGCAGTGTGTGATGAAACGCTCTTGGTTTCTGTGGCCGCGCGTGACGTCATCCTTTGCCGTGAAGTCGGCATGTTGATTTTTCATGAGAAGGTCCTGTGAAAAGGAGGATTCGTTCTGGTTTGTTTGCTCAGCCGGCCACTTTTCTCTCGGCAAGCCGAGCCCATTTTGAGGAGTTGCAAGTTGTCCTGGTTTTAGGAATGCGGGTGGAGGCAGCTGTCGGCTGTGATGTGGCCTGACGTCCTCCCGACGCAGCTGCTGGCCACTGGCTGACCATTCACAGCAGTGTTGTCAGCGTGTTTGAGACCAGGCGGCGCCGGGGAGAGACCATTCGGGGACCTAGCGCCCTGAGGACCACGGTGCTCGTGTTTCCCGAAGTGTGTGTTTATTCAAGTGAGCATGGACACGCGTGGGGAGCTTTGGGAAGAGATTGTCTGTCCGTACAGACAAGGACTGTGCAGCTCATTGCAGAGACACGTGGACGTACCCAGGGAACCCCCAGATGAGGAAGAGCTTGCCAAGGAGCCAGTTCTCATATGCAGCAAGCATTTCACTCGGTGGGAGTGAGAAATTCTTCATCACAGACCGTTCTTAGATCCTGAGTGGGTCGGGAGATGCTCATCTGGCTTTGTGCTGGGTGCGTCCAGTGATATTTTTAAGGAAGAAAAGGGCAAGGCGGGGCAGAAATGAGGCTGAACATGAAGGGCGTCGGGGAATCACCAAATAGGTGTTCCAGAAACTTCTGGATGCTGGGGAGAGCTTCCTGAGCTGGCCAGGCTGCCTTCAGCACCCAGGGTTAGGTGAGCTGGGATCTCTGGTGCTGCAGCTTGGGTTCCATGCAGTGAAGGCTGTATGGTGAGCCCGAGGGCCGCCCAGCCCCCACCCTCAGGCAGGGAGCTGTTGGGGAGGAGATATGCAGGCCCACCTAGACCTCAGTGAGAGACTGGCCGGGTGCTGTGTGTCCGGGGCGGGGGGGTGGCTTGTGCGGACCTTGGCTACCTGCACCCCTCCTAGGATCTGCTCTACAGCCTGGAACTGTTGAAAACATTCATTCCTAGTGGCGCTGGGAGCTGGAATGTGGGACTCCCTGGAGCCTGCAGAGCAGCCCCTGGGGGCACTGAGTGACTGATCCAGAAAGGCTCCTTAGGAAGCTGTGGACACAGGTCAGAAAACACGCCCGGCCAGTCGGGAAACGTGCATTTCAATTCAGTGTTGACCTCAGAGTCCTTGGGGAGTCATTTCCTATCTGTGGCTCTCTGTGTCCTCAGCTGTTCAGGTAGGGGTGTAAGGCACCCCGGCTGTGTGGAGCCCCAGGCCCTCTAAGATCCTGTGCTCCCTGGACCGTATTTCCTCTAGCACCTGTGCAGCGGGGCTCCCATGTGCCCCTATTCAGCCTGCACTGCAGAGTGTGGGTGGAGGGATTTGGCCAGCCTCCGCTCTCTGTGGGGTTGAGATCCCCACTTCCTTCTGGCCTTTGCCTGGGGTGCTCCACCCGGCCTGTGGCCCTGAAACCTCACGGGGCAGCTCACAACCTCCATGGAGTAGTGATGCCTAGGTCTCGCATCTGACCCCCAACTGGCGAGGGCTGCGAAAGGCTAAGGACCCCAAAAAACCACAGGCGCTCTGTCAGCGTGCCGCTGGCAGAGACAAGGCTCCAAGGATTCTGTCGGTTTCTGCCTCCCTTGGGCCCCACGTCATGTGCCCGCCCATCATGCTCACAAACAGCAATTTCCCCTTCTTCCTGCTCCAGCTTTTCCTTCCCTCAAGTTTCCCATTCGTGCGTGGAGTGCTGGGCACAGACCTGACCCTGGGGAGGGGCATGGAGGGTCTGCGTTTGGGGCCCTCTGGCTGCAGGTGGCCGCAGAGAGTCAGCGTGGCCTGTGCGGGTGCTGCCTGGGGAGCTGGCGCGGGGACAGGGTGGGTGGTGGCAGCCGCACTCTGGTGCCCTGGCGGTGACGGTGGTCTCAGGGTGCCCACAGACCTCATTCTCGGGCGTGTGTTCTGAGGACACTTCCTTCCTGTGGCGTTAGAATGACCACTCGCCAAGAGCGTGCCACTTCTGTCACTCACGCTGGCCTCCTGAAGACAAGTCGTCATTTAAAATGCGTGCTGGTCGCAGCAGATGCCTGAATGGGCAGGAGGGGGTCTCCCAGCAGAGCACTCCGGGGACAGGCCTGACTTTGTGTTTGACCTCAGAGGAAAAACCCACTTTTCAAAGTGAGAAAGTTCGTATTCAGGAAACATGAGAAAGAATGAGCTATAGCGAAAGGTGTAAATTGTAGAAGTTTGGAGACATGTGCCATGGAAAGAAACAGAAACCCCAGGTATTCGGTACCCGGGGGCACCCGAGGAAAGGCGCCCTCTGACTTAACCACAGGACTGGTGGAGAAGGGCGGGTGACATTCTTTTTGTGTTTCCTCCGTGGTCTTGAGGGATATCTTCGTATCTGACAATATACTCTGTGCCGAAGCGATAATGCCCCTGCCACATTCATGTACAAGTTAGAAGATCTGAGGGACAGGAGTCACCTGTTTATGTATGTGCTATCATTGAAGTTATGCTTTTGATGTTTGCTTTTTCCCGTATCTTTTGGAGGTGACAGTGGCTGGGCTGAGTCAGCACTGCCATTCTTACGAGGCATAAAGGAGCCCAGTGAGCACCTCGAGGCCCCGCTCACCCATGCCCAGGCACTTAGGTGCACGTCTGAGACCAGTGCTCATGTCTATCGAATCATTTCATTGTTTTATGTATTTTCCACACAGTGTAGGAAGTCTAGCGAGCCACCTATTGATATCTGAATTTGAAATGACAAAGAAAAAAAATTTGAGCAAAAATCTGGATCTGAGAAAATAAATTCAATTGTAAGTTATGTTATTTTTTTCTTTTAATTCCTCTAGATACCTGCACTTTAATCAGATAGAAACTTTGGATCCAGAGTCATTCCAGCATCTCCCGAAGCTTGAGAGGCTGTGAGTTTTGTTTAATTCGTCACCTTTCCATTCACAGAGCCCTGGCCTCAGTCACTGGCCTGAGATGAATGTCACTCTCTACTAAACACCTGAAAACTGTTTCCATGTAAAGTCCGTATTTCTTGTCTAACAGTTCAGAAATAGGGCTTATAATTTTCTCTTTAATTGAATGCATTGATAAAATAGGAAACAAGTCCATTTCTTTGCTGGAGTAGACCACATTGTTTTCAAATTCATTTGTATTGAATACACGTAATCACTGAGATGTTTTAAAGCTGATCTATATTTGACTGCTTATATCCTTTGCTATTTTAAGAAATATCTTTCAAAATTGGTTTGTTGTAAAACCTCTTTCAACAGATTTTTACATAACAACCGGATTACACATTTAGTTCCAGGGACGTTCAATCACTTGGAATCTATGAAGAGACTGTGAGTATAGCACCTTCTGTGTTTCCTTTGCTGCAAAGCCTTACTTCTCTCTCTTACCCATTAGCCTGCTTCTTTTTCAAGTATTGTGAAATGTTGATAACAATCTGATTTGGAAAGAATGAGTCTGTATGGAGGATGGATTGAATCCATTAGAACACAAAAGGGAAAACACGTGGCTCAGAAAATGTGGCAGGCAGTTAATTCTTTTATAGGCGATGAAGACGTTAATTTTTTTTTTCAGGTAGGGTCTTGCTCTGTTGCCCAGGCTGGAGCGCAGTGGCATGATCACAGCTCCCTGCAGCCTCAACCTCCAGGACTCAAGCAGTTCTCCCAGATAGTTGAGTAGCTGGCACTATAGGCACATGCCACCATGCCTAGCTAATTTTTATAATTTTGTGGGTTTTTTTTTTTGTTTTTCTTTTTTATTTTATTTATTTGTTACTTAATAACAGGGTTTTGCCATGTTGCCTGGGCTGGTCTTGACTTCCTAAGCTCAGGTGATCTGTCTACCTCAGCCTCCCAAAGTGCTGGGGTTACAAGCGTGAGCCGCCATGTCCAGTCAACATTTTAAAAAATCATCTTTAAATTCAATTAATTTGTAATTACAGTGCGTGTTTTATTGGTAGAAATAAAACCAATCTAGAAAGGACTTCTGTACTGTGTTCTGTTTCTTTTTGCAGTATACTAAGGAGGCTGATCTCCACCCATTTTTTTCTTTTTTTCTTTCTTTGTTTTTTTTTTTTTTTTTTTTTTTTTTGGGAGATGGATTTCTGTTCTTGTTGCCCAGGCTGGAATGCAATGGCACGATCTCAGCTCACTGCAACCTCTGCCTCCCGGATTCAAGTGATTCTCATGTCTCAGCCTTCTGAGTAGCTAGGATTACAGGCGGCCACCACACTCAGCTAATTTTTGCATTTTTAATAGAGACAGGGTTCGTCATGTTGGCCAGGCTGGTCTAGAACTCCTGACCTCAGGTGATCCGCCCGGCTCGGCCTCCCAAACTGCTGGAATTACAGATGTGAGCCATTGTACCCGGCCTCCACCCGTTTTTTAAGACTTCCAAATATGCTTTTTCCTAATACTGGGTAATATCTTATTATTAAGGTGTTTTTAGTCGTTGTGACTTCTTTTGGTGTTTTCCTTTGTGGTCTTGAAGCCATTATTTCAGTTAGATATTACTGAGTGTATGCAGTGAACTCAACCTAGAAAGAAACAGAAATTGCCCAGAAACAAGCCTGACTCCAGAGTGGTCTTTTGTTTTATCTCTTCAGTGAAAGAAAGTGGAGTAAAACAGACCTTCAAACTGTTTGTGATTTTTTTTTTTTTTCCTTTAGGATAAAGATATCACAAGCTAAACTAAAAACTACATCCTGGGCTGGGCACAGTGCCTGTAATCCCAGCACATTGGGAGGCCGAGGCGGGTGGATCAAGAGATTGAGACCATCCAGGCCAACATAGTGAAACCCTGTCTCTACTAAAAATACAAAAAATAGCTGGGCGTGGTGGCGCACACCTGTAGTCCCAGCTATTCGGGAGGCTGAGGCAGGAAAATCGCTTAAACTGAGGAGGCAGAGGTTGCAGTGAGCCGAGACTCCAGCCTGGCAACAGAGCAAGACTTCATCTCAAAAGAAAACAAAAAACCAAACCCTCCGTCCTGGGTGGGAAGATGGGATGAAAACTTCCGTATCTGATAGATAACAGAGTAGAAAGAAATCACCAGAGGGATGCTCTAGAAAGCAGCCAAGTGTAGGGCAAGCTGGTGACTGCCGGGGTCGTGCTGACAGCTCCCTTCTCTCCGTTCTCAGCCTCTCTCTGGGTGTCTTGCAAGGTCCGCTTCTCCTGTTTCCTCACGTCACTGAAGTTGCTCAAACACCCCAGATTGAGATTCTGTGATAGATTTACAGAGCTGTGCCCAGAGGGCGCGCTGCGTCCTGGCCACTCTCTGCCCGGAGGGAGCAGTCTCGAACCTCAGGTCCCTGGGGATCCCCGGGCCCCCAGCTGCCCCGCCCCTCCAGACCTCCTGAATAGCCCTCTGTCCTTCAGAGCAGATGAGGGCTGGGGCCGGAGCGGGGGCGCGGGGTCCTGTGCTTCCTCAGGTGTTCTGAGTGGCTCACTCCACCAGCACCGACTGGCCAGATGCCACATACCTGACGTTACCATCTGGGTCGCGCCCTGTGCCCGTGGTTCTGTGCTGCCCTTCAGCTGTGGGCACAGGTTGGGTGCCCTGGGCACAAGGCTGACGCTGTCCCCTCACGGCCTCCTCCCCTGAGAGCTGTGTACCTGCTCACCGGGGAAAGGGTGGCTCTGGTCGTGAGGCCAGCTCCGTGTTTCTGTCCCCTCTGGGCTCATGTCCCGTAGAACCTTGGGTGGGAGGTGTAGCCTCCCCTTCCCTCATGGAGCCAGCGTCGGCCCCTAGCGATGCCCTCGCCCTGCAGCCCCGGGTGAGCACGTCTAGGGATCCCATCCCCCTCTGTAGGGCGGCCACTCGGGGCTGCCTCCCGGAGGGCTGATGTGAACACGTCGGTTACAGGAGTTTTCCTTGGCTCAGTTAAAGATGGGGTCCTTGCTACATGGCCACAAAAATACAGGCTCACAGACTATTTGAAGAGCGAGGAACATGGGATTTATTGGGCAACAAGGGAAAAAAACAGGCGGAGGGGGGCAGAGACCCTTAGCAAAGCTAGAGAGTGTGTGTCCTGCCAGCTTCCCACCTCACAGACTGAATCCCACCCAGGCCGGAGGGGCCTGGGGACCCCTTCCCACCTGGCCATCTCCCGTCCAGTGCCAGCGTCTTCCGGCTCCTGTCCTGTTTGCTACCTGGAACTCCTCTGCCCCCAAGACAACTTCTTCCTTACGTGCAGAGACAGCGCTTTTCCCAGGGTGCGGGCACAGCCTGCCCGTGTTCCCCTTGTTGAGGTGGATGTGGTGTTCACCAGAAACTGTCCAGGTCAGCTTGGACCTCAGGAGACTTAGGTGTGAACCAGCCGGGAGACGCAGCCCCCCCGACACTTCCCTGGGCAGGCTCAGGACGGAGTGAGCTGGTGTAGAACCGTCCTGCCCGTGATGATGGGTGTTGGGTGACGGTGGTTCTCATGTTACTGACTTCTGTGAGTGGCTCCCACTCTGTCTACTTCACAAACTTTCCGGACCTGTGCCACCTGCTCACTCCTTCACCTTGAACGTGACACCCTGTGTCTGGGTATGCACCTGCCCTATGCCACCCACGCCTCTCCAGTTAGTGCGGTGAGGGGACTGTGCACCCCGGGCTCTGCTGGTGATGTGTGTGTTTCTACGTCATTCCTTGAGTCGGGCACAGGGGCTTGGATTCCACCACATGAGACGTGTCCCAGCCCGATGCTGCGTGCCCAACAGGCCTGGCACATGTCTCCTGATGCAGGACCTGGAAGCCCTGGCTGATGGATGGGTGGACAGATCCACCAGCCCCATGTCTCACCAGATGTGTCTTCCTTGCCACAGGCGATTGGACTCAAACACACTTCACTGCGACTGTGAAATCCTGTGGTTGGCGGATTTGCTGAAAACCTACGCAGAGTCTGGGAATGCACAGGCAGCGGCCACTTGTGAGTATCCCAGACGCATCCAGGGACGCTCCGTGGCAACGATCACCCCAGAAGAGCTGAACTGTGGTGAGTGGCCCAACATGCACACACACGCACATACACACACTCCATTTACCATCCACATACACACCATTTACATACACACACATATACACACACCATCCACACAGCAAACACACACACACACACACACACACACACACGCACCAGTTACCATCCCCACCCACACCACTTACAGACACACACACAGACACACAGCATCCACACACACGCTCACACATACACACACACCATTTACCATCCACACATATACCATTTAAACACACACACACACACCATCCACACACCACTTACACACACAGACACACATCCATACACACACCATTTACCATCCCCACACACCACTTACACACAGACACACACACACGCACATACACATACCACTTACAGACACACACAAACACATACAAAAACACCACACACATGCACATACACACACTCCATGTACCATCCACATATCCACATACACACCATTTACAGATATACACAAACACAGACACAGACACACCATCCACACACAGATGCACATCCACACACACACATCCACACACACCATTTACCATCTACGCACACACTTCTTACAGACACACAAACTCATAAACAGACACACACCATCCACACAGACACATACACACTCACCATTTACCATCCACATACACACCGCTTACAGACACACACATACACAGACACACAGCATCCACACACACACCATTTACCATCCACACACATGCCATTTAGACACACACAAACACATACACAGATACACACCATCCACACATACATACATACAGCATCCCCACACACACGTACGTGCACATGACATGGGAGCAGGGAGAGAGCTGGGCCGAGCCGCCCCAGACTCCTGACCCAGGCTGCGGAATG
Organism: Saimiri boliviensis; assembly: GCF_048565385.1. NCBI lineage: Eukaryota > Metazoa > Chordata > Mammalia > Primates > Cebidae > Saimiri > Saimiri boliviensis. The sequence continues at coordinate 1,502,059 of NC_133449.1, read as the reverse complement.
CTGGGGAGACGGAAGGAAGCGATCCGGGGGCCCTTGCTGGCAGCCCCAGTGGGGTCCACGGCCTTTCTGTTGGGTGCAAGTAAATGGCAGGGCTGAGCAGAGTCAGCGCCCCTGCACGCACTCGCTGGGGCCCCCCCTCCCGTGTGCCCCACTGCACGCACTCGCTGGGCCCCCCCCTCCCGTGTGCCCCGCTGCACGCACTCGCTGGCGCCCGCCCTCCCGTGTGCCCCGCTGCACGCACTCGCTGGGTCCCGCCCTCCCGTGTGCCCCGCTGCACGCTCTCGCTGGGGCCCGCCCTCCCGTGTGCCCCGCTGCACGCACTCGCTGGCGCCGGCCCCCCCCGTGTGCCCCGCTGCACGCACTCGCTGGCGCCCGCCCTCCCGTGTGCCTCGCTGCACGCACTCGCTGGCGCCCGCCCCCCCGTGTGCCCCGCTGCACGCACTCGCTGGCGCCCGCCCTCCCGTGTGCCCCGCTGCACGCACTCGCTGGCGCCCGCCCCCCCGTGTGCCCCACTGCACGCACTCGCTGGCGCCCGCCCTCCCGTGTGCCCCGCTGCACGCACTCGCTGGCGCCCGCCCTCCCGTGTGCCCCGCTGCACGCACTCGCTGGCGCCGGCCCTCCCGTGTGCCCCGCTGCACGCACTCGCTGGCGCCCGCCCTCCCGTGTGCCCCGCTGCACGCACTCGCTGGCGCCCGCCCCCCCGTGTGCCCCACTGCACGCACTCGCTGGCGCCCGCCCTCCCGTGTGCCCCGCTGCACGCACTCGCTGGCGCCCGCCCCCCCGTGTGCCCCGCTGCACGCACTCGCTGGCGCCCGCCCTCCCGTGTGCCCCGCTGCACGCACTCGCTGGCGCCGGCCCTCCCGTGTGCCCCGCTGCACGCACTCGCTGGCGCCCGCCCTCCCGTGTGCCCCGCTGCACGCACTCGCTGGCGCCCGCCCCCCCGTGTGCCCCACTGCACGCACTCGCTGGCGCCCGCCCTCCCGTGTGCCCCGCTGCACGCACTCGCTGGCGCCCGCCCTCCCGTGTGCCCCGCTGCACGCACTCACTGGCGCCCGCCCTCCCGTGTGCCCCGCTGCACGCACTCGCTGGCGCCCGCCCTCCCGTGTGCCCCGCTGCACGCACTCACTGGGGCCCGCCCCACCGTGTGCCCCGCTGCACGCACTCACTGGGGCCCGCCCTCCCGTGTGCCCCGCTGCACGCACTCGCTGGGGCCCGCCCCCCCCCCGTGTGCCCCGCTGCACGCACTCACTGGGGCCCGCCCTCCCGTGTGCCCCGCTGCACGCACTCGCTGGGGCCCGCCCCCCCCCGTGTGCCCCGCTGCACGCACTCACTGGGGCCCGCCCCCCCGTGTGCCCCGCTGCGCGCACTCACTGGCGCCCGCCCTCCCGTGTGCCCCGCTGCACGCACTCGCTGGGGCCCGCCCTCACGCGCACACTGGTGCACACCTGTATGTGGTGGTTCTTCTTGTGATGTTCACAGCACGCACACGGAGATGGAGCCGCAGGCTGAGGTGACGAGGCAGAGCTGGAAGCCGAGCCCTGCTCCGCTCAGCGCGGTTCCTTCATGGCCGCTGCAGGGGGCTGTGGAGACGGCCGCCCCCGGACAAGCCTGGAGCTCCGGAGTGGAGCCACCAGGGACGGGAGGCTGGGAGCCCGATGGCTCCTTGGAAGCCGTGTGGAGGGGCGGGTGCACCGGAGGCAGGAGAGGCCCTTCCCCTGGCCCAGGGCGGAGGGCGAGGGCGGGCAGCGGTGGAGGAGACCGGGAGATGGTCCAGCCCTGGTGTCTGCCGCCGGCCTGGTAGAGATCTGTTCTTTCAGGGATGCTGTGTCTACAGAGCAGTATTTTTTTTTTTCTTTTATTCACTGAAAATAGTGACCTGTGGCATATCCACTCTGCACAGGTGTTAGGCTGTCCTGAAGGGCCTTGAGGGGACGCTGAAGGCTGTCATAGGGGCTCGACTGCCAGCTCCGAGCCAGCCTGCCTCTCGGGCTCGGGACGTGGCACCCTGAGCGTGGGCACCGTGTAGACCGCACCGTGGACGGGCTGTAGAGAAGCCAGGCCGGCGCTTTTGCGGGCCTGTGATGGCTGAATTACGCCTTTGGGTGTCCGCGGTTTCCTCTTGGACATGAAGGAATCACGTGGGTGCTCATTTATTTTCGTGTCATGGTTTAGACTAAAAAGGTTTCCGTTATCTTGTTGGGCACAGAAAGGCCCCGGATCACCTCCGAGCCCCAGGACGCAGACGTCACCTCGGGGAACACCGTGTACTTCACTTGCAGAGCCGAAGGCAACCCCAAGCCCGAGATCATCTGGCTGCGAAACAAGTGAGTTGGGGCCACACAGAAATGTCCCCCACGCATCACCTGGGTACCCAACAGCACTTTATTCCCCTCCACGGCCCGCGTCCGCTCTCCCCGCTCCACGGCCCGCGTCCGCTCTCCCCCTCCATGGCCCGCGTCCGCTCTCCCCCGTCCACGGCCCACGTCTGCTCTCCACGTAGGGAAAGCTACAAAGGAGAAGCGATTTCTGCCCCTTTTCCAGTCTTACATGGCAGGGGGAGTGACGATGGTTCTGCCAGGCTCGGGCCCCTCCCCCACTGGCCGAGTCTCTCTCTTGGGCAGCACAGGACTGCCCTGGCGGGGAGTGCGTCACCGCGGCCCTGCCCGCTGGGAGCGAGGGAGAGCATGCTGGTTTTTCTCTCCCTGCCTCCTGCCCTCTGGCAGTGGCCTGTCTGCTCTGGTCACTGTTGTTGGCAGCCTTGAACTGGGGCATTGTGACCGACCTGAGTGGGTGCAGGAAGGGCCCTGACCGCTGCTGGGACGGGGTCCTTAGAGACTGGAGCGCCATGCAGCCGCTGACACAGGTTCACTCAGTTCCCGTGGGGATCTATCTCGTCTCCCAAACAAAGCCTCCCCTTGGTCCACAAATGTGGTGCGGGCCTGTTAAGGCTAAGTTGGCCTGGCGTAGGCTCTCAGGGCAACAGAGGGAAGTCCTGGCACTGACCCTCACATGCGCGCTGGCAGCAAGCCCCCCCGTGAGCTCAGGTGTGGGAGCGCCCCTGCCACACTTGGGCTTGGGAGCTGTGGCTGTGTTGGGTAAGGAGTGATGGAGACTCAGGGAGAGATGGAAGGTTGGGGAAGGCAAGGGCACGCAGCGGGGCAGGGGGGGCGGGGAGCAGGACCAGGGGGCGGGGACAGAGGCCAAGGCGGGAATGACGTCAGATTGTCAGACGGCACCGGGGGTCAGATCACTGAGGGTCCTGAGTGGGAGTGGAGCACTTTCAAACGGACCTTTTGAAAGGAATCCTTAAAAGAAAATCCTGAAGGAAAGCCACTGAATCAAAGCTTCTCACATCTGCCTGTGTGAGCAAGACGCTAGTGCTTCTGCAGCAGCAACTCCTGTGGGTCCAGCCGCAGGGCTCCCCAGCACTCCCCCTGTGCTCCCCAGCACTCCCCCTTTGCTCCCCAGTGCTGCCCCTGTGCTTCTGAAGGAGCTCCGTGTGTGTGTCCAGCCCCAGGGCTACCCAGCGCTCCCCCTGTGCTCCCCAGCACTCCGCCTGTGCTCCCCAGCGCTCCCCCTGTGCTTCTGAAGGAGCTCCTGTGGGTCCAGCCCCAGCGCCCCAGCCGCTCCTCTCTGGCCATGTTTAGTCATGCTGGAGTGAGAGGAGGCCTCTGAGATGCGAGCCCTGTGATACTCAGGCAGACAGAGGAGGCACAAACTGAGTCCTTGATCCAGACTCCAGAGGCAAACCAGGCTGGGCTTGGCTCTCGGACAAGGCTGTGTTTATAGAAGAGACATCCGGAGCAGGGAGCTGGCCGTCCCCACCTGTCAGGAGCAGGACAGGAGGATGTGTTCATGCTGAACAGGACGGCAGAGGTTTGGTCCAGGTCTAGTGTGACCTCGTGTAACTGAAAGTCCTGTTGACCTTGGATGCAGTGCCATACGAGGAGCCTGGAAGTTGCTGTCACGCTTTACGGTTCTTGTCTTGGATAGCTCCCACGTTGATGAGCTTTAAAATCCAGAGAACGCTGGAGGAATTCTGCAGTATTATGCTGCATGCATTTAAAAGTCAGGGAAGCATGAATTTGGCTGCAATCCATTACATCTACATTTTATATATGAAAAAAATTGATGCCAGAAGTTAAAAGCTCACAGCTAACATAGAGAAGATAGCTGGAGCCAAAGCCCTGAGGCCTGATGATGTGTGCTGGGCTCGCCTTCCAGCGGCTGGAGTCTCACCTGCCGGCCTCACCTGCCTGTCGGCAACTCACCTATGGTCCAGAGTCACCTGCAGGCCGGCCTCACCTAATGTCCAGAGTCACCTGCAGGCCGGCCTCACCTAATGTCCAGAGTCACCTGCTGGCCAGCCTCACCTGCTGGCTCACTGTGTTTACGGTGTTTATGGTCTACCATTTTAGTTAATTCACCAGAAACAGAAAATGTTTCCGTGGAATTTTTCCATTTTGTTCATTGCTTTTCCCTTTGGTATTAGGAACAGTTTAAAACAGGTGGGTAGAGTGAACTTGTGAATACTAAGGATAAATATTTGAGGGAGTGAGTTCTGCAAATACACGGTCGCCTTTTCAGAAATGCCGTTAGGTCAAGGGCTGCCAGGAGGGAGGAGAGCCTGGAGGGAGGAGTTCGTTCTGCTGTGCCTGCTGCCAGGCCAGGGATCCCCGCACTGGGGATGGGTGAGGTATGTCTTTGTGCTTTCCACACTTGACCAGACTGAATTTCTGTCTCTGTAGTAATGAGCTGAGCATGAAGACAGATTCCCGCTTAAACTTGCTGGACGATGGGACCCTGATGATCCAGAACACACAGGAGACCGACCAGGGCATCTACCAGTGCATGGCAAAGAATGTGGCCGGAGAGGTGAAGACGCAAGAGGTGACCCTCAGGTACTTCGAGTCTCCAGGTATGTGGCGGGCGCTTCACACCTGGGTTCCGTCCAGAACTGCTGTCCCTCGCTGTCTGACTTCTTACCTTACACCCCATCTCAGTAAACTGAGAATAAACATTGAAGCCTGAAGTTGAAGCTCCCATACCAGGGTTAGCCCCAAAGCTTTCCAAACGCAGGGAGGGTCGTGGGTGATCCATGAGAGGTGCTATCGTCCCCAGTTAGCCCCTCATCTGGGGACACACTCAGAGTCGTCACAGCCAGGGCAGTTCATGCTGTGAGCCTAGCCCATGGAGAGAGGGCCTTGGAAACGTGGAGAGACTGTGCCACACCCTGAGCCAGCCACCCACACTGTGGCCCACCGATCCCACCGCCCACGCCCATCTGAAGGGACAGCTCCTCAGCCACAGCCAGCTGTTGCCATACAGTAATAAGGTCTCTATTTTGCTAAGGGCTTGGATTATGTAAAAGAAACCACAAATCTAGATTTTTATCCAATATTTTCATGTTCAAGATAACGGCACTGAAATTTAAAGCATTTAAAAACTGTCCCAGCCACATGAAGCACAGCTGTGGCCTCTGATCCATCCGGGCCCCACCAGGATGCAAACTCTGTTCTGGTCCACCTGTTTCGTCCATGGCCATTGTCAGAAGAGGAGCTGGGGCCTTGCCGAGCTGCTGAGAGAGGCATTGGGTGAACCCACTGTGGCGCTGGGAAATGAGGCGATCACTCCACGCCTCTGGGTCTGCCTGTCCCTGGCCTCCTGTGACGGTAGAGTCAGAGCCCTTACCCAGGGAGGGTGCAGGGGTAACCTCCTCTCTGAAACATTCTGGCTGCCTTTAGCTTCAGCCACAATCATGCCAGGGTGGCTGTTTCCCCGGTATTTTGTATTTCAGGCCATTATGGTTAGGAAACCGTTGTATGGCAATGTATGTGGTTTTGGTGGGTTTTGTTTAGATCCCAGCTCTTAACTGGCCTGATCTCTGCATTTCCTGGTACATCCCAGCACAGACACAGTCGACAGTTACCAATGAGTGAGATTTCCTGGCTCTCACAGTTCCATTCAAAGGAAAGCCCAGGGATATAGTGCTGCTGAATCAGAGCCCTTAGTCCAACAGCCTTCCACATGTTTAGCACAAGGCATTCAGCATCTTTCCAAAGTCAGGGTGCTGTGGGCCTGTGCAGGGAAGTTAAGACGCAACTCCTGCTCATAGAAGGAGCAGGACTCTATTTTTAAGGAATTGAGAAATCCACAAAACAGGGACAAAAAGTTGGATAGTACTGTTTAAGTATATGTTATAGAACAAAGGAGAATAACTATGGATTATCAGGCATGAACTGCTTCGAAGAGTTGCTATGCTAGTAGGTTAATTGATTACCGGACAGGAATATGTAGCCGGCTCTTTATGCCTTGAGAGTTCCAAATTTCGCTCCTTTGGAGCTGACTTCTTGTGTCTTTCTCCAGAACAACAGCCCTGTTCAATACCCTAGTCTGAGTGTGTGGGTGTAGCTCCCTCAGATACACATGAAGAGTCTCCCGCAGTCCGGTGACAGGGAGTCCCTACAGCGTGAGGGAGCCAACCCTGAGAAGCCCGGAAGCCTCGGCCAGGTCACACCACAGCCCGCAGTCACACCTGGCCCACTGCCTGTTGTCCTGAGGTCTACGAACTCTTTCTAAATGACCAACACTTTTAAAAGAAGAACAAGATCTTATGACAACATGACAGCTATAAGAAATCCAAGTGTCAGTGTCTGTGATAAAGTTTGCTTGGAGCGTGAGCACCCTCCTTCCTTTGCACAGTGTCTGTGGCTGCTTTTATGCTACCGTGGCAGAGCTGAGTGGCAGCAACCAAACCTGTGTGGCCTTCAAAACTTAAAACAGGCACAATCTTGCCCTTTATGGAAAAAAATGGCCAACTGCTGTTGCAGAATAGGAATAATCTATGGTAATAGGAACAGAATGATGTATAAGTCTCTGTGAGCCGTAAAGGGGCATATCACACTCAGAATCCTGAAGCACTGTTATTAGGGACATATCAATTTGCAATTTTTGTCTTTCTGATGAATTACATCTTTTATCAGTAACACTTCTATCATCCTTGCTTTTTGCTTCAAGGCAAATTTGCTGTAAGGTAGAGAAGAGCCCACACTAGGCTAGCATTGTCCAGCGAATCTTTGCCCACCATTTTGCTCTAAGCCTTTCCAAGTACATAGGTTTGAGATGTTTAATATAAATAATATAGAGCTTGAAATTTTTAAAAAATCCAGGCTGTTTTTCTTAAAGTTAGTCCATTTAAATATGTTTATTATAGTTAACAATATGAGATTTGTAAATTCTACCTCTTATTTTAAACAGTTTGTCCAAACTTTTCTACACTCACTGCTTCACTTTGAAATAATAATTTTGCATATTTGCATCCCACTGCTAGTTTAGACATTATACGCCCATTTCTGTCCATTTAGTGGTTTGCCTAGAAAATTTTAAATGCATTCTTAAATTGCCAAAGCTTAAAGTTAGTATAATCTTCCTAACATGCATGCATTCATTCCTCTGAGTTTATGTGCTTAGTCCTGTTTTTTTTTTTTAACCTATACACATGATTATTTTGTTCTCCCAGGGTTTGTCTGGATGCATCCGCATGGTTCCCCCTCCTCTGTCCTTCCTTTGTTCATCCCAGCTCTTCTTTCAGGGATCACCCTCCTCCTGCCTGATGTGGGGGAACTGGGCAGCAAGCCCATGCGAGGACCAGATGTTAGTGAACAACATTTACCTGAGATCTATTTCTTCTGTTGGGCATCGTTCCCTGGGTGGGGCTGGCCGGTTTTGACGTGAGTTCTTGCTCATGCCGAGGGCACAGCACTGCGGGAGTGCAGCTGCTCAAGTTTCTGTTGGACTTCTCTTCCTGGGCCTGTGTGGATCTGTGTCTTGGCTTCTGCATCTCATGGCTCTTTAAAGCTAAACTTAAGTTATAAGGTCTGCAAATGCCCTCAAGGCCGACTTTAACTTTGGTGTTTATACGTCTGTAAGTAGCTTCACAGTTTCCAGTTTGTTATTCTCATAGAAATGCTAATATTAAATGTCATTTCTGTATTTTTTATAATTTATACTTAAATATTTGATGGACACAGCTTACCTATTAACATATGTAAAAAGGTAGAACATCTTCCTCCTGGCTCTTCATCATCCTCTCAATTCCTGTTCCCTTCACCTCTTCCCAGAGTACTTAGTAGTTTCTTCCCTGTCTGTATACAAAAACATGTAAGCATATTTGAGGCAAGTGATTTTTCTCAGATAGCTTAGAGATCTTTCCAGTCTTTCACTTTTAATACAGGAGTATTTTTTACACTTTTCCTTCCTACAGCTGCATAGAATTCCATTATCTAAATGCACCATAATTTATTTAACACGTTCCCTTTTGGAGTGAATTTAGATTTTTTTTCCAAATCTTTAGCTATCACAGTTCCATGTCCTTTATTCAAAAGCCTTTGGGCCAGATGTCATTTGATATTCAGAAACTTGGGGAAAATTTTAGAAGGGTAGCATAGTGTATAATCCACACAGCAATTTAGACCATCAGCAGAGTCTGGGACAGTACCCTTTAATCATTGTATTAATATCCCATAGCAAACTGTATGGATATTCACAGAAAATAGAATAAAGACTATATGTAACCTCATGCTGGATAGATCCAATTTTGCAAACAAGTTGTGTAAAAATAATGATTTTTGGAGCTTTCTGAATTTTAGCGTGGCACACAGGGGTAGTTGACTTGAAGAAACAACAGGGCAAAAGGAAAACAAATAACAATTTTTATTTATTTATTTATTTATTTATTTATTTATTTATTGAGACAGAGTCTCATTCTTGCCCAGGCTAGAGTGCAGTGGTGAGATCTCAGCTCATTGCAACCTCTGCCTCCTGGGTTCAGGTGATTCTCCTGCCTCAGTCTACTAAGTAGCTGGGACTACCGGTGTGCAACACCATACCTCGCTAATTTTTGTATTTTTAGTAGAGACAGGGTTTCTCCATGTTAGCCAGGCTGGTCTCGAACTCCTGACCTCAGGTGATCTGGCCACCTTAGCCTCCCAAAGTGCTGGGATTACAGATGTGAGCCACCACATCCGTCCCAAACAAAAAGTTATTTGGACATATGTCACTTTATGTGCTCGTAAAAATATCTCTAGATTAAGTTTCTAGCAGGATGATTTTTTTTTTAAATTTTACTTTAAGTTCTGGGATACATGTCCTGAATGTGCAGGTTGCTTACATAGGTACACCTGTGCCATGGTGGTCTGCTGCACCTGTCAACCTGTCATCTAGGTTTTCAGCCCCACATGCATTAGATGTTTGTCCTGATGCTCTCTGTCTCCTTCCCCCCAGCAGCCAACAGGCCCTGGTATGTGACGTTCTCCTCCCTGTGTCCATGTGTCCTCACTGTTCAGCTCCCATTTATGGATGAGAACATGCGGTGTTTGGTTGTCTGTCTCTGTGTTACTTTGCTGAGGATGATGACTTCCAGCATGAATGTCCCTGCAAAGGACATGAACTCATTTTTTTTTATGACTGCAGAGTATTCCATGGTGTAGATGTGCCACATTTTCTTTATCCAGTCTATCATCGAAGGGCATTTGGATTGGTTCCAAGTCTTTGCTATTGTAAATAGTGCTGCAGGAAACATATGTGTGCATGTGTCTTTATAGTGGAATGATTCATAATTTTGGGGGTATATACCCAATAATGGTATTGCTGGGTCAAATGGTATTTCTGGTTATAGATTCTTGAGGAATCACCACACTGTCGTCCACAATGGTTGAACTAATTTACACTCCCACCAAGCATAAAAGTGTTCCTGTTTCTCCACATCCTCTCCAGCATCTGTAGTTTCCAGACTTTTTAATGATTGCTATTCTAACTTGCATGAGATGGTATCTCATTGTGGTTTTGATTTGCATTTCTCTAATGACCAGTGGTGATGAGCTTTTTTTAATATGATTGTTGGCAGCATAAATGTCTTCTTTTGAGAAGTGTCTGTTCATATCCTTTGCTCACTTTTTGATGGGGTTGTTTTTTTATTTTCTTGTAAATTTGTTTAAGTTCCTTTTAGATACTGGGTATTAGACCTTTGTCAGATGGATAGATTGCAAAATTTTTCTTCCATTTTCTAGGTTGCCTCCTCACTCTGATGATAGTTTATTTTGCTGTGCAGAAGCTCTTTAGTGTAATTAGATCCCATTTGTCAATTTTGGCTTTTGTTGCAATTGCTTTTGGTGTTTTAGTCACAAAGTCTTTGCCCATGCCTGTGTCCTGAATGGTATTGCCTAGGTTTTCTTCTAGGGTTTTTACGGTTTTAGATTTTACGTTTAAGTCTTTAATCCATCTTGAGTTAACTTGTGTATAAAGTGCAAGGAAGGGGTCCAGTTTCTGTTTTCTGCATATGGCTGGCCAGTTTTCCCAGCACCATTTATTAAATAGGGAATCCTTTCCCCATTGCTTGTTTTTGTCAGGTTTGTCGAATATCAGATGGTTGTAGATGTGTGATGTTATTTCTAAGGCCTCTATTCTGTTCTATTGTTCTATATATCTGTTTTAGTATCAGTACCAGGCTGTTTTGGTTACTGTTGCCTTGCAGTATAGTTCGAAGTCAGGTAGCATGATGCCTCCAGCTTTGTTCTTTTTGCTTAGGGTTGTCTTGGCCATACAGGCTCTTTTTTTGGTCCATATGTAATTTAAAGTAGTTTTTTCTATTTCTGTGAAGAAAGTCAATGGTAGCTTGATGGGAATAGCATTGAATCTATAAATTACTTTGGGCAGTATGGTCATTTTCATGATATTGATTCTTCCTATCCATGAGCATGGAATGTTTTTCCATCTGTTTGTGTCCTGTCTTATTTCCTTGAGCAGCAGTTTGTAGTTCTCCTTAAAGAAGTCCTTCATGTCCCTTGTAAGTTGTATTCCTAGTTATTTTATTTTCTTTGCAGCAATTATGAATGGGTTTGGCTCTCTGTCTGTCTGTTACTGGTGTATAGGAATGCTTGTGATTTTTGCACATTGATTTTGTATCCTGAGACTTCGCTGGAGTTGTTTATCAGCTTAAGGAGTTTTGGGGCTGAGACTGAGGTTTTCTAAATACACAATCATGTCATCTGTAAACAGAGATAATTTGGCTTCCTCTCTTCCTATCTGAATACCCTTTATTTCTTTATCTTGCCTGATTGCTCTGGCTAGAACTTCCAATACTATGATGAATAGGAGTGGTGAGAGAGGGCACCCTTGTCTTGTGCTGGAAGGGAATGCTTCCAGCTTTTGCCCATTCAGTATGATACTGGCTATGGGTTCATAAATAGCTCTTATTATTTTGAGATATGTTTCATCAGTACCTAGTTTATTGAGAGATTTTAGCACGAGGGGGTATTGAGTTTCATCAAAGGCCTTTACTCCATCTATTGAGATAATCCTGTGGTTTGTCATTGGTTCTGTTTATGTGATGGATTATGTTTATTGATTTGCATATGTTGAACCAGCCTTGCATTCCAGGGATAAAGCCAGCTTGATCATAGTGGATAGCTTTTGGATGTGCTGCTGGATTCAGTTTGATGGCATTTTAGTGAGAATTTTCACATCGATGTTCATCAGGGATATTAGACTGAAATGTTCTTTTTTTGTTGTATCTCTGGCAGGTTTTGGAATCAGGATGATGCTGGCTTCATAAAATGGGTTAGGGAGGATGGAGAAAATTAGATTCCCTCTTTTTCTATTGTTTGGAATAGTTTCAGAAGGAAGGTACCAGCTGCTCTTTGTGCCTCTGGTAGAATTCGGCTGTGAATCCGTCTGGTCCTGGGCTTTGTTGGTTGGCAGGCTGTTAATTACTGCCTCAATTTCATAACTTGTGATTGGTCTATTCAGGGATTTGACTTCTTCCTGATTTAGTCTTGGGAGGGTGTATGTGTCCAGGAATTTATCCATTTCTACTAGATTTTCCAGTTTCTTTGCATAGAGGTGTTTATGGTATTCTCTGATGGTAGTTTGTATTTCTGTGGGATCAGTGGTGATATCTCCTTTATCATTTTTTGTTGTATCTATTTGAGTCTTCTCTCTCTTCTTCATTAGTCTGGCTAGTAGTCTATTTTGTTAACCGTTTCAAAAAACCAGCTCCTGGATTTATTGATGTTTTTTGAAAGGTTTTTCGTGTCTCTGTCTCTTTCAGTTCTGTTCCGATATTAGTTATTTCTTGTCTTGTGCTAGCTTTTGAATTTGTTTAGCAGGATAATTTCTGGGCAGTAGAGTGTACACATCTTCAGTGTCGGTGTGCATGACCACGTCTGCAGATGGGCTGGGCCAGGATGGCTTCTCTTTTCACACAGCCTCATGCATGAAACACATTTGTAATTGTATGGACTTTTTTCTGGATTTAAATTTGAAAAATATTATCTCTTTACTTTTAATTTGCATTTATTTGTGAGTAAATTTGATATTTTTGTTTAAGTATACTTCACTAACAATATTTTGTGCCAGTAAGAACTACTAGCAAGGTCTAACAAGATTTACATAATGTATTACATTTAGAAATAAGAACTCTCCATGGAGTTCAGCACGTGTTTAAAGAAAAAGCCCTTCCTAATTAGCTCTTCCTGACGAATCATGGTTGCTCACTTTTCATAGGCGGCGTGCATTTCCTTTGACCCAGGGCTGTGAACCATTTTTACTGTCTGAATGTTTCCCTAAAAAGAAAATACGCAGTTACTTTGTGTCTGTTTTGCCTATTTTGGTGGTAAATAGAATTAATAGCCTGACATAAGAAAAATCAAGCACAAAACATGTCAAAAAGGAGAAATTAACTGAGAATTTCTGTTCAATTATGACAGCTCGACCCACTTTTGTAATCCAGCCACAGAATACAGAGGTGCTGGTTGGGGAGAGCGTCACGCTGGAGTGTAGCGCCACGGGCCACCCCCCGCCACAGATCTCCTGGACGAGAGGTGACCACACACCCTTGCCAGTCGACCCACGCGTGAACATCACACCTTCTGGCGGCCTTTACATACAGAACGTTGTCCAGGAGGACAGTGGAGAGTATGCGTGCTCTGCGACCAACAGCATCGACAGCGTCCACGCCACTGCATTCATCATCGTCCAGGGTGGGTATCCATGCTCTGTGCCAGAGCCAGGACTCAGCCCTGTCCTCCCCCATCCACCAGCTCACAGCACCGTGCCCAGAACACTGCACAGAAACTTCTTCCCTGTCCATTTCACTTGGTGTATTTTTATCCACAATACCCCCATTGGACTAACTACAGACAATTACAATTTGTAGGTTTTTGGAACAGAAGCCTGGATAGGATGGGCTCTGTGCTCGGGCTGTGGTGTCTCCGGACCTCCAGCACCTGGCCGGCTGGAGTGTCTGTCGGATAAGCGAGTGTGTGTGTGTGTGTGTGTGTGTGTGTGTGTGGTGTGTGTCCACGTGTGCACATGTGCACTAAGATCGTTGATACACCTCGCAGACAGCCTTGCATACTTCCCTAAGATCAATTTTGGATGTAGCCTCTTGGGCATATTTATCGTTTTATGCATTCTGCCATGTATTTCTGCATTGCTTAATTGACTATAACATGAGCTATTCTTGTGAAGTGGGACTTTTACTGGAAAACATTCACACAATACAGAGGAGCAAAAGGTAAAGTATTAGAGATGCTATTGGAGACACAGAAATCATTTCCTTCCGCATGCCTCTCTTCAGCCCTTGCCTGCCTCACTGGCGATCTGTCAAGAATCCATCCTTCTGATTTTCTTTGCACAGACAGCAATGCAGCCGTGTTACATGGATTTACTTTTTTGTGGCTGTAGCTTTTATGAAAATGGAATCATACCAGACAGTACTATTCCATAAGTTATGTTTTTCCTCCGGTGATCAGAACCGCTATCATCATACACAGCTACACCAGCTCTGTCATTACTGGCATTTTTTAAAGCATTTGCAAATATTAGTTTAGGGTGAGGGTTGAGAGGAGTCGTTCAGGTCGGCCTGGTGTCCACAGCTGCGGCGTGATCTCCTCCGTGCCCGGCGTGCCCTGCAGCTGGTGACGTGGCTGAACGCACTTTGTGTGCCTTCGGGGTCATGCTGAGGACACACCCATGCTTCGTCTTCTTCTCCCGTGCCCTCTGTCTCTTTCTGACTCCTCGTGGTAGACAGTGCTCCTGACGGTCGGGTGTCTGTCAAGACTGTGGTCATCTGGGTGGTGCGTTTCCCCGTGCTGATTTTTACATGTCCTGTTTCAAATGCTTCCCCCCCGGAAGCTCTTCCTCAGTTCACTGTGACACCTCAGGACAGAGTTGTCATCGAGGGCCAGACAGTGGATTTCCAGTGTGAAGCCAAGGGCAACCCACCGCCCGTCATCGCCTGGACCAAGGGAGGTAAGAGCCAGGTCCCGGGCCTTCACCCGCTCCCTCCACGGCCAGACACAGGAAGTACACATTTCCGCCGTGGCCGGGCAGCCCCAGCACGCTCTGGGCAGGGCTGAGCTGGGACTGGGTTTCACACGACCAAGGCACTGGGGAGTGCAGAGCTGTCTGCACACCCCCTGCGACTGCTTGTCCGCGTGTGGCTGTCCCTCGTGGACGTCATGGCAGGAAACTCTCAGAAACTGTGTCATTACTGAAGCGACTTGGGGTGCCTGACTTTGACTCCCTCACATCTGCCTTGTTTCAGATAGTCTCTAGATTGAGCCTTTAAGCAGCGACTTGAAGGAATCTGTTTGCATGGAGGATAGAATTTTCTGGAAACAGTCATGGAATGTATTAACACAGACAAACAGCTGTTGCTCTGGCTTTGCCTCCCAGAGCTCTCACTGTCACCTCCCTGTTCAGCGCCATGAACTCTCATGACATTCTTAGCCTACCGTCCTCACCCTGTTCCTTCAATGGGAAATCACTGGGCATGCGATTGCATAAAGGCACAGCCTGGATGGGGTTTGGGTGAGGGCAGGAGCTGAGACGGGCCTCCCGGTGCCTGTCCAGGGACGCAGGCAGTTGCCCTGAGATCTCTGGCTGCTCTGGCTTGCACCGAACGGCCTGCCCATCCCTTCAGGCCTCTGTGGGGCCCGCCCAGGGCTCCTGAAGTCTTGGGGGAGGAGGCCTGTGCTCACACCACACGCCCTGGGCTTCCTTTCCTCAGGCAGTCACACGCGGAAGCAGGAGAGGTTTTTCCCCCGAAAGGAACGTGCTGGGGCCTCACTTCACTGTTATCTGCAACGCTCGATCCTCTCCCCGTTCTCCCAGCTCGCATCCGCCCCCCTCAGACTCCCGAGTCTGCAGGTCCTCCTGGCTCCCTGGGTAGTGCTTTTCCCTCTGTTCCCTGCCCCTTTCAGCCCCTCTCTCTGAGTTACGGTGGTGTGGGGGCGTTCAGGCATCACGGTGGTGTCTGCTGGGGAAGCGAATATTTGCTTATGGAGGGCCAGACCCAGGTGAAGACAAGCTTCTCTGATGCTGTCAGTTTGAGAGCAGGGGTTCTCGTACGGCCAAGTGTGCCCTGTGATGAATGGACCCATGCCCTTGCAGGGAGCCAGCTCTCCGTGGACCGGCGGCACCTGGTCCTGTCATCGGGAACACTCAGGATCTCCGGGGTCGCCCTCCATGACCAGGGCCAGTATGAATGCCAGGCTGTCAACATCATTGGCTCCCAGAAGGTCGTGGCCCACCTGACCGTGCAGCCCAGAGGTAGGCGCCAGGAGGCTGTGGGCTTCATGGCTTGGCTCAGATCGGTTGTCAGGAAACACAGACTCCGCAGCTGACGTTACTGTTCCTGCTGGTTATGAAGCGCTTGCTCTTCTCTCTGCGTTCCGGTCGCCGTCACTGTGCCTGTAACTCTGAGGTGTCTGCATAGTGGCTCATTCAATCTCCATCCCTTTAGCTGGTGAAAACATTCACTTATTTTCCAGTGGTGATTGTTTTGAACTTGGCTAAGACTGACTTGTTAAAGTAAAATCGATTAGGTTTTTTTCTCCTGCTGGTTAATTAAGATTAGTTTAGAAAACAGTGGTTTCTAACTGCCCTTTCTGGGGTGGTTATTTAAGCAACACAGTGGAATCAGGTTAGCTCCCAAGGCACAGACCCCAGATGATGTGTCATGAAGCCAAATCTGGTTCCTCTCCCGTGTGCCCACTCTTCCTTGGAACCCAGCCTTCCTTTTGTTATTTTTGGATGTCACTTTTGCCTGTTCTCTCGAATTAGAAGAATCTCCGCGACCTCATATCCCTCCTGATAGAGTCAGCCTAGTACTGACTGTGGCCTCTGCGAGAGCGAGGGCCACTGACCCAGCCCGTGTTGCAGGAGTCCTGTGCGGACCCCAGTGTTGGCACGAGCGGCCCCAGAGCTGAGCAGTCCAGGTGGCCACAGACCCTAAGCCTGTCGTGGGGACCATGGAGAGTGGGGCAGAGGGGCCGTGCGGGGAGGACACGGGCTGGACTTCCTTGTGTCCCTTTTGGGGATGTCCCGAGATGGTGCGGGCCTTCCCTCTGCCTGTCATCAGTGAGCTGTTGGTGACTGACCCGCTGGATGGGCTCCGTGTTTCCTGGGTTTGAAGCCTTTGCGTCCGTGACTTAGCAGGACTCTGGTGCCTGTGTAGAGAATGCGGGGTTTGGGATTCCCGGGCGGCCTCCCAGGTGCCTGCAGTCGGCCATGCTCCCGCTCTTTCGGATGAGGAAGCTCCTCTCTCTCACTGTGTTTCCTTCTCCCAGAGTCGGGCTGTCCTCAGAGCTCGTCTTCCGTGGGCCCCACAGCACAGCACCTCCTGGGACCGTCCCGCCAGTGCAGGGTTGGGGGCTGGAGGGCGTGGTGCCCACGCTGTCTGTCTCTGTGCAGGAAGGATGTTGGCTGTGCTTTGCTCTCCCTGCTCTGGGAGGTGGGCACATCTTCCCTGGGGCCCTCCAGGCCCCACACAGAGGCTGCGGAGAGGCAGAGAAAGGGCCCATTCTGGAACCAGCGGCAAGCTCCCAGCATCCCTGGGTGGTCTTTGGAGGGCAGGGGATTTTGCTCTTCTGAAGCTTTTTGATGTAGATGACTTGTTTTCTGGATTCTCTCCCTCTGCTTTCCAGTAACCCCCGTGTTTGCCAGCATTCCCAGTGACACAACGGTGGAGGTGGGTGCCAACGTGCAGCTCCCCTGCAGCTCCCAGGGCGAGCCCGAGCCAGCCATCACCTGGAACAAGGTAGGCGGGCAGGTGCCCACGCCACCACGACTGGAAGGAGGTAGGGAATGCTGGTGCCCACAGCGCCCACCACCAGAACAAGGTGGCATGCAGGGGCCCCTGCCCCAGCCTCCCCTCTGCCATAGGGTGTGGGGGGCCAGGCAGCTGCTGCCTGCCCACCTCCTCTACAGACTTTGTGTAGCAGAAAGAAAAACATTCAGATCGTAAGCCTTGAGGTAAAACTACTGTGAGGGCATCCTTACTCATCAGAACTAAACAAGCTTGGAGCATTCCATTTTTTAACCTTTTTTGGTAACAAAAGCAAAGAAAAGCCCTGTACGGAACTGTGGTCTCATCATGAATAAGGAAGGGGTTTCCTTGCTATTTCTTTCTTTCTTTTTTTCTGTTTTTATGGAGCTCAGTGGGAAAATGTGGGCAGCGTTCACACACCATGGCCCATGTTTCTGTGAAATGCCTCCTGGGAGCGCAGGGCCAGCCATGCTGGTCCCCGTGGAAGGAGAGTGCTCAGCGGAGACAGCCCGCCCTCCACCCGCCTCCCGGCACCGCCCTGTGCATCTCTGCGTCTCCGTCCTCACCACACACACCCCAGGCATCTGCTCTGGCTCCTGCCTACGCCGTCACTTGTCCCTCTGTGTCTGCCTCTGAACTCTCCTTTGCCTCTCGGCACCAACCCCTTTTCTTTCTGAGACACTCCTGGTCTCCTTGTAGGGCCCCCCACCGTGACAGGTGTCCAAGGGAGTCACCATTGGTGTCCCTTCTCCTCATTGTGGAGGATCATCCTTGCATCAAGCTGTCAAGCTCTGTCCTCCCAAACAACGAGCTGTGGGAAGAGTTTCTCTTGCCAGATTGGCATTGGGAGAACTGGCCACACCTCCATCCCTTTCCAGGCCTGGAAGGATCCTAGCGCAGCCTCAGAGAATTCTCCATCTGCAGATCCTAACACGTGGTTCCCCTGCCCCAACTCTAGGTCAGACAACGGCGGCTTCTTAGTCTTATTTCTATTACTGTTTTCATTCCGTTTTGTTCCAGGATGGGGTTCAAGTGACAGAAAGTGGAAAGTTTCACATCAGCCCTGAAGGGTTCTTGACCATCAATGACGTTGGCCCTGCAGACGCAGGTCGCTATGAGTGCGTGGCCCGGAACACCATCGGGGCAGCCTCAGTGAGCATGGTGCTCAGTGTCAACGGTGAGTGCCATATGCTCACGTCTGCCCACGTGGTACCCACAAGGAAAGCCCACAGGCCCTAGTGCCATCCCAGGTTGATTGGCTTAGGTTGTTTAGAATTATTCAGAAGACAAAGCATCCATGATTCCTAGGTGGGGCTGGTGCACAGCTGGGCTGCTTGCCCGCCCTTCCCCTCTACTCAGTCACATGCAGCCCGTCCGCGGGCAGAGCCTTGCCCTGCAGCGCATCCATGGGCAGAGCCTTGCCCCGCAGCGTGTCCACGGGCAGAGCCTTGCCCTGCAGCATGTCCACGGGCAGAGCCTTGCCTTGGAGCGTGTCCACGGGCAGAGCCTTGCCCCGCAGCGCGTCCACGGGCAGAGCCTTGCCCCGCAGCGCGTCCACGGGCAGAGCCTTGCCCTGCAGCACGTCCACGGGCAGAGCCTTGCCCCGTAGCACGTCCACGGGCAGAGCTGTGCTCTGGGATCCTCCGCACGTGTCCAGATCTGACCGGGTGTCACTGACAGTTACAACTGGGCAAATGTGGTTGCTTTATGAGATTCTGTTTCCTTGGCTGTGCTTTCTCTCTCCTCGGGCTCTGGCCAGGCATGCTCTGGAAACGCCTTTCAGCAGAAGCCTCTCGGGCCGTCCATGGTCTCAGAGCTGTCCTGACTCTATGGCCGCACTTCCCGTGTGCGTCCTGGTCCCCTGCCACTTCTGTCCCGCTCAGCCCTGGGCACCTTGTCCGGCTCCTTGCAACAAAGGCCCTGGCTGCTCTGGTCTGTCTTTCTCAACTCACAGACCCCATGATGTGTCCCTGACCCTTCTCCCTGTCTCCTGTGGCTGCCAGGGTGACTCTCACGCCCTTTAGCTTTGCATGGAGTTTTTACGGTGTGACCCAAGCCTGCACCTCCTCAGCGGTGTGTTCCCCACTCCACCCCTGTCCCCCTAGAGTTAACACTCTGAGAACACGCACAGACCCCCTTCACGGGGTGACGGCCCTCTGGCCGCCTTACTGCTCCCTGCAGTGCCGGCCTGCGCCCCGGGCCTCCGCTGCGCCTCTGCTCTTGCCCTTCCCACTCTCATCGTGGCTGATTCGCCTTCTCCGTGGGACTTGCTAACAGACATGAAGACTGACTCCACACAGTGCTGTGCACGTGGGAGGCGTGCATGTCAACCGTAATGGAATTCCTCAAAGACTTTTAACAATTATTTGAGGAAAAGCCTTAAGTGACCTTATTTTACCATTATATGTAGTGTGTGAAATGAGCGTAAAATTAAGTTGATGAAACCTAAAAACCAGTGGATTATTTTCAATTAATATTTGGTTTTTGCTTGAAAAATGCGAGCTTAGCATGAATTAATCACATCTAAAATTTAATCTTCCACCCGTAATTCCATCCCCCCAAATACCATCATTCATATTATGATTGGATTTCTTTTCTTTTTCTAAAAAGGTAGATATGTAAGTGCTTTTGGATTATTTTCCTATGATCATTGCTTGCAGAAAAGCAAAGTCAAATTAAACCATTAATAAGAATGAAATATTAGAATATAAAATTCTATAAAATTGCTTGTCTCATTTGTCTACCTATTGGTATAAAAACATTCCATTCCAAAATTGAGTAAATGTGGGCTCCGAGGTACACACAAGTCAGGCTTCTGCCCCGTGAAATTCTTTCAGCCATTTGAGGTGCCCATGTGTCCATACCTTGAAGATTCGGAACAGCCGAGCAGCCCGCCTACCCCACGGGCTGTGCTGTCAGCCGGCGGGGAAGTGAGTCAGGCGGGAGGTGTCCATGGAGCTCAGTGCGAACACAGCACGCTGGAAGAGGGTTGGCAGGGCCTGGGGCTGGCCCGGTGACCGCCGGCCATCGCCGCCCGCAGCTGCCTCTGTGGGCCGGACCCCACCCTCAGTCTGAGCCCGGCGGGCCAGGCGCCCGGCCTCACGGAGGGCGATCGCGGTGGAGAGAGGAGTCAGGAGCCGCGAGATGAACGGGCACGGTCCGACAGGGAGGGGTCCCTGAGGGGCAGCAGGGCACAGCGTGGCGGGGAGTGGGGGCAGAGGGGGTCGGTCGCGCCTGAGTGTTGAATTCTGAGCAGAAGGAGCCGCGGGAGATGAGGGGTGGCGGGGAGCAGCCCGGGCTGGGAGGGTGGAGGGGTGGGGTCCTGGGGTCCGAGTGAGCGCAGCACCGCGGGGTGGGGCGCACAGCGCGGGGCCAGCTCGGGGACCCTCGTGCCCACCTCCCCGGAAGCCGGGGGACGGTTCCCGCAGAGGACGTGTGAGCCGCCGCGCCTTCTGAGACGCGGCCGTGGCTGCGGATGAAGGGCCCGGCGAGGTGGCCGGGGACAGCGGAGGGGGCCGGGCCGGGAGGGAGGAGGCGCCCGTGCCCGCGCTCACTGCTGGGCTCTGCGGGCGCGGCCGGGACCCGCGGCCGATGGCGCTTCTGAAGGGCCCGGCGATGCCGGCTTGCACCGCGGGGTGACCGCCGGGCTCTGCCAGTGCTGCTACCCGAGACCCAGAGACGGGCGGGGGGAAGCCAGCCCGGGGGAGGCGGGGACGGGGCAGCGGAGGTGGAGCTCTCAGGAGGAGGGGCAGGAGAAAGCACCTGCTGCGAGGAGGCCGGGTTCCTGCAGGAGGGGCAGGTCTCAGTCAGGAGGGGCAGGTCTCAGTCAGGAGGGGCAGGTCCCAGTCAGGAGGGGCAGGTCTCAGTCAGGAGGGGCAGGTCACTGTCCGGAGGGGCAGGTCTCAATCAGGAGGGGCAGGTCTCAGTCAGTCAGGAGGGGCAGGTCCCTGTCAGGAGGGGCAGGTCCCTCTCAGGAGGGGCAGGTCCCAGCAGCCAAGTGAAGGATGCTTTTTTGTAACCGTGTGTTGAGCTGTGTCTGTGGCTGTCAAATGATTGCACATATTGAAGAAAAATGAACTCAACTTCAGGTTTATTGGGGTTCATGTAATTGATGAGATGATTAGAGCTGTTTTCATCACTGAAAAGAAAAGCTGGTTGGAATTAGTTTGTATTATTTGGTAAAATATCAACTGGGGACTCGTGAATTTTAAGCAGAAAAGGATAGCAAGAGAGAGCTAGAAAGAGAGCAGTACCGTTAGGGGCAGACAAGCCCTGTGATTGTGTGTGTGTGTGTGTATTTCTGTGTATGGTTTGATGTTTTAGTGTATGTCGCGTGTTTATGTGGTGTTTGGGGTGTGTGTATGTCTGTGTTGTGTGTCTCTATGGGTGTGTTTATATATAGTGTGATGAGTGTGTGTGGTGTGGTGTGCTCTGATGTGGTATGTGTAGTGTGTGTGTGCACAGTGTGGTATGTATATGGTGAGCTATGTGTGTGGTATTTATAATGTGCTGGGTGTGTTGAATTTGTGTGATGTGTATGTATGCCTAATGTGATGTGTGTGGTGTGTGTATTTGTGTGTATAGTGTGATGCATGTGTGATATTTGTGTGTCTGTGTATATAATGATCTGTGTGTGTGTGGTGCATATTTCTGTGTGGTGTGCGCGTCATGTCCTATGTGTGCTGTGTGTCTGTGTTTAACGTGCTACCTAGATGGGATGTGTGTGTGTATGATGTGATGTGTGTGAGGTGCACGTGTGGTATGTATCTCTGTGTGGCATGCGTGTAATGCATTATGTGTGGCGTGGTGTGTCTGTATATAATGTTCTGCTTAGGTGGTGTATGTGTCTGTGTGTATAATGTGATGTGTGTGTGGTGTGTGTGTGTATAATGTGATGTGTGTGTGGTGTGTGTATAATGTGATTTGTGTATGTATAATGTGCTGTGTGTGATACGTGTGTGGTATGTATTTGTGGCATGTATGTAATGTGTCAAGTGTGGCGTGGTGTGTGTCTATTAATCTGTGTAGGTGGTGTGTCTGTGTGTATAATGTGATGTGTGTGTGGTATATATCTGTGTGGCATGTGTGCAATGTGTTATGTGTGGTGTGGTATGTGTCTGTATGTAATGTTTCGCATAGGTGGTATATGTGTGTCTGTGTGTATCATGTGATGTATGTGTGGTGTGTGCCAGGTTGAGGAGGGAGTTGCCCTGTGTAATGATACAAGTCCATGGGTGAGAAGATGGGATCATGGAGGCAGCAGATCTTTGAAGAGGGGAGCGGGTCAGGATCCGGAACCCAGGGAAGCTGTGGCCTTTGATGAGAGTCCACGCCTCCCACGTGCTGTCAGGTGTGGTGTAAGATCTTCCATGCTTCGCGTTGTAAGGACTTCCCGTCTTCTTATTAGGTATAACATGATTTCAAAAGCTAAAGTCTGTAATTTTCATGCTGTCTGAAACAGCTTCTAGTAGAATTTGTGATAAAACAATTTGAGTTTGGGTTTGAAAAATAGAAATGACATTTGGAGAAAAATATGCCTTGTGGCTAAATGATGTCGTGTCTAGACATCATTTATGAGTCATTGTGTAGTATTTTCCCGGTAATACGTGACTTCGTGTTTTCCTAGTTCCTGACGTCAGTCGGAATGGAGATCCGTTTGTAGCTACCTCCATCGTGGAAGCCATTGCAACTGTCGACAGAGCGATCAACTCAACCCGAACACATTTGTTTGACAGGTATCATGGGGTGATAAACATGCTGACCCTCAAATCACTGGGCTTTGGGGTGAAGGTGGGGGAATTAAAGAATGCATGCAGTTCTAGGACATGAATTTTGACTTGATTATCTGATGACAAAAATGTTGAATTTAAAAATCACGAACAACATGGGCATCTGAGTTTTCCGGGGGTTGAGAGAACAGAAAGACGGGTGCTTTTCAAAGAGAATCTAGCTCTGATCCACAACCGAGAAATTTTCTAAAAACGTTAACTCATTCCTTTGGCTTATGACTAAATGATTTGGCAAAACCAAAATATTTTAGCAGTCATTAGTGTATTTGTTCATGCTGCCGATTCCGAAGCAGTTTTTCCGCGTCTGATCTGAAATGCAGTGTCTGTGATTTTCTCTGTGGACGGAATTAATGATTTGTGTTAAGCGTCTTCCGGTTTTTGTCTGTTTTGTTTTTTGTTGCCTCCCACTTCGGATGAGGAAGGTACAGTGCTTCATGTCGTAAAAAGTAGCTGTAGAAATATTCATAGCAGAGATTATATTCTTGGATACAGGTGAATTTTATCTTCGATAAGTTGTTTCCTTCTTCCTTTCTCCTCCCTAAACTTGGGTTAGCCGTCCCCGTTCTCCAAATGACCTGCTGGCCTTGTTCCGGTACCCGAGGGACCCCTACACAGTGGAACAGGCACGGGCGGGAGAAATCTTTGAACGGACTTTGCAGCTTATCCAGGAGCACGTGCAGCATGGTCTGATGGTTGACCTCAACGGAACAAGTCAGTGCCAGAGCCTCTCCTTCCTCCTGCATGGCCTGGGTAGTGGGGTTGAACAAGCCGCAATTAAGTCACATTCCCAGGGAAGAATTCCAGCATTTTCTTTCCCACTGTGCTTATGAAATGTGAAATTATTTCCTTAAACTGTAAGTCCTCTTGAGCACCATGGCCCTGTCAGCTTCACTTTGGTTTAATGGGAATCTCTGGGGGACGTGAAGTCCCTTAGAATGCTGGTCAGGATACAGCAGGTCCGCCTGCCCAGGGTGGGTTATGCCAGCCCAGTCCTCTGCAGCAAAGGAGCCACAGAGGGGACCTGGCAGCGCGCTCGCTCCCTGAGCGACGTTGCGTCCTGGAAATGTGGTTCCGTGCGTGTCAGGAGGGCTGTTTCTGAAGAGTCTGCGTCTGTGAAACGCGATGAGATCGCTCTGGGCTGCTGTGGAGATGCTGTTGGAGGAGGTGTGTCCCCCACTCACTCTGCTCTGGTACTTTGCCAGTGCCCAGGAAATCACAGATGCCTTTACCTGTCATTATTGGCCTTGCTGGAAGTTGTACTACTGATGAACCCACAGAGGACCCTGACTTTATTATGTAAAAACGTCATTTTCAGCAGCAGCTGGTTACTCACAGATCTGTGTGCAGGCACGCGCGTGGGCGCGCGCACACACGTACACGCACACGCACGTGCACACACACACACACAGAGCACAGAGGAGAATGCAACAGCAGCTGTCCCTGTGGGATGAAAAACTGCTTTGTAATTTTTCAGTTTTCCAAATTGTCTTCCATGAGCATATCTTTTACAATTAGGGCAAAAAATGTTCTTTAAGGACTGAATGAAAGAGACATGGAGTTGAGGCCTGTCGGGTGATTTATCCGGGTCTTCAGGGTGGAGCGGCTGCTCCGAGCCCGTCCCGTCCGGTCTCTTAGGCTTTGGAGCCCTGTTGGTGCCGAAGCACAGGCACCCCCAGTGCGAAGGTGTGGGTTCCGCAGCTCCTGCTCCCCGGTCCTCTCCTGACCTCCTGTGGTTGTGGGGGTGGGGTGGGCAGGCAGGGCGTGGAGAGGAAATGTTGGAGTTGGCGGCCTCTGGACGTTTCTGCTTTTCTTGGTGGATGAAACTCCAGCCTCAGCTCCCAGGCACATTCTTGGGGAGAAGCGTCAGAGCCCATCTTGTTATTTCAACAAGTATTTACTGGGCACTGTCTACTTCTCAGACGCAGGGTGAGACTAGGATGAGAAGCACCGGGCATGTGAGTCCCGGCCCCTTCCCAGCCCCTGGTGCTGGCCTCCTGGCAGAAAGGCCATGCTCTCTTCTCCAGAGAAGGAAGAGACGAGTCACTCAGTCACCTCGCTGCTCCCTCCCTTTCTTCATTTAGTCTCAGGATCAGATCTGTAAACATTGCTGTGGCAGCCCAGCCAGTGGGTTCTGCTGCCACCACCAAAATAAAGCCATCTGGAAACCTCCCCTCGAAGCCAGGCTGTTTGATATTGTTCCTTATGAGGAATTGCATGTCCATTGTGTGTCATTACATGCTGATTATAGAAAGATTTAGACTCGGGGAAAGGCAGAAGGAGAAAGTAAAATCATCCCAACAAGGTGAAATCACTTTCTGCATTTGCTGTTGACCTAAGCAGCAGGCAGAGGCACATGCCCTCATTTCTTCACTTGCTGTTCCACATGCCTGTCAGGGCATGCCCTCTATGCCAGCCACTGTCCCGGGTCAGGGCCTACAGCCACAAACTGAAGAAATAAAAACCTCAGCCCTCAAAGATCAGACCTCCCAGAGAAACACAAAGGGAAAACCAGAGAGAGGGCCCTGCACCTAAGAAGCCACAGCGAGTGACCCAGAGAGAAACAGCAGGCGGGAAGTGGGTGGGCTCCTGGGTGCTATTCTCCATGTGCAAAGGTGACACTGGAGCAGGGACCCAGCAAGGGCGAGGGGGCCTCCCTGGAGCATCTGAGGGGACTGCGCATGCCCAGGCTTGGAGGCGCAGCCACGTCTGGGCACAGTGGAACAGCAGGTGGTCAGTGTGGCTGGAAAGGGGGTGCAGGAGGGGCTGATAATGTCAAGGAGATTTGTGCTCCACCAGAAAGGGCCTGGAGCGAATATAAGGATGTCATTGGCCCTGTATGAAATGGGTGCCTTAGGGTTTCCTACAGAGAAGTAACGTGGTTTGACGCATTTTAAAGCATCAAGCTGGGTTACCACTCTGCATGGGGTGAGGGCAGATGTGGGCAAACCAGCCCTGGGAAACTGGCCAGGGTTGGTGCTACCTGCTCTGGTGGCCAGGTCTGGTCTGGTGTGAACTGGTGGCCATTTTTGAAAAAAGTGAATGTACTGGAGGGAGCCGGGAGACCAGCCCCTGCAGCCCCTGCAGCCCCCGCAGCCTGGCCAGGCATTTGGGAGGAAGCGCTTTTCCTCCTGGCGCTCTGCTTTCTTGGCTCTGTGGTGGGACTTCCTAAGAGTAGCTGTGAAGATAGGGCCAGGCATCTCAGCTCACTGTTTCAGTCTCTGGGAAAAGTCAGCCAGAACGGAAGCAGGGTGTGTGTTTCTGACTTACTCTCCCCAGCCGGGAAAATGCCTCACTTCCAGTTCTTGGCATTCATATGTGGATATTGTGGACACTGCTCCCCCTCAGAAAAGGGGCTACCTCTTGTTTCCTTTAAAGGTGTCCATAGTGACACCTATGGTCTTGACAAGCAGAAACTGGCCAGAGGAACTTTAGAAAAAGAGGCAGTGAGAGCTCAGAACTCTGTGAGTGTGTGCACACGTGGAAGTGTGGGTGTGGATCTGGAAGCATGTTTGCATGTGAATGTGTGCATGTGTGAGTACTGAACATTTAAGCATGCATGTGTGTGCACATGTGCGTGTGAGAGTAAGCACACGTGTGCATGTGTCTGCACCTGTGTACAGGCATGGGAGTGTGCATGCATGATAGAGAGAGAGAGAGAGTGTGTGTGTGTGTGTGTGTGTGTGTGTGTAGCTTTTCAGCAGGCACGGCATGTGTCTGTAAAGGAGCAGTTCTGAGGAAGGTAAAGGTCTAGGATGGATGACTGTGGGGGAAGCACTGTCACAAACAGAGGTCTGAGTGTGTCTGACCCCAGGACATCGAGTAGTTCTTGCTCAGAGCAGGTGTCTCGAAGGCGAAGACTAGGAGCTGTACTGTGCTTAGGAAGAGCTCTTTCTCATCTGTGGAGCAGTGGCCCAGGCTACCAAGTTTGGAATTTCTTCTGTAGCTAATGGGCAAAGATGGAAGGTTTCTGAGCAAGAAGGTCACCTAGCCGGAGCCTGTGTGAGGCTCCTGGGAGGGCACGCTTGCTGTGGGGAGGATCCCCTTCTGGAATTGAAGGCCAGTGTCGTGGAAATCAGTCCCAGGACTCTGCCAGAATGGAGAGGAGGGCACAGGGGCCAGGAACATTTTGAGAGGAAGCATGAAAAGTGACAATATTTTGGACATTGGGGGAGGAGAGCATGAAGCCTCAGTGGACCATGATGTGCAGCGACAGGTGTCAGGAAATCCCCTGCTCCGTGGTGTGTGCTGTGGGGGCTGATGGTGTGTAGTCATGTGGAGGTGTGGTGTGGGGGCTCATGGTGTGTAGTCGTGTGGAGGTGTGGTGTGGAGACTGACGGTGTGGAGTCGTGTGGAGGTGTGGTGTGGGGACTGATGGTGTGTAGTCATGTGGAGGTGTGGTGTGGGGACTGATGGTGTGTAGTCATGTGGAGGTGTGGTGTGGGGGCTGATGGTGTGTAGTCGTGTGGAGGTGTGGTGTGGGGGCTGATGGTGTGTAGTCGTGTGGAGGTGTGGTGTGGGGACTGATGGTGTGTAGTCATGTGGAGGTGTGGTGTGGGGGCTGATGGTGTGTAGTCATGTGGAGGTGTGGTGTGGGGACTGATGGTGTGTAGTCATGTGGAGGTGTGGTGTGGGGGCTGATGGTGTGTAGTCGTGTGGAGGTGTGGTGTGGGGGCTGATGGTGTGTAGTCGTGTGGAGGTGTGGTGTGGGGACTGATGGTGTGTAGTCATGTGGAGGTGTGGTGTGGGGGCTGATGGTGTGTAGTCATGTGGAGGTGTGGTGTGGGGGCTGATGGTGTGTAGTCATGTGGAGGTGTGGTGTGGGGGCTGATGGTGTGTAGTCATGTGGACATGTGGTGTGGAGACTGATGGTGTAGAGTCTTGTAGAGGTATGGTGTGGGGGCTGATGGTGTGGAGTCTTGTGGAGGTATGTGTGGGGGCTGATGGTGTGTAATCGTGTGGAGGTGTGTGGGGGCTGTGTTGTGTGTAGTCATGTGGAGGTGTAGTGTGGGAGCTGATGGGTACAGTCGTGGAGGTGTGGTGTTGGGGGCTGATGGTGTGTAGTTGTGGAGGTGTGTTGGGGGCTGATGGGTACAGTTGTGGAGGTGTGGTGTGGAGGGGCTGATGTGTGTAATCATGTGGAGGTGTGGTGTGGAGGGGATGATGGTGTGTAATCGTGTGGAGGTGTGGTGTGGGGGCTGATGGTGTGTAATCCTGTGGAGGTGTGGTGTGGGGGCTGACGTGTAATCGTGTGGAGGTGTGGTGTGTGGGGGCTGATGGTGTGTAGTCGTGTGGAGGTGTGGTGTGGAGGGGATGATGGTGTGTAATCGTATGGAGGTGTGTGGAGGGGATGGTGTGTAATCGTGTGGAGGTGTGTGTGGGGGCTTATGGTGTGTAGTCGTGTGGAGGTGTGGTGTGGAGGGGATGATGGTGTGTAGTCGTGTGGAGGTGTGGTGTGGAGGGAATGATGGTGTGTAGTCGTGTGGAGGTGTGGTGTGGAGGGAATGATGGTGTGTAGTCGTGTGGAGGTGTGGTGTGGAGGGGATGATGGTGTGTAGTCATGTGGAGGTGTGGTGTGTGGTGGCTGATGGTGTGTAATTGTGTGGAGGTGTGGTGTGAGGGCTGATGGTGTGTAGTTGTGTTGAAGTGTGGTGTGGGGACTGATGGTGCGCAGTGCTGTGGAGGTGTGTGACTGTCGGTTACACAGGACATGTAAAGTGAATTTGGAGCAGCGTCAGCCTGTGTCTGGGAACGCGGGTTGGGCTCCCACGTCAGGGGTCTCCCACGGGAAGGCATGGCTGCTGGTTGAAAGCCTCAGACCGCTAAGTGGGGAGTGCAGTTGGGCCGGGAAGAGGGGCTGTGGAGAGGATGCCTGCGTTTGGGCCGGAGGCAGGGAGGGGCAGTTTTCACAAACGGGAGGCGGGCAGGCGTCCAGCAGGCGTCCAGCGGGCAGGGCTCCCTGCATGGTGCCCCGCAGGTTTTGTGAGCTGGGGGCAGATGGCCCATGTCAGAGGCGGGGGTGCCAAGGGTCCCGGGCTGGCACGCGTCCTCCGGGGAACTGAGTGCGGCCCGCTTCCCTCCGGCCCCAGGTTACCACTACAACGACCTGGTGTCCCCGCAGTACCTGAACCTCATCGCCAACCTGTCGGGCTGCACGGCGCACCGGCGCGTCAACAACTGCTCGGACATGTGCTTCCACCAGAAGTACCGCACGCACGACGGCACGTGCAACAACCTGCAGCACCCCATGTGGGGCGCCTCGCTGACCGCCTTCGAGCGCCTGCTCAAGTCCGTGTACGAGAACGGCTTCAACACCCCGCGGGGCATCAACCCGCACCGCCTGTACCACGGGCACGCGCTCCCCATGCCGCGCCTGGTGTCCACCGCGCTGATCGGCACCGAGCGCGTCACGCCCGACGCGCAGTTCACGCACATGCTGATGCAGTGGGGCCAGTTCCTGGACCACGACCTGGACTCCACGGTGGTGGCGCTGAGCCAGGCGCGCTTCTCGGACGGCCAGCACTGCAGCTCCGCGTGCGGCAACGACCCGCCCTGCTTCTCGGTGCTGATCCCCCCCAACGACCCGCGGGCCCGGAGCGGCGCGCGCTGCATGTTCTTCGTGCGCTCCAGCCCCGTGTGCGGCAGCGGCATGACCTCGCTGCTCATGAACTCCGTGTACCCCCGGGAGCAGATCAACCAGCTCACCTCCTACATCGACGCGTCCAACGTGTACGGCAGCACGGAGCAGGAGGCCCGCGGCATCCGCGACCTGGCCAGCCAGCGCGGCCTGCTGCGGCAGGGCATCGTGCAGCGGTCCGGGAAGCCGCTGCTGCCATTCGCGGCGGGGCCGCCCACCGAGTGCATGCGGGACGAGAACGAGAGCCCCATCCCCTGCTTCCTGGCCGGGGACCACCGCGCCAACGAGCAGCTGGGCCTGACCAGCATGCACACGCTGTGGTTCCGCGAGCACAACCGCATCGCGGCGGAGCTGCTGCGGCTGAACCCGCACTGGGACGGCGACACCATCTACTACGAGACCAGGAAGATCGTGGGCGCCGAGATCCAGCACATCACCTACCACCACTGGCTCCCGAAGATCCTGGGGGAGGTGGGCATGCGGGCGCTGGGGGAGTACCGAGGGTACGACCCGGGCGTCAACGCCGGCATCTTCAACGCCTTCGCCACCGCGGCCTTCAGGTTTGGCCACACGCTGGTCAACCCGCTGCTCTACCGCCTGGACGAGAACTTCCAGCCGATCGCCCAAGGCCACATCCCCCTGCACAAAGCCTTCTTCTCTCCCTTCCGGATTGTGAACGAGGGCGGCATCGACCCCCTGCTCAGGGGGCTGTTCGGGGTGGCGGGGAAAATGCGGGTGCCCTCGCAGCTGCTGAACACGGAGCTCACGGAGCGGCTGTTCTCCATGGCGCACACGGTGGCCCTGGACCTGGCGGCCATCAACATCCAGCGCGGCCGGGACCACGGGATCCCGCCCTACCACGACTACCGGGTCTACTGCAACCTGTCGGCGGCACACACGTTCGAAGACCTGAAAAATGAGATAAAAAACCCTGAGATCCGGGAGAAACTGCAGAGGTGAGCTGAGGAGGCCGCGTGGGGTGGCTCGCGTACCTAGGCACCGGGAGGACCCAGACTGGGTGTGTGTGTTGTCTCTGTGTGTGTCGGGCAGAGGTCATGAAGGTCAAGATGGGAAGGCCTGCGGCCTCCGGGGGCTGGTGGCTGTGGGAAGCGGGCAGAGCCGGGGTGGGTGGATGGCGGAGGGCCCTTCCACCCGCCTTGCCGAGCTGTGGCACGTTTTCACCATGGAGGTGAGCTATGCCTTTGTGGCAGAGGGGCTGACTGCAGAGAGCAATGAACTGCACTGGAAAATACCAGAACTGACACTGGCTGTTCGGGGCCTCAGGCTTCTGCTCTTGTGCTGGGGCAGAGAGAGGCAGAGCTTGGTGTCTGCAGAACCTGGCCCTTGGGGCCACCACCCTAAGGCTTGGCCTATAGTGTCTCCCGTACGTGTCGTCCAGACCCGGGTCTGTGGGGTCACCTGCCCACGACTGCCACAGACAGCACGACTTCTGAGCCACAGCCTTGGTCACCTGTGGGCGCAGTGCTTGTCCTGCCGTGAAAGCAAAATGGGAGGCCGTCAGCCCTGAGACAAGGACAGCTGGCCAGGTGGATCAGGGCACCTTGGGCCACACGGGGTGGCAAAAATGGCAGTTCCATAGGCAAAGCAGCAGCCGTGGCACTACCCAGGTCTAGGTCTGGGGTAGGATCAGGGCTGCCTGGCCCATAGCCAGGCCCTCGCCCAGGACTCTGCCGTGGTGGGGTTCTGATTCACGTTCTGAATTCCCCAAAGTGTAGACATCCAATGACTCTCCTGTTTTCTAGATGTTCACATCTGTCTTTTATTCGCTACCTTTCTTTCGTGTTATTTCTACCAATTTATTTGCTTTTTGTATTTTAAGGAAATAAAAATAATTGCAGTCGGGCGCAGTGGCTCACACCTGTAATCCCAGCACTTTGGGAGGCCAAGGCGGGTAGATCATGAGGTTAGGAGTTCAAGACCAGCCCGGCCAAGATGCTGAAACCCCATCTCTACTAAAAACTACAAAGATTAGCCAGGCACGGTGGCAGGCGCCTGTAATCCCAGCTACTTAGGAGGCTGAGGCGAATCGCTTGAACCTGGGTGGTGGAGGGTGCAGTGAGCCGAGATCACGCCACTGCTCTTCAGTCTGAGCAACAGAGTGACTCGGTCTCAAAAAAAAAAAAGCTCATCAGTGTTTTCCCTTTATGATTCTTCACAGTCCTTGGTTTATGAATCAGATCCACAGATCACTGTGTACTAGGACATGTTCATTCCCATTCAAAAACATTGTTTTAAAAAGAAGAAAAATCTTTCTTAAGACTGTCTTCTCGTATTTTCTGAACTCTCCAGTTTCCTCCTAAGTTACTTAATGCTGAAGTTAGGACATACCCTGTTTGTTTGGATCTGGACTGTGCCTTCTAAACAAAAGTGATTTTTAACTTATAATTTATTGCGGGTAATGAATAAATGGACATGATGTCCTATTAAGTTTAATATGTTCCAATGTTCATTTAAATAATGCTCTTAAATTACCGGCATTTGGAAATGTGTGCACATTCCATTAATCCAGTGTAATTTTTTGTCGTGGTTTGCTGAGTTAGGATTGATGTGAACTGTCTGTGTTTTTTATGTGCTGACATACCCTCCTTTGTTCTTGTCCAGACGGACACAGATGACTCTCCCAGCTGATTCTCTCTTTTGCCAAACTTATTTCAAAACAGTTCAAATCGCTCTATGTGGAGCCCAGCACTGGGTGGACCACAGACTTGGTGCGTGCTAGGCCCCTGGTAAAGACGTTAGGGACGTTCCCCACACACCGAGCCACTTAAGTTATGTTTTTCTGTCTCAGCCCATTGCTGACTAAAGGGAAGTGAAACAAACTTGAGAAAAGTTACATGACCATCGGAGGCCATGGGGCTGGGAGGGCTTCACAGGGCAGAGGGGCTGCCTGCAGCAGACCCTAGAGATTGTGTAGTCTGCTTTGTGGGCTCTTAGGTAAAGATGTGTCTCACGGCCTCACGGTAAGCAGAGGGCATGGGGGTGGCCTGGGCTCACCTCTCCTGCCCATCCCCAGCCGTGGGGCATCCTGGGACTGCACGTCCTCTTTGGAGGAAGCTCCTTGGATTCGGGTGGAGGCTTCAGACTGGTGAGTCTGAGGAATGTGCCTATTCCAGCCCCTGTGATGGTGGGTCCCTCCCAGAGGTGGGGACAGAAAGAGAGCAGGGCGCCTGGAGCAGGAGGGAGTCCCCTGGGAAAAGGTGTGGGCGCCTCTGGTGACCCCAGTGTGCTGTTCTCAGCCACAGACCAGATGCCGCCGGGTCCTCCCGACCAAGTTTCACTCCCAGGGGACATCTGAGAGCTAGAAGTTCAGCCTGAATGTCATAGAACTTAGAAGAAAAAGGGACGATTTGTCTTTGAAAGACTAAATGCTAGTTTACATGAAATTGTGTTTATTCTACTGCAAGACCAATGGCCCTGCCTGTTCATAGCAGCAGACTCTTAATCCCTGAGGCAGTTCCTGGTCACTGATCTGAGTTTTGCAGAAAAGGGCAGTCTGAATTATAGAATACATGTGTGTTAAACATTTAGTTGAGCTTTGAATAGCAGTTGAAACAGGCATCATCTGCAGCCTAGTCAAGTTCTAAGATGAGATCAGAATGATTTGTCAAAAGCAGAAGTTGTGACATATTGCTTATAAGCCTGTATTTCTAAGGAATTGGAAGAAATTGATGAACATGTTTGTTCTGAAACATTTAAACCTAATTTTTTTGCCTGATCGTTGCTTAGCAAATATTTTCTTTATGGCAAATATATTTTCAATATGTAGTAGAATCAAATTTTATTCTTTAAATATGTATCTATAGACTTTTAAAAATAAACACATGAACAATAAACTACATACATTTAGTTATATATAGTTGATCATGTTTATTTCAAAAAGATTGGAAGGGTATACATTATGATGTTAAGTGTGGTTATCCCTGAATAGTAGGAAAAGGTGTGGCTTGAATTTTCTTCCTTACATTTTCTTGGCTTTTCTAAATTCTTGGCTTTTCTAAATTTGTTCTAATGAGAGAGAGAGAGCGAGAGACTGTGTGTGTGTGTGTGTGTGTGTGTGTGTGTGTGTGTGTGTGTGTCATATATATACCAGAAAGTAGGGGAAAACCTTTAAAGCATAGTGGAGAGATGCTTCAAAGAAGAAAGATTTTCTTTGTTATGTCAAATCTAAATCATCTAAGACAGTGACAGAAAGAAGGAACTGCTCTCCTGTTTGCGGTGTTTTTACCACAGGTCGGTTTTCTCCTCGTGTTTCAGGCTGTATGGCTCAACACTCAACATCGACTTGTTCCCGGCACTCGTGGTGGAGGACCTGGTTCCCGGCAGCCGGCTGGGCCCCACCCTCATGTGTCTTCTCAGCACACAGTTCAAGCGCCTGCGCGATGGGGACAGGTGAGCGCCCGCAGCGCCAAGAGGAGGTCGCTCCCCAGCCGGCTTCTCTGGGACGCCGGAGCAGAGGAGCCGCCCTGGTAGAGGATGAGGAAGCCACTGAGGCCCTGGTGTCTTCTGTGCACCCGTGGCTTGCGTGTCAGCCTCAGAACTCGGCCACACCAGGTTCAAAGAGGCTTCCCGCCCCTTCATTTCTAGGAACATTTCTGCTCCTGTAAACCTACTGAACAGTTCATACAGGGAAACCACTGTGGGACTTCAGAGCATTTGGGCTTCGGGAAAGATCTTCGTTTCCTCTCTAGTCTTGTGTTACTATTTTACTTGAATGCAGTGGAAAGGCAGACCCTACCTACGGCTGTTTGGGCAGACAGCCGCCTGCCACGCTGAGTTTTTTTTAAGTTGCCAGTTGTCTTTGCTGCTAGTCAGAAGAGCTAACACTGTCGTGTGGACACCAGAGTCTCTGCCTTTGCTTTTGTTGTTGAGTAGGAGACGTGAGCAGTGTGTGGGTCCGTTTTTGAGTGACGCCTGATCAAACACAGTGGTTTCTGCATTGCTGTGAACTGAGTCAGGGAGGTTTTCACTCAGCTCCTGGTGGCCTGTGAGTCTCCTGCCCTTCTCTGATCCTGCTCTCGTTCTGGGGAATCCAGGTTGTGGTACGAGAACCCGGGCGTGTTCTCCCCGGCCCAGCTGACTCAGATCAAGCAGACATCGCTGGCCAGGATCCTGTGCGACAACGCAGACAACATCACCCGCGTGCAGAGCGACGTGTTCAGGGTGGCGGAGTTCCCGCACGGCTACGGCAGCTGCGGCGAGATCCCCAGGGTGGACCTGCGGCTGTGGCAGGACTGCTGTGAAGGTGCGTGCCACGGGCGCCACGCCTGTTCCCTTTTCATCCCTGGTGTTGGTGACTGGTTGGCGGGGGCTTAGTTACCTGCAGATGTCATCCTAATCCTCAAAACTGAAAGCAAAATATTCAGCTTTTGATTTAAATGTGCTGTATCCAGGCCGAGGTGGACTGCAGAGCCAAAAATGTAGACAAATTCTGAGGAACTGGCAGTGCTGTGGGAAAACAGTCACGATCTCTGAAACACTGTGCAGAGAAACAGAAACCCAGACTTCAGCAAGCTGTGCCCCTGGTTTTTCCTTCAAATCTAATGTGTGTGCAGCTTCCAGTACTTGGGTTAGCCTATCTATCTGTATCCACAGATAAAAGACGAAAATCAACATCTGAAAGAAGCATCAGGTTTTCTTTAAAAATTATGCTGAATGTTCTAAATATCTGTAACCTAAATAACTAAAGATAGGCATTATGAGACATCTTATGAAGGAGTGAGAAGTGCCCTGCAGGTAGGAGGTGGTCTTATAATCAGTGTGGGGGCCTGTAGCTGAGGGATGCCCTGACACCAATCCCACAGCACCCCCGGCACTCGTGTCCTGGCGAACCGGGTCCCTCTTCCCTGCAGAGGCATCAGATGCCTGCTGCATGCGGCAGTGGTGTCCTGGCACACCAGGTCCCTCTTCCCCACAGAGGTGTCAGGTGCCTGCTGCATGCGGCAGTGGTGTCCTGGCACACCAGGCCCCTCTTCCCCACAGAGGCATCAGGTGCCTGCTGCATGCAGCAATGGTCTACTGGCACACTGGGTCCCTCTTCCCTGCAGAGGCATCAGGTGCCTGCTGCATTCGGCGATGGTGTCCTGGCACACTGGGTCCCTCTTCCCCGCAGAGGCATCAGGTGCCTGCTGCATGCAGCAATGGTGTCCTGGCACACCAGGTCCCTCTTCCCCGCAGAGGCGTCAGGTGACTGCTGCATGCAGCAGTGGTGTCCTGGCACACCAGGTCCCTCTTCCCCGCAGAGGCATCAGGTGCCTGCTGCATGCAACAATGGTGTCCTGGCACACCAGGTCCCTCTTCCCTGCAGAGGCGTCAGGTGACTGCTGCATGCGGCAGTGGTGTCCTGGCACACCGGGTCCCTCTTCCCCGCAGAGGTGTCAGGTGCCTGCTGCATGTGGCAGTGGTGTCCTGGCACACCGGGTCCCTCTTCCCCACAGAGGCATCAGGTGCCTGCTGCATGTGGCAGTGGTGTCCTGGCACACCGGGTCCCTCTTCCCCACAGAGGCGTCAGATGCCTGCTGCTGATGGCGCTGGTTCCTCTGGCTGAATTCTTGCTTCGCATTCCTAACCCCCAGTCTTGGTTAACCTCCATTTCCATTACTAATTTGAAGATAATTTTGGCTTTATTCAAACTATGATCAGAGCCCCATCAAATACCCAGACTGGGGATGTTTAGAACCCAAGCTGTGTAGCACTCACTCATGTGGTGAGGGAAGAGGGCCCACCGTGGTGGGGCGATCTGGGGACATGCAGTGAGCCTGGCGTGACTGGGAGGGGGAGGCAGGGCCAGACCCCGGCGTCGCCTGGCACTCTGGAGCTTGTGCTGTCTGTGGACGCTTGGCAGTTAAAGGAGAGACGCACAAGCCCAGACGCTGTACACATATTCTCCTCCACCTCATTTCTCCTCAAGTAATAGTTCTGAACAAGATCTTATTTAATTCAGTGTGCATTAAAATTTGCATTGATAATAGAGCTGTGTTTTAGCAGCTTCTAAGAAAGTGTGTGCCTGTGTGTCTGTGTGCGACTGTGGGGTGTATGGCGGAGGAGGGGTGTGTGCCTGTGAGGTGTGTTGGGGGTGTTTGTGGGGTGTGTGCGGGGGGCTTGTGTGGGTGTGTGTGTGGATGTCGGGGCGTTTGGGGGGTGGGGGTCTATGTGGGGGGGTGTGGGGTGGTGTGGGGAAGGTGTGTGTGTGTGTGTTGTGTGTGATCTAATTCTGTGTCTGCCTCCTCATCTGCCTTCCCCACCCACACACACATGCATGGAGGTATATATATAGGAGAAGTCACATAAAAATTAAATTATGCTTGCTACAAACCAGATTTTCCAAATAATTTACATGCTGCTTATTACATCTATTGGAAACTTATATCTGTTTTTATTTTATTGTTTTGTTTTGATTTTCTTTTATATTCTTTCTCACTGGTTTATCCAATTCAAAGTGCTTTTCTACAAACGTAGTAGAAAATTCATTCTGTCTATAGAAAATTGTTCTCTTGAAAATGATTAGGAAAAGCCAATGATACAAAAGCATGTTTTAACATTACCAGGCTCGTGTTAGCTGCTTATTAAGAAGTATAGCCAGGTTTGCTGTAATTTTGCTGAGAAAATCCAGAGTCCTTTGAAAGACTCCATCTTTAAGGCCAGTCTTTGCTGCCCTCATGTTACAAGCCTCTTCTTCCTCTCAGGGGCACTGGGGGAGAGGCTTCGCTGCTTGAAGCAATTGCTGACGTTGTTTCTTTTGGACACTTTTCCCTCTTAAAATAGCAGGCATGGCCTTAAGCTGACACAGCCTGGAGAACGCCTGATAAGCTTTACCTGTTTTTATTTTAGCCCAACAGTCATACGAAAACAGAACTCAGATTTGACAGACCTAAATGCCAATTGCTAATTCGACTTCTAAAAAAGACACATTCCGGGCTGGCCGCAGGGGCTCATGCTTGTAATCCCAGCACTCCAGGAGGCCAAAGTGGGCAGATTACTGGAGGTCAGGAGTTCGAAACCAGCCTGGCCAACATGATGAAACCCCGTGTCTACTAAAAATACAAAAACTAGCCTGGCACGGTGGCAGATGCCTGGAATCCCAGCTGCTTGGGAGGTTGAGGCAGGAGAATCGCTTGAACCCAGGAGGCGGAGGTTGCAGTGAGCTGAGATCATGCCATTGCACTCTAGCCTGGGCAACAAGAGTGAAACTCTATCTCAAAAAAATAAATAAAAAATAAAAATATACATTTGAATCGAACATCCCTGAGTCACACGTCTTCATCACCCACGTCACCGATGCTCACACCAAGTGCTGTGTGGGGTCTGCACTGCGTCCGGGATGCCAGCCTGCTCCTGGTCTGGCCAGCCTGGGCAGCACACAGCAGCTGCAGGCCAGGCTGCTGAGACTGAGCAGGTGTGGCCCAGCCGTGCCCTAGGGCGTGAGGAAGAGACAGCCATCCTGAGGGGACGGAGGTCCCACCCAAGAGTTCTGGGGTCAGGGCAGGAACCCCACAGTGCCTGGGATGGCGTCCCAGCCCTGCTGCTTCCCTGTCGCCCTGTGATTCTGCTGGGTGGGCCCGCTAGCAAGGCTCATTCTTGTCCCCGGAGTGTTGCTGGGGGAGCTGCGGTAGTCTCGGCAGAAGCTGCTGTTTTAGGATGTCTTTGTGTGACCAGGAGCCGTTGTAAGAAACTCTGCTCTTCTCTGCTCCTGAGACGATGGGCGGGTGCCATAAGCAAGCTTCCAGTCATCTGGGTTTACTCAGAAGCTATCTAGTTAACTGCAGAAGTGAACAACAGGTTGTTCCGTGTGATCGTTTATGGGCTCTGCTGTGGGGGGAAGGGGGTGTTGAGGTCTCTGTCTTGAAGACACTCCCTGCCTCTTTCCAGCCAGTCAGGCAAATGTGAGACCAGAAGGAGCCGGCCTCCCTTCCGGGGAGACAGAAAGGCAGCATGCTGTCTGACGCTGATGTTGCTCATGCCTCCTCTCCTTGTAGAATTTCTGCTCCAGTGGCCTTCTGAGACATTAGCATTTTGGAAAGGTCCATACTTGCCCTTCACTTTTGTTCTCTGCCACAGCTTTCTTGGGTGAGGATGGTGCAGAAGACAGACTAAACACCTGTCACTTTGTTAGACAGTGTGTCCACAGGGCCCACAGCACTGAGGGACTCGCCCGGGACTCGGGTGGACACAGCACTGAGGCTCCTCACTCGCCCAGGACTCGGGTAGACACAGCACTTCCCTACCCGACCGAGGGTTGAGAAGCCACATCCAGGCAGGGAGGTGTTTGGACTACACTCAGTGCCAGGCCCTCCTCTTGTCTGACAGTGGGGCTGGCAGTGTGATCCGGGTGGTGTAGTGTAATTTTAAGGCATGCCAAAGTGTAGATGGTCACCTGGCCTTGGGGGAGGGATGCCCAGACATGGCGGACTCTGATCTCTGAGGCCGAGTGCCGGAGGCTCCATCTGTGGGTAGAGGGAACTCAGCGAGGGTGTGGGTAGATGGCGTGGTGGGTAGCATGGGCCTTCTAAGGGCAGCCAGTGCCACGAGGTCACTAGGACTGAGGCACAGGTGGAGAGAGGCTCAGCCCTGCCGACCCGGGGAGGGTCAGCACCACGGACAGCTGCCAGGTTGCCTGACTCAATGGCGCCGCGGTGGCTCCACGGGCAGCCAGTGAAGACGGTTCGTCGGCGGGAGGTGCTTGATCTCCGAGGTCGGAGCCGGCAGAGCTGAGGTCCTCCTTTGTGCTTCCACTTTAGACTGCAGGACCCGGGGCCAGTTCAACGCCTTCTCGTACCATTTCCGAGGCAGGCGGTCTCTTGAGTTCAGCTACCGGGAGGACAAGCCGATCAAGAAAGCAAGATCACAGAGAATGCCCAGGTGTGGTGGCCTCCGAGGAGACTGGGTGCAGAGGGGCCCTCGCACCACGGGCATTGGGCGGTAGGACCTGCCTCCTGCTGTGGGCCTGCGGTGAGGATGGTCCTGGCCGGGCTGCCCCGGGGTGTGCTGGGGGCCGGGCTGCCCCGGGGTGCTGGGGGCCGGGCTGCCCCGGGGTGCTGGGGGCCGGGACGCCCCGGGGTGCTGGGGGCCGGGACACCCCGGGGTGCTGGGGGCCGGGCTGCAGGCTGCATCCTGCTGTGCTGCCCACTCAGTGCCTCAGGGGAGGGGCACACCCAGGAAACCTGGAAATGGGACCCGACAGGGTCCTGCCCAGATGATATCTCCCCCTCCTCCTTTCCCACGACAGGGTCGGGAGACGCGGGGAGCATCTCAGCAACAGCACGTCAGCCTTTGGCACACGCTCAGACGCACCCGGGACAAGTGACTTCAGAGAGTTTGTTCTGGAAATGCAGAAGACCATCACAGACCTCAGAACACAGGTGAGTTGCTTGGGGCCACTGTCCCCACTCCAGGACTCCATGGTGGCACGGCCCTGCCCGGCCCTTCCGGGGACTGCTCTTTATTCTCAGGCAACTGTGCCACAGCAGCCCGCACGGGACGACCCTGGAGCCTTGCGGGTGTCGTTTCCACATGCTGAGTGGGCTGGGCCGTCTGCCACTGGTGTCCCTGGGTTTCCCAGCAGACGGGGGTCACCGGGCAGGGGCAATCCGTGTCAAACATGGAGTCTGTCCTTACGCCTCTTATTCAGGAAGAACTGAATAATCTTTCCCAGGGCAAGGAGGCATTTCCAGGTCAGGCCTCCCCGCCTGATCCAGCCTCTCCGGGTGTGAGGAAAGTCCTGGCATCTGGAGCAACCACAGGGATTTTCAGACAGGGATCTTCTCTTGGGCTCTGCAGAGATCCTGCAGAAATGAGTTCTGTCCTTCCCTTCCTGTCCCAGGAACTTATATCTGCTTTCTCTAGTGCCTGTGGTGGGGTTATCTCTGGGACTTTACCTAAGGGGGTGGAAATTGATACCTACGGCTAAAAGAAAGGAAGAGCACGCTCTCTGCTGGGGTGGATGGGATTCCCAGGGCACACAGGTCCCGGCTCTCGGCAGCACGTGGAATCTGCAAGCACAGCTCTGATCATACTCACAGGACTCTCAGCCCTGAGGTTTGAGAGAAACTTCTGTCATGTCCTAGTGTAGCCCCAAGGTAATCCCCAGCCACCGGGAGAGGTGCCCTGACTGCTTCTGTGCCTGTCCCTTATCCACTGCAGCACGTTCTCCTGTGTCTGCAGCCTGGAGACCAGATGAGTCCCCAGCAGCTGTCAGAGTGAGCAGCTTGTGGCAAGTCCTCCTGTGTCTGCAGCCTAGAGGCCAGGTGTGAGTCCCTAGCAGCTGTCACAGTGGGCAGCATGTGGCAGGTCCTCCTGCATCTGCAGCCTAGATGCCAGGTGTGAGTCCCCAGCAGCTGCCTGAGTGGACAACATGCAGTATTCACTTGGCTCCAGCTGGTACTATGAGAGAAGCAGAGACAAACCCAGGCTGACCCTTGGCATCCGTGCTGGGTCATGGGTGCCCTAGGGGTCCACAGCATTCACAAGGTCAGGCCTTATGCACAGGTGACCCTGGAGAGCAGAGCAGAGGCAGAGGGGGACCAGCTGCCCCACCTGTGTCTGCAAATGCCAACATACTATGTCTGCCCGTGCTGTTGATTCTGTCCACAATGC
This sequence comes from Saimiri boliviensis, assembly GCF_048565385.1. Taxonomy (NCBI): domain Eukaryota; kingdom Metazoa; phylum Chordata; class Mammalia; order Primates; family Cebidae; genus Saimiri; species Saimiri boliviensis. The sequence continues at coordinate 1,460,916 of NC_133449.1, read as the reverse complement.
TGTGACTTCCCTTCCACCCTGAGGATGAATGGGCAGCTCCCTGGGTGGCAGTGCCAGGTCTAAGAAATGAGGATGTCCCTTGTGATTTCACAGCCGGTGGCAGCACAGGGTGTGTGCCATGTGCGGTCATTTCCCTGCATCTCCATGTGTGCAGAGGCATTCGTGTATCTTGGTGGCTGCTGAGGTGCACACAGGCCAGCTTTGTCACTGCTTGTCTCTGGCAGGTTGGCCGCAGACACAGAGGTGACGTGCAGGTCACCGGGGGCCTCTGCTGACCATCCCAACTGCCACCCCCAAGTGCTCTCTGGCCCCTGTGCCATTGCTCCTAAGGCCTCCCTCTTTTTTTTATGTTTTCAACTAGAAAATTCTAAGCTTTGATAACCTAAATGCCAGTTACTAATGAATGAGGCATGCGGGAAAGATGGCTTTCATTTAGGAGCCATATCTGAGGCATTTCCCAAAGTGAGTAACTGTTTGGCTGGTTAGGTCCTAGATGTCCAGCTGTCATTATGAAATGCAGAGGGGACATCCGCCTTTTCCAGCATGATGTGCACGTAGGTGAGACACCACCCGTGCACAGGCTGGGGACGACACACTAACGCCTGGCAGGAGGTCAGAGGAGATGCTTTCATGGAAATGAACGGGTGGGAGGCTTGCTTCAGCCACCGTCGCTGGCCGGTCAAAGCAGACAGCCTGGCCTGTGGCCGAACGTGCTTTATGAAAAGTCTCAGTGGAAGAACTGGGATCCATCTGATGCGTAATCCGTGCTCATTTCAGATGTACCTGACGGCTTAGGTTCCGTTGCAAGGGACAGAGAACCCCAAGCCAGGATGTTTTTAGTGAGGCACCAGTTTACTTTTCTCGCCCTCCTGAGACTGCTGGACCCTCCACAGTGCAGGGTCCCCGCTGCGACTCGGTGCTGTGCTGTGGGTGGCCTCTTCCCAAGGTCACGTCATGGCCCAGGCACTTCCGGCCACTGTCACCCTGTCTGTTCCCCATCCCTGCAAGATGAAAGAGAGGGTGTGAGGAAGGAGCCCTTCCAGGAGGCTCCTGCTCCCCCTGTGTGTGGCACGGCGGTTGGGAAGGTCACCTTCTCACGGGACACCATACTTCAGAGAAAAGCCAGCGGTGGTGTTCCTCGGAAAACAAGGCGGACTCACCCTGGGGATTCTGAGTGGCTGCCGTTCGTTCTGGCAGAAGTGCAGCTGCAGAGCGTTCCGGCATTGGGGTGCATCTCGCTCCCGTGGTCCTCTCAGAACGTCGCTTTTGTGCGCAGGTGTGTGCGCAGGTGTGTGCGCGCAGGTGATGGCACTGGCTGGCAGGAGCGTCTTCCACTGCGGCTTTTGGCCAGCGGTCTCCAGTCCGATAAGGATATTGGAGATTCTGTAAACGTTCTTCAGAAATATTCCCCTCAGATGTTGTTTATTTTAAGGCATTGTTTTCAGTGAAATAATGTCTTTTAATACAAGAGCTAAGCTGCCACTCCAAAGTGGCCAGTGAGTGAATGTCCTTTGCTCTGCCGCAGATAAAGAAGCTGGAATCCCGGCTCAGTACCACAGAGTGCGTGGACGCCGGGGGCGAGTCGCATGCCAACGACACCAAGTGGAAAAAAGACGCATGCACCGTTTGTGAATGCAAAGTGAGTGTGGGGGTCCGTATTCACTCAGGCCCTAAGCTGCAAAGTCCAAGAGCCCACACCGTCCCTCAGGTGCGTGGCCCAGATGTCAGGGCCGGGCCCTCCCCACCCGCCCACCTGCGCCGGCCCCCGTCCCGCCTTCACTCCTATGGAGGCAGCAGGGAAGCCCGGCTCTCTGTGCGCAGAGGAAGTGCTAGGAGGCCAGGATCTCGGCATGTCCACCCCGCAGAGGGCAGCAGCTACTCCTCTGTGCGGAGCCACCTGGGCAGCTCGTGTGCACTGGCTTCACCTCCCCCCAGCTATGGCAGCACTGTTCGTGCCGTGGAAAGCCACAAACGGGGTGGAGCCACTCCTCCCTGCAGAGCTGCTGGGTGAACACCGACCTTCCCATCTCCCATCAGGGCTGGGGTGTTACAGAGGTCACTGGGGGACGATCCTCCCTGCAGAAGGGAAGCCAGTGGCAGGTGGAGGTTGCCCGCTGCTGGCAGTGGACAGACGCCTGGCTGCAACCAGGCTCCAGAGAAAGCTCAGGGCGTAGTGTGAGGAGGCAGATGGTGAGGAGGGCAGGCTGGCCCCAGGCACCTCATTTGCCATGGCCACTGGGAGAGGGTGCCTCAGCGTCCCTGGGCTGCTCAGGTTTGGGAAGGACAGACCAGAGAGAGCAGAACGCTGTCCCTCCAGCCCTCTCTAGTCCCGTCCTGCTTCCTGACAATGCCCGTGCCCAGACACAGTCTGAGGGGATCCAGGTATGAGGAGGGAGGGTGTGCCCAGCCAGTGGTCCCAGCCCCTCAGGGTGAGAGGATGGTGAGCATGGACTGGAGGGCAGAACATGAGCCTCAGTGACACTTGTTATGGGGTTCCCATGAACTCGTACCTGTCTGCAATGAAATCCTCAGAGAACCACAAAACCTATGCCCACAGGGCAAGCACAGTGGGCAAGGCAGGGGCCTTGAGGAGAGGCCTGACTCTTTGCAGTGGCAGACACCCGTTCTGGAGCTGACAGGCTGTGCTCACCTGACACCTGTGCCAGAGCTGACAGGCTGTGCTCACCTGGCGGTCATCCCGGAGCTGACAGGCTGTGCTCACCTGACAGTCATCCCGGAGCTGACAGGCTGTGCTCACCTGACGGTCATCCCGGAGCTGACAGGCTGTGCTCTTTCTTCTCCAGGATGGGCAGGTCACCTGCTTCGTGGAAGCTTGCCCCCCTGCCACCTGTGCTGTCCCCATGAGCACCCCAGGGGCCTGCTGTCCAGTCTGCTTACAGAAGACAGCAGAAGAAAGGCCTTAGGCTCCTGGGAAGCTCCTCGAAGTTTGTCTGTGCCATCGTGAGATCAGGTGGCCGATGGCAGGAGCTGCAGGCTGCAGACCAGGAGACACCCAGAACTCTAAGACATTTCATGACAACGTCCAGCTGGTGCTGTTACAGAAGGCCGCGCGGGGGGCTTCCAAACAGAGCATCCTCGGAGAAGGAGGCGGAGCAGGCGCCCGAGGGGAAGCAGGCAGGAGTCCTAGCTTCACGTTAGATTTCTCAGGTTTCTATTTAACTCTTTTAAAATGAAAAATTGGTGCTACTATTAAATTGCACAGTTGAACCATTTAGGCGCCTAAATTGATTTTGCCTCACCACACTGTTTCTTTTTAAATACAGCAGGATACCTCTAAATCTCAGCCTTGCCTTGTTCAGATGCCAGGAGCAGGCAGACCTGTTGCCCACAGAGGGGGTGAGCCTCAGAGTTGCCAGGGGCCTCGCCAAAATTGGGGTTCCATCACAAGCTGTGTTTAAAAAGAAACTTGGTGTTTGGCAAACGGAACAGAACCTTCTATGAGAGCGTTCGCAGGATCACTGTCTGCGGGTGCAGGGCAAGCCCCCGGCCTCTTTCCTGGGAACCCCTAAACTCCTCCTTCCTCTGTAACATTTCACCGCGTGTCAGCATCGAATCCTAAGACAAACATTCCCGCTGCTCGAAGCAGCCATATAGCCTGGGACTCTCCATGTGTCAGCTCCTTCCACACTTGATTAGAACATTCATAAGCCACATTTAGAGACAGGTTTGCTTTCAGCTGTAACTTGCAGACATACTGCCTGGTTGTGAGCCGGATGTGAAGATCCTCCTTCGTCCCACTGTGTATCTATCTGATGATACCTGCTGAGTGGCCAACTGTGCACATCGACAGCATGGCTCCCAGCCACCCGGGCTGCGCCCACATCCTGAGCCTCCTTCCTGGCAGAGCGCAGGGAACAGTGGCCTCCAGATGGCTCTTCCCATGGGAGGAGGGGCTCAGGTGTGGGAACTTTCTAACTTCAGGTTGTGTGAGTGCGTTAAAAAAAAAAAAGAATCCCTATACCTCATTTATATTTTTAAAATGCATGATGTTTTATGAAATTTTGCCCATTTTTTAGATATTAGATATGACAGAAAACAATTTCCACTATGCAAAAGTTCTTTTAGAAGTCAGTGAAAATCAACTCTCATACCTCATGGTCTCTCTCTTCTTAATTGACCAAAACCTTCCATTTTTCTCTACGTACAAAGTGACTTGTGTTCTGAGCATCGTTTTCCCGGACACACAGGTTCCGTGCAGTACGCTGACCTGAGCACCCACCATGTGCCAGGCACCTGCTGGGCACACCAGGCAGTGAGGCCAGGCCACCTGCCTTCAGCAAGGCCCAGTGGAGGTGGTGGAGAGGAAGCCCCTGAGGTTGCGGGCAGTTTCAGTTCAGGGTGGCAGGTGTCTCGCACTGGGGCGCGAGAGACTGCCGTGGGATGAGGGAGGCAAGCTTCCTTCTGACAGGATGGGCGCATGCAGTGCCTGGTGTGATGTGTGTGTGACCCATTCGAGATGCACGTCCTCCCGAGGAGACACCCAGACCCTTCCAGCATGAGGCTTCCAGGTTGCTGTGGTGTAGATGGCATTTCACCCGTGAGGAAGGTCATTGGATTCATGTGTTTTATGTGTAAAAATGGTTACCTTGACTTCTTATCCTCATATTTGTAAATGATTGATAAAAATTTGGTGGCATTTTATGAGACAGGGACTTCTTTTCAAAGAGCAAGTCAAATGCAGTAACCAGATTGTGGAAGAGATTTCTGTAAAACAGGAAATGTGTAAGTTCGTCTAAAGCTGATGGTTATGTAAGTTACTCGGGTACTCAGAAGACAGCAGATTTGGGGTTCTGGAGGGTGTTCCGTGCCTCTTACATGCCTTGGGGGCCTCTGTGGTCTCAGCACTGCCACAGCACACAGACACACGTGCATCAGTGTGTGGTCTGGGCCAGTGACGAAGAATTGTGTTGTCTAAGCCAAAGGGGGAAGCTGACTGTGATGACCAGAAACAATCTGTAATTCAAACCAAAACGCCTGGGGAATCACCAGTTTGATACTGTGTAATCAGAAGAGTGGGCAGGGCCTGGGCGAGCGTGTCCAGAGCCGCTGTGTGGGGGTCGCTGTCACGGCGGTGGAGTGTACATATTTATTTCCTTTTCTAACTGCTCCAACAGCCAAATGCCTTTTTTATGACCATTGTATTCAGTTCATTACCAAAGAAATGTTTGCACTTTGCAATGATGCCTTTCAATTCAAATAAATGGGTCACGTTTTCAAATGGAGAATGACTATTTTTTTTACCTGAAACCAGTACATAAAGCTAAAACTTTTCCAGGTGAGATCAAAAGCCTGAGAAGGGAAGGAGGTAGGTCCAGGAAGAAGCCCCAGATCTGTCCTAGTTACTAATCATTTTGTACAAAAAATGTGAAAAATTTTTTCAAAAAAGAAGGTATTAGATAAAGTGGACTTCTTTTTCTAAAGTAGCTAGGATGCTCTAGCCTGACTGAACTTTGGCAGGTGGGCATGAGCTCTTGGAAGAAACCTCTGGCCATGAAGTGCCCTTGCCTCCTGGAATTTTTGTGCCTTGGACAAGGGCATTTATTTGTCAGAGAGAAATGTACAAGCAACTCACACACCAAGGTGTCTGTGATGGGCAGATGCTTTCCCAAATCAAGAGCTCAGGTCAGGAGGCCACAGTGCATGGAAGAGACACTCCCTCTCCAGACCTGAGCCATGTATGGCTCTGGGGCCAGAAGTTGGGGATCACAGGTGACAACCGCTGAGCCCCTCAGGCTGTGCCTGGTGGGAGAGAGGATGCTGCTCTAAAGGAAGCTGGAACGGATTCTAGGGCATCTTTTTTTTTTTTTTTTTTTTTTTGAGATAGAATCTCACTGGGTTGCACAGGCTGGAGGGCAGTGGCACGATCTTGACCCAAGTGCAACCTCCGCCTCCTGGGTTCAAGCGATTCTCCTGCCCCAGCCTCCCGAGCAGCTGAACTACAGGTGTGTGACACCACGCCTGGCTAATGTTTTGTATCTTTAGTAGAGATGGGGTTTCACCAGGTTGGCCAGGATGGTCTCGATCTCCTGACCTCGTGATCTGGCCAACTCTGCCTCCCAAAGTGCTGAGATTACAGGTGTGAGCCACCACGACCAGCCCCCAGGGCATCTTTATAGGGCCTAGAAAAACACCACTTGCCTATATCAGGAGAAAAATGAAATATTAAGGAAAACTAAATACTACGTTATTAAAATGGCTAAATCATCCAAATTAGAATGAGAAATTGAGCTGCTTTCATGGAATGTTTATGAACATGAAATGAGCACTCCTCAGCCAACAAAAAACAAATTAGGTGCTCGTCTGTCACCAGAGAATGAGTGTCATATACCAGTTTTAGTTTAACTGAAATGCCTAATGCAAAACCAGCAAAAGTTAATGTGTCTTGTTTTGATAATACGTAGGACACACTGAAACATTTCTACTGCTTTTTGTTATTAACACTTAATACCTGTTTCTAGTGTAGAAAATTATATGTCAAATGACATGAACACAGGCCTGCCTGGGAGATGGAGCAGGACCGCCACAGTGACCGTCTCAGTGAGCCAAGTCATACAGTTGCTCAGTGTTCCGATGCATAGTAAAGCTACGTTCATATTATGCTGTGGTCTAATACGTGCACAAACGCATTATGTCTAAGAAATGTACATACCTTAATTTAAAAATACTTTATTGCTAAAAATAGTGAATGATCACCTGACCTTCAGTGAACTGTCATCTCTGCTGATGGAGGGTCTGATCTTGATGTTAATGGCTGCTGACTGATTGGTGGTTGTTGAAAGTTGGGGTGGCTGTGTCAAGTTTCAGAAAGTAAGACAAAGTGGAGCTTCCTGCATGGGTTTAGTTTTACTTTCATGAAAGATTTCTTTGTAGCAAGGGATGTTGTTAGATAGCATCTTACCCACAGAATTACTTATTTCAACATTGGGGTCAGTTCCCCTGCTGCTGTTTTATCACCTGAGTTTATGGAATATTCTAAAGCCTATGTTGTCATTTCAAGCGTGTTCACAGCATATTCACCAGGAGTACGTTCCATCTCAAGAAACCACTTGCTTTGCTCATCCCTAAGAAGCAACTCCTCATCCATTCAAGATTGATCATGAGATGGTAGCAATTCAGTCCCATCTCGAGACTCCTCTCCTAATTCTCTTGCTGTTTTCACCACATCTGAAGTTACTGCCTCCACTGAAGTCTTGAACCCCTCACAGTCATCCATGAGGGCTGGAATCAACTTTTTTTTTTAACAGGCACACTAGTTGGTGTGTATATTTTGACCATCTCCCATGGATCACAAATGTTTTTAATAGCATCTAGAGTGGTGAATTCTTTCCCCCAATTAAAGTAATGGAATTACTTTACCCCAATCCATTAGAAGAATCACTAGCTACGGGAGCTACAGCCTAATGAGATTATTTCTTACCTGAAAGTCAAAATTGTGCCTTGATCCGTGAGCTGCAGAACGGATGTTGTGTCAGCAGGCATGAAAACAACATTCATCTCCTTGAACATCCCCATCAGAGCTTTTGGGTGACCAGGTGCACCATCAATGAGCAATAGTATTTTGAAGAGAATCCATTTTTCTGAGCAGTAGGTCTCAAGAGTAAGCTTAAAATATTCAGTAAATCATGCTGTAAACAGATGTGCTGTGGTCCAGGCTTTGTTCTTCCATTTATAAAGCACGGGCAGAGTAGATTTAGCATAATTCTTAAAGACCCAAAGATCTTCAGGAGTAAATGAACATCGACTCCAACTTAAAGTCACCAGTTGCACCAGCCCATAACAAGAGAGTCACCCTGTCCTCTGAAGCTTTAAAGCCAGGCATTGACTTCTCCTCCCTAGCTATGAAAGTCCTAGATGGCATCTTCTTCCAACAGAAGGCTGTTTGGTCCACACGGAAAATCCGTAGTTGAGTGTAGCCATCTTCGTCAACGATCTTAGCTGGATCTTCTGGAGAACTTGCTGCAGCTTCAGGTCAGCACTTGTGGCTTCTCCCTGTACTTTTATGCTTTGGAAACAGCTTCTTTCCTTCAACCTCAGAACCAACCTCTGCCAGCTTCAGAATCTTTTTCTGCAGCTTCCTCACCTCTCTCAGCTTTCATAGAATTGAATGGAATTAGGACCTTACTCTGTGCTAGGCTTTGGTGTAAGGGAATGTTGTTTCTGACTTACCTTGATTCCAGACCATTCAAACTTCCATGTCAGCCATAAGACTGTTTCCCTGATTCTTTCATTCCGTTCAGGAACTTCTTGGCATTAACGACTTGATCATTTGGCACAAGAGGCCTGGCTTTTGACCGTTTTCAGCTTTCGACATGCCTTCCTTACTGAGCTTAATCATGTTTAACTTTTGATTTCAAGTGACAGACATGTGACTCTTCCTTTCCCTTGAACACTTAGGGATCATTGCAGGATTATTAATTGGTCTAATTGCAATATTATTGTGTCTCAAGGAATAGGGAGGTCTGAAGAGAGGGAGAGTAACCCATTCAGGGCCCAAAGCAATTAATAGTAACCTCAAAGATCACTGATCACAGATCACCATAACAAATATCATGAGAAAGCTTTGAAATATTGCAAGAATTACCAAAATGTGCCAGAAACACGAAGTAAGCACATCACTGGAAAAAATGGTCCCAACAGATTTGCTCCACACAGGGTTACCACAGACCTTTAATTTGTAAAAAAAAAAAAAAAAAAAAAAAAAAATACAGTATCTGTGGGCTGGGCACAGTGGCTCATGCCTATAATCCCAGCACTTTGGGAGGTCGAGATGGATGGATCACCAGAGGTTAGGAGTTTGAAACCAGCCTGGCTAACATGGTGAAAACTTTTCTCTACTAAAATTACAAAAAAGTAGCTGGGCGTGGTGGCTGGCACCTGTAGTCTCAGCTACTCAGGAGGCTGAGTCAGGAGACTCGCTTGAACCCGGGGAAGCGGAGGTTGCAGTGAGCCAAGATTGCATCTTTGCACTCCAGCCTGGGTGACAAGAGTAAGACTCCGTCTTAAAAGCAGAAAGAGAGAGACACAAAATGCAGTGTCTGTGAAGTGCAATAAATCCAAACGTGGAATGAGTTGTGCCTATGGTTTTTGTTCAAGTTCACTACATGTCTTCCCAAATGTTTTCCGACAAAGTTTCAGGAAGGCATCTGATTTGCACCCACCGAGCTTCAGGTAAGTTTTTCTGGTGAACCCAATTTATCACCACCCACACCTCTAGTCATGACACTCTAGAATCTCGGAGATGGGATAGACGAGTGAGCAAAGTGTATTTGCAAAAGAGTCATCTCTTCCTAAGCTATCACCTGCTTTCAGTTTATCCAAGTCCCCACCATGTGACCAGTTGGGAGCCTCCGCTTGAACGGATTTAAGGCTATCCCGTAATTACAGATGAGGAACAATGGTCCCAGAGGGCAGGTCACGTTGCCCCAGGCCACCCAACAAATGAGAGCCTGAGCAGCGTCCGCCCAGCCCCCGGCTGCTGCACACAGCTGTGAGCATTGTGCAGCAGGGGCAGGGTCGAGACACAATTCTGCTCCGATGCCCTGGCCAGCTCATATCCTCCGGGGTATGCACACCGCTGTTAGGAAACGCACCCAGTCCTGGCCCCTTGGCTTAGTCCTGCGGATGGGCTGCCATTCCAGTTGTCCTTAACGTCCTAGCGACTGTGACAAAGGCTCTGAACAGTCACTACAGTTAACGGTTTTCATGTACTAAATGTTAAGCCTTTGTGCTTAAAATCTTCACGTTGTAGTTTTACTTTCACTTATGTTTATGGTAACAAACAGTCTCACATCCCAAATCTGGGGATATTGACAGGCAGTTAGCATGTTCGAATCTGGAAGATTCCTGAAACTCCAGTAATGACTGTTTTTGTGTTTGTGGGATTTATTAAAAATAACTCTGGCTGGCTGGGCGTGGTGGCTCATGCCTGTAGTCCCAGCACTTTGGGAGGCTGAGGTGAATGAATCACCCGAGGGCAGGGGCTGGAGACCAGCCTGGCCAACATGGTGAAAAACCGTCTCTACTAAAAATACAAAAATTAGCTGGGCATGGTGGCGCGCTCCTGTAATCCCAGCTACTTGGGAGGCTGAGGCAGAATTGCTTGAGCCTGGGAGGCAGAGGGTGCAGTGAGCCGAGGTCGTGCCATTGACCTCCAGCGTGGACGCCCAGAGCAAAGCTCCGTCTCAGACAGCCACCACCACCTCGGCCTGTGTTCGCCATCACCACATCTGGGTTTTCTGCTCCAGCTGTGGGGACTCCAGAGGGTGGAAGCCAAGGTTGAAAGCCCGACTGTCCTTCCCAGCATCGTGAGCATTTCCCTAACTTAACAAAGTGAGCCTTTTCCGTGATAACTCTGGATGCCACCCTTGTGCTCCAGTACAACACCGCCAGGAAACCACAGTTTTCAGGAACAGCTGTGTGATCACTGGTTTGGCGTTGCTGAAAATAGAAGGGAACACTGTGTGCCCTTTATCAGTCGCAATGACTGTTCACATACGAACGGTAAATTGTGTGGCTTTTCTATTACTGTGGTTTGGGAAAGAGAAGGAATAAGAATCTTTTGATTTTCATTATTATTATTTTTCTTTTCTGGCCATGAGCATGATCTTAAGTGACATGGAAAACTTTATTTTCAGTGTGTTTCATTAAAAACACATCTCCTTAATGGCTATTCACCCACAGTTGAGAGCCCGACGTTAAGTGAGGTCACATGCTTTTAAACTTGCCTGCTTCCCTCCCAGCATGCCAGCTGCTTCTCCTGTTGTTTTGTCTTCAAGAAGCAGACTCAGGACATGGGCTTGGAGCTCTGCTGAGTGACTAGTATGCAGCTGCTTTTAGAGGAAGTTCCTGGAAAACAGTCGTGTTTGTCTTCTTTAAAAATTACTGCACCAGAAATTAACTCAGAGAATGACTACCGGTCATGATTTCTCATGGTTCAGCGAGTGTAAGTAAAAGCAGGGTGTTTGGTGCCCGGTTGTGTCCAGGTGCTCTGTGGAAACTCGGGGCCCGAGCTTGCCGGGAAGGCTCTGGGCTGGGCTGGGTCCTGTGGCCTCCATCGCCTCAGCATCCAGCCTCCCATGCCCTGCAGGTGAAGCAGGTGGCTAAAACAGGTAAGGAAGTGGTCATTTTATTTGGCCAGGAGCTGCGGCAGCATAGATGCCTCAACAGCAGAGCTCCCAGACAAATAAAACCCTGGCCCTTTTAAAGGCTCACAGCCTGAAAGGTGCACATGTGAGAGGGCGGAGAGTGTGGGGGAGGTGACTCAGGTGGGGGGTCTAATCCTGATTAAGAACAGTACCTTCCTTGGAAAATTCCTCCATGTCCTATCTGTGATCTTAGATGGGATTGTGGTTAGGGGGAGGGGGTTTAATCCTTTGGACCTGGCCACTGGCATTGCCAGCAGATCCCTTCTCTGGCTGACTTTTAACTTCTCCTTTTGAGATGCAGTGTAGAAGGGAAATGGCCTTAGAAGCTCAAGAGGAGGGGTCTTCTTCCTCACAGGAATTGCTGGACCCAACACTTGAACCCACTGCTTCTGACCCTGCGTCTGGTACCCTCTTCACCTTATTAAACATAGAGAAACAACATCTACATTGAATGAAAACTTTGATTTGTCCCATGCTAGTCCTGAAACACGGATAGATTGCAGTCATTGGAAGCTCCACCTCCTAAGACAAAATCCTGTAATTTTAGAAACCTAAGTGCTTAAAATAAAATGACTGCAATTTATTAGCTCTATGGTCTTTGTCAACTCGAACTACCTTTCCAAATCTTTTTTCCTTTGTAAACCAGAGATAATCACGCCGTCCACTTTGCGAGTGTGCCTACAGATGAGACGTTCCGGCCATGGTGCCCACTGAGGCAGAGGAGTTTCATTCTCCTTTTCTGGTCAGGTAAGCACAGCCTCGCCCCTAGAGCCCTCAGGCTCAGAGACCCTCCGCAGATCCCATAATTACTTTTAGAAAAACACAGAGACTTACTCCTGTTTTCACACAGCAGGGAAAGGAGAAGATTCTGGACTTCTGCCCTGACTTCCTAGGCTGCCTGATAGTGAAGGCGAAACAGCACCTTCGGACCCAGAACATCTGGCAGTTAGAGGCCAGTGGCCACTAGCCCAAGCCTTGCGGACGCCAGGAATGTGGTTACAGAAGACGGTGCCCCTGGGCCCAGCAGGCACCTTCCAGACCTGGGGGCAGCCCTCCCCAGCACCCCTCCTTCCTGCACGACTGAATTCCCCCAGGCATTCCGAACGCCTTTCCAGCCTTTGCGTTGGTCCAGCCTGTCTTCTCCTCCCCTGGTCCTTGATATCTGAAATATCTCTGTATCTCCACATCGTCCACGGTGACTCATCTCCGGGGAAGGCGTCCAGGGTGAGCCTGGGTCCGGCTTCGCTGCCCACTGGGAGTCTCTGCCCACTGCCCACAGTACAGTCTCCTCCCAGCTAGATGTAAACTCCTGGGGAACAAGCACAGCTCACCTGAGCTTAGCTCCACCATCCTTACCTTCACTCAAAAACTCAAAATTACAGCTGATTCTGTCCCGGTGAGCTTTTTGGTAGTGGCTCTGTGACTTTTTTTTTTTTTTTTGAGATGGAGTCTCCCTCTGTCTCCCTGTTTAGAATGCAGTGGCACCGTCCTGGCTCATTGCAACCTCCACCTCCCAAGTTCAAGTGATTTCCTGCCTCCACCTCTGGAGTGGCTGGGATTACAGGCACCCACCACTATGTTCAGCTGATTTTTGTATTTTTAGTAGAGACCGGGTTTCACCATTTGGACCAGGCTGTTCTGGAACTTGTGACCTCAGGTGATCCGCCTGCCTTGGCCTCCCAACGCACGGAGATTACAGGTATGAGCCCCTGCGCCCAGCTCCATGACTTTTTAAAGTGAAAATATTTGCTTGTAGCCTGAGAGCCACAGAGTCTTCTTTTTTTTTTTTTTTTTTCAAATAATGCACCTGAAGCCATGAGATTTGGGTGAGCTCCATTGCTGTTAATTGCTGTTTGAGCTCAGACAAGTTATGTAACTCATTCAAGACTCAATTTTCAGCTATAAAATTGTTTACCTAATAAGAATTTTTTGGCCAGGTGTGGTGGCTCATGCCTGTAATCCCAGAAGTTTGGGAGGCCGAGGCTAGAGGAGTGCCTGAGCTCAGGACTGCAAGACCAGCCTGAGTAATAAGGTGAAACCCCATCGCTACCAAAATTACAAAAAAAAAAAAAAAAAAAAAAAAAAATAGGCCAGGTGGCTTCTGCCTATAAGTCCCAGATACTCTGGAGGCTGAGTTGGGAGAATCACTTGACCCCACAAGGCAGAGATTTTGACAGAGGAAGACTTTGTCTCAAAAAAGAAAAAAAGAAAACAGAATCTTCTATTTGAATAAGATAAATGTCAGGAAAAAATTTTTAAAAAGTATATAGCCGCCCGAGCGGCTGGGGGGCGGGAGCGGCTTGTTGGGCAGAGCCCCCGTGTACTGCACCCAGATTCCCGCAGGCAGCCCCTTCCCCACAAAGAAAGAGTAGGTCCGGTCCCACCCTCCGAGGGGTCCCAGGACCACAGCTCCGTCATCTGTGAGGATATAGCTAGAAAAACGCTCTCCTGGATGCTCCAGAACCGCCTGTCTTGTGGACTCTGGATAAATGCCCCCCTGGTCTCGTGTGTGGAAGGAGCCGGAGCTTTGCCCAGGGCCTTGTCACGCTCTCAGCATGGATGGGCACCAGGGCAACCCCGGCTTGGTGGCAGAGACATCGCAGGTCCAAGTTAGCAATGATCTTTCCTCTTGCCAGCTCTTCCTTCCCTTGTTCACTCAGCTAACAGGAGCCCGGCTCTGTACTCCTAGCTCTGACCAAGGTACAGACATCAAATAGGCAAGACTACAGGCAGGTTAGATGTAGACTGGCTGCAGGCTGTGTACAGACTCAGTACAGACCAATACAGGCTAAATACAGAACATAAATAGACGACACACGGACTATAGACCAGACAGAGATTCGGTATAGACTATGTGCAGCCCGAATATCGAAGATAAGGACCAGGTGCAGGTGTAGACCGGACACGGATTAGATACGTTCAGCCCGTATAGCACAGATACGGACCAGGTGTAGACTGGACACTGATTAGGGACATTCAGCTCATATAGCGCAGATACAGACCAGGTGTAGACTGAACGCTGATTAGATACATTCGGATTAGATGTAGACTGGATGTATTAATAGACGAAGTGGAAAGAAGATATTGACTAGATAAAGGCTGTATATAGACGACTAGATAAGACCTAGAGACAAGATGTAGAGTCCACACTGACAATTCATGAGACGACACAGACCGAAGACACCTGAGACACTGAATGGATAGTGACTGGGTGTAGACGAGATACACCCTCGATGCAGACTAGACATAGATTAGACTAGGTGTAGAGGGGATACTGGCTAGATACATGCAGGCTAGATGTAGACTGCATATGGATGAGGTATTGAGTAGATATAGACTGTGTATGGATGAGGTATTGACTAGTATAGACTGCATATGGATGAGGTATTGACTAGTATAGATTGCATATGGATGAGGTATTGACTAGATATAGACTGCATATGGATGAGATATTGAATAGATATAGACTGAATATGGGTGAGGTATTGACTAGTATAGACTGGGTATGGATGAGGTATTGACTAGTATAGACTGCGTATGGATGAGGTATTGACTAGTCTAGACTGCGTATGGATGAGGTATTGACTAGTATAGACTGCGTATGGATGAGGTATTGACTGGTGTAGACTGTGTATGGATGAGGTATTGACTAGTATAGACTGAATATGGGTAAGGTATTGACTAGTATAGACTGCATGTGGATGAGATATTGACTAGTATAGACTGTGTATGGATGAGGTATTGACTAGTATAGACTGCGTATGGATGAGGTATTGACTAGTATAGACTGCGTATGGATGAGGTATTGACTAGTATAGACTGCGTATGGAAGAGGTATTGACTAGATACAGACCGCATGTAGACTAGACAGCCTAGACGTGGACTGGCCGGAGGCTGTGCTGGGTTCTGCTCCACTGAGGAGCCTGGAGAAAGAGGACGGATGGGTGTAGTGTTGGATTGTGTGACGAATGTGGTGAGGAGGGCACAGAACCACACAGGGCCACACAGCAGGGGCTCCTTGCTCCGATTGGAAGTGAAGAAAACCTCTTGGCAGTGAGAAGCCTGGAACAGGGCTGGGGCAGCCACTGGAGGGGAGGGTGACATCGTATCCCAGGTGGAAGGGCCTCAGGGCTCCAGGAGAGTCCACAACTAAGCAGGGTCCAACAGCCTCAAAGAACTCAAACATTGTTTTCTGAGTGCCCTGGGGAAGCCCTGGCAGGGCTGAAGAGGAAGTGCTTCTGAGTGGAACGCACAACGGGCAGCCTTTGTCAGTCAAGGCTGGGGACGGATCCCCTAGAGCTGTAGAAGAGGGCACCATCCTTTCCACTCCCTGATGGGGAGGAGGGGCCAAGAGGGGCTCTGGAGTAAGCAGTGTGTCCTGTGAGCACAAAGGTGTCTGGTGAAACATCAGCAGGAGACAGGAGAGAAGGGGACTCCGCAGGCGAACAGGAGCCTCGGGTTGGCTACAGGGGAGTCAGCTTCAAGGCCACCAGGTACAAACGGCAGCAGCTTCACTTGCCCAGACGTCATTGTGATGAATCACCCTCCTCCAGACTCATTACCTCCGCTGGCTGGAAAACCCTCACCATAAATATACAAACCTACTCTGGCTGCCGTGTGGATCCAGCTCCCAAAGCCGCACGGCGGGCAGCCTGCCTAGCTGCAAGCCATAACTC
This sequence comes from Saimiri boliviensis, assembly GCF_048565385.1. Classification (NCBI taxonomy): domain Eukaryota; kingdom Metazoa; phylum Chordata; class Mammalia; order Primates; family Cebidae; genus Saimiri; species Saimiri boliviensis. The sequence continues at coordinate 1,445,075 of NC_133449.1, read as the reverse complement.
GGGGGCCTTTGCTTTGTCTATTAGCCTTGCTTCTGTGGGCGTTTGTCATTTGGCATCATCCACACCCACCTAAGCCCTGGTTAGGGCATGCCTTGCTGGTGCAACGGGGCTTCCACCACCTCGCTCTCTGGCTGGTTCTGTCCTGAGACCCCAGAGCTGACCTGAGATGCCTGCAATCATGCCAGCATTAGATGGTTACTCTGAGAGAGACGTCACAGTCAGCCACTGCACGTTTTTTTTTTTTTTTTTTTTTTCCTTAGGACACTTTCTGGAGAGAAGGTTTTGATGGGGAAAGGTAGGAGAACATTTGTGTGTCTATGCACTGTCAGCAAAAATGAGGCTTCAGGCCAAGGGCTGCGAAAATGCAAGGTTCCCAAAGTGGCAGTCACGTAAGATGGACCCCGCCATCACCTTCTGGGCTACTGAGAAGATAATCACGTCTGGAACCGGCTAACGGCACTAATCGTTAGCAGGGACTCCGGGAAGCAGATGAGCAGACTTCACGGCCTGCTGTGTGCGCACCTTAGCCCACGCTGCCGCCTGCCTGGGAGCCTGCACCCCCGGAGTCTTCCTGCGGACCACCCTGGGTGGTGCACATGTGGTCATCACTGGGCACAAGAAGCTTTGGTTCTGTAATGAAGGCCCCTTTAATAAATGATGCTCCTTGAGGGTGGGTCAGTGTCTTGTTCACCTCTTTATCCCCAGATTTAGCACAACGACAGCCCCAAAGTGGCCATGGACCTTTGACCAAATGACATGTCCGTGCTTCAGGGAGCTTCACTGATCAGAACAGACATGAGTGACTGCAGAAAGGTGACCTGGACGTCTGTAACCCCAAGAGAGGGCGAGACGGCTATGTCATCAGCCGGCAGGCAGCCTTGGTCAGCTGTTTGTGTGACGATGTCCTGTCTTACTGCTGGGCCTTACCAGTGAGTTCCCTGCTGGAGCCGTGGCAGTTTGAGTTGAGGATATTTTACATCAATCACCGAACTGCACAAAAGTTGGAACTTCACCAAGGGACCAGCTCAGACCTGACTGACTGCAGAGCCGCCCTCTGCTCTCCCTGGATGTCAGGCAGCCTCCTCCTCTCGCCTGTCCTGGGAGCATCTAACAAAGATCTAATACCTGGTATCTAAAAGGAGCTTAACTCAGCAAGCGAAAGATAAATAACCCCATTAAAAACCGGGCAAAGGACGTGAATGGACACTTCTCAAAAGAAGAAATACAAGCAGCCAACGCATGCATGGGAAACGTTTCGCATCACCGATCATCACAGAAATGCAGCTCAGAGCCACAGCCAGCCACCACGTCACAGCAGTCAGAGCGGCTGTTAGTAAAAAATCAGAAAGTGGCAGATGTGGGTGAGGATGCAGAAAAGGACACACTGACACACTGGTGGTGGGAACACGGATCAGTCCAGCCACTGTGGGAAGCACTTTGGGGAATTCTCAAAGAACTCTGAGTTGAACTACCATTCAACCCAGCAATCCCATTACTGGGTGTGTGCCCATAGGAAAATGGATCATCCTACCAAGAGGACACATGCACCCACATGTTCACTGCAGCATTTTCACAACGGCAGAGCTTCAGAATCAACCCTGGCGCCCATCACTGGAAGATCAGATCAAGATCATGTGGTACACACCATGGAATACTATGCAGCCATAAAACAAAACAAAATTTGTTCTTCCACAAGTAAAAGACGTGGCGCTGAGAGAGGGAAACTGGCCTGCTCCCAGTTCCAGAGCCAGGTAACTCCGCCCTGGAGGAAAGCCCAGCTTAATTTGCGTGTGGGGCCCTTCGAGTGGATTTCTAGAACCTGATGGCAGTTCAGAACGGCAGGGAGCCTGACTCTCTTTTCTCTCTCCTTCTCTGGCTCTCTCCATCCCCTGCCCCACCCTCCCAACACACCCCCTCTCCGCCCTCAGCAGGAGCAACGCTAATCACAGCTGGGCGCATGGTTAAATCCCGGACTGAAGTCATTTGTTGACCTGTGAGAACATTCACATTGCATTTCAGTCAATGTCACTCTTAATTGCCGAGCAGAAGGCTTTGCAGTCTTTGTTTACAATTCCTTCTAGAGTAATTAAAATAATAATTAAGACATTTCTATTCTTGTTAAATTTAAAAAATTCTTCTTTTATTAATGATGGGATAAAGTCAATAGCTTTTATACTAAAGGCCTACGCCTCTTGTAAAAAGTCATGGAAGTTGACATTTTAGAAAATATCTAGAGGGAAAATACATTTTTTTAAGCTTATAATTGTGCCCATCGTCAAAGCCAAAATTCCTCTTGGCAGCCTGTGTTTGAAACGAGCCCTGGTGTGTGTGTCCTTCCGTCTGTCTGGCTGCCTGTGCGGCGGGGCCTGCCTCGCTGTCCCGGGACCCCGGAGCCTCAGCTCAGGCACAAGGTCCAGCACTCCCAGCAGAAGGCTGGACGGAGAGTCCACCCAGCGTGCTCGCTCTCCCTAGACGTTTCCAGCCACAAGTTTAAAAACTCAGTCGGAACTGGCTTCTCACTGTTCACTTCTGAATTACCAGAACCTCTCTTGGGAGTTGCTGACTGACCAAGATTTGGTGTAGGAATTGTTCTATTCATTTGGTGACACTGGCTCACAGGCATGAACAGTTACTGAACTGACTTCCCCTCTCTTTCTCTTTCTTTGTCTTCCTCTCTCATAAGAGCAGAGACTTAAGGAGACCAGATGTCCCTCCCTCTCCCAGCAGGAGGTGTGGGGATGGTGTCTGCTGCTTTTGGGCTGAGTATGGGAAAGTGGGGAAGGGCAGTTCCAGGGCCAGCGCTTCTGGACTTGGGCCCGGGTTCCTCCGCCCCAAGGCTGTCCCAGGCCCACAGGGTCTCTGTCCTCTTGAGAGATGAGGATGAGGAAGCCCAGACATCCCGAACAGCTGAGGAGGGCTAAATTCCCCATGTGAAATGGGAAGGCATTTCTGTCACCAAAGCTCTCCAGGAGCGAGTCCTCAGGAAGCCGCAGCTCTGGCCCCATAGAGGAAACGCTCTCAGAGTGACCCACATGTCCCTCAGTGCAAAAAAGGACCTGCAATCAAATAGCAGATTCTTTTTGTCTTTCGGTTTTCTTTTCTCTGATTGTGGATAGTTTTCAATTCTGGTGAGCACAGGTTAGAAAATTCCATCCCAAGCAGTGATCATGATTGCTGCCTTGAATCTTTTTGTGATAGATAAACAGAGGCCATCGCTCCTCGCTGCATTTCCTTGTTGGTGTTTTCCCCCAGACTCTCAGGTAACATGGTGGTTGCCTCCCGGGTAAATGGCTGTGACGTGTTCCGTGTCTGTTACACTCAGAAGGACACAGAGCAGCAGGAGCCGAGGACTCGTGCGCCGCCGTGGGCAGCCTCGGGGACACATGGTAAAGGAAATGCTTTGACGGGCATGGACAAAGCTCTGCTGGTGTGGGAGTGGGGTCTCTTTCTGCATAGAAACTGCAGGAATAACTCTGTCTCTTTCTGCACATTGCCCAATTAAATCACACAGAGGTGAGACCCTCAGTAGATGACTTGACCAGCCTCTTTAAACATGGGAGGAAGTCCTGAAACCAGAGTTCCTTCAGGATGAAAACAGAATGTTTCTGTCCTTTGGGAGGGCCTTGACCTCCGAGGTAAAACGGAGGCTTGTGCAAAGGGGAGGCTGTTCCCTCCTCGTCCTAAAGGGAAGGCTGTTCTCTCCTCGTTCCCCTTGGTCTCCTTGCACCCTCCCACCCTAGCCAGGGCCAGCACCTTGCCTGGGCTCCATCCTGAAACCACCCATCCAACCTCGTCCCCTCATCACTGCCTCTCCTGGGCCTCTTTCCTCCATGGACTACATTGAGATGCCTGTAGGAAGGAGACAGGTAACTAGACCCTCAGTGCATACTTACTGAATATCAGTCCTTTGCCAAATGTTGAGGAAAAAGGTTATCCTGAAACGTGTTTAAAAACAGGAAGGCAGTGTATAGTCACGGGACTGTGGGGCACCGGGATAGTCACAGGACTTCGGAGCACCGGGATAGGTGCAGGGACTTCAGGGGCACCGGGACAGGCACAGGGACGGAGGGGCACCGGGATAGTCACAGGACTGCGGGGCACCGGGATATGTGCAGGGACTGCAGGGCACCAGGACAGGCACAGGGACCATGACAATGGGGTTTGCAGTGGGGACAGAGCAGGGTCAACTCCAAATACAACACGGACACGTGGGGCTTTGCAGCCAGGAGCAGGGATGGTCAGTGGATGGAAAATTGGGAGAGCAAGCATCAGGGCAAGCCCCACAGGGTTCCGGCAGAAGCCAGGCGAGGACAACGGGCTGATGGGGAACCAGTCAGATATCGGGGATGACCAGGCAGCAGGGGCATGGGGTTCCACTTCAAATGATTTAGCAGGATTTTTGATAAAATTGGAGAATGCATAAAAGAACACAAAAGCCCCAAAGTCAGGACTCCGTTGAGAGGAGAGTTCAGAGGAGCCCGACTAGAATTACTCCAGGAGAGAATCTTTGTCACAGCCTTGCACTGGGGGTACTACCGCTGGGAAGATGAGGGGCAAGACCAGGCAGTGCCGTGAGAAGAGCAGAGAGGACCGAGCCCCTGGGTCAAAGCGAAAGGTGAGCAGGCGCGTTGGCGCAGAGGAATGGGGAGGGTGAAGACGGCTTCAGAGGAGAAGTGGGAAGGGAGAGGCAGCAGGGTTGCAGATCTGCGGGGAATGGGTGAGGAGGGCTGGGTCCCCTCAGCCACCACCTGAGAGGGCAGGCAGACTGGGAACACCTGGCCACAGGCAAAGAGCTGAGTCTGTTTTAGCCCAAAGGCAACAGGCGAGCTGCAGTGGGCACAGCATGCCTCTGTGTTTTCTGGTCTCTGAGACGGCATCTTCCTGAGTCACTCCTGGCCTCACCCACCCTCCCCTGCGGTAACAGGAGGCAGCCGGGGGACCACACTCATTGGGTGCAGCTTGTCAGAGAAGAGTTCCGTCTGTTTCTGCTCTCTGCATGGAAGGAGGCAAATATGGACACAGGTCACCTCTGTGGACCCAGCCTGTCCTTCGGGTGGACCGTCCCAGGATCTAGACTCAGGGACTCGGGGTGGAGGAAGGGAATTCTAACATACTCTAACACACCCCCTAGGCAAACAGGAAGAAGCCATTTTCTTCCTTATTAGTTGTTGGTAATGATACTACAATTTGATCTTCATTTGTATGATTTCTGAGCTTACACATCAATGCGTTTTCAACTCAGGCTTTAACTTCCCCCAGTGTAGAGCAACAGCCAGATATCTTCAGGAGCAGACCAGGAGTAGAATCTGGAGGCCAGAATGGCCCTGTGCACAGACCTTTGGCTGAGTGAAGAAGCCTCAGGTGGGACCATGTGGGGTTTTGATCTCCATGGACAGCTGCCGTTGTGATGGTTCAGCTGGGCAGGCTGCACTACAAGGGCCCGTGGGTGTCCTGTGCTTTGGGGACAGGTGTGGCTGCAGCGATGGGCATGATCAGGAGCATCAGTAAATACAGCACACTGGCGCGCCTCAGCAGGCACTGCTGAGCAACATTCGAAAGAACCTCTTTCTCAGTCTCTCTGACATTCACAGGTTACCAAAAAATGGCTACTTTTACTATGTTTCTTAGCCAGGAAGCATAGCATTTAAAATTCAGAGAAAGCACGTTTCCATCTGTTTTACATTTTGCATTAAAATTGAAAGCTCACATTACATACAGTGGAGCAATGATTTGAGTGACTGCAGATTTCTCTCTAGAAACTGGCACACGAAGGTGCAGCTTTAACGTGTTAAAAGAGGAGAACTTGCAACCGACAATTCTATACCCAGCAAAAAAGTTCACGAAGACAAACACAGAGAATTTGTCACTAACCGACCTGGCCTAGTGAAAGTCTTAAGAGAACTTGTTCAGCCTGAGTGGAGAGAGGATGCCAGGCAAACTTGGATCTTTCAGAATGAATAAAGAGAAGCAGAAATAGCAAGTATCTGAACAAATATAAAAAATGACTTCTTTTTCTCTTAGTTATTTAAAACTTGTGAGTGTGGAAAGCAAAATGTGTACCGTTTGATGTGGTTTCAATGTACATAAATGTAAAATACTTGACAAGGATGCCAGGGAGCGCCCTGCGGGGTACAGATTAGCTCCAGGCTTTCCACACTCCAAGTGAAGTGGAGTCCTGTGTCCTGCCATTTCTAAGCAGACTGTGAAAGATTACATGTGTCTGTTGCAATAATCAGAGCAGCTGTTAAAAGAATGATTCGAAGAGATGTGGCAAAATGTGATATAGATTTAGATGGAATGCTAAGAAGCCTTAAACAATCTGAAAGACAGAGGAACACAAACAGAATGGGCACACAGAAAAAAATGATAATTTTAAACCAAGTTGTATCCATGATGACATTATATTAATTAATAATTATGTTATATAAATAAATAATTTAAAAGGAGACTGAGTGAATTAAAAACAATCCAAGTACTGTTTTCAAGAGTCACACTTTAAAATAAAAGATACAGAGAGGTAGAAGCGAAACAGATGGGAAAATCATAGCATGGAGACCCTGAGCACAGGAGACTGGATGGCCTGTTCATACCGGATAAAACAGACCAATATAAATAATACTACCAGAGATAAAGAAGGACATTCCAGAGTAATAAAAGGGAAATTATCAGGAGGCATATGTTATCAGTTTATAATTATGATTACATAAAAAGTGACAGAATTACAGGGAGAAATAGACCTTTTCACAAAGCAGAAGATTTTAATACTCCTCCCTCAGCAATTGATGAAAAAACGAGAAAAAAGTTGAGACGTAGCTGATCTTCAAGCACTGCTAATTTCCATGATCCAATCAACATCTGTGTAACACCGTGCCCAACAATTGCACAATCCATGCGGTTTTCAAGGGCACGCGGGGCATTCGACGAGGGGGTGGGTGTCATCCTGTGGAGGGAGGGGCGAGGCTGGGGGCCGTGGCCAGTGCTTTCTGCTGAGGCGATGGGGAGAATATGATGAGTGCCCTTTACCTGGAATGGGAGTCTGTGTTCTGAGTTGAGACTGGCCGGGGTCTGTGTTTGAAGCAGAATTAGCCTGTACTTGTCTCTGACGCAGGGCTGGTTTGGCATCTGTGTTGCCAACCATCCCCTCTCCATTCCTGAACATAAACTACAGAAGGATAAGAATCATTCAATGAGTCACAGTCTTGACTCACCCTTCCCAGCTGAAAACCACCACTGTGCGGAAGCAGTGTCTCCAAGGGCGGAGCCAAGGAGGGACAGCGTTTCCTATTATAATTCCCCAGAAATACTTCTTAGTGACCATGCCCGTGGGTTTTCCCTTCCAAGATTATGACCTGCCTGGGGGCCAGGAGCTTGCTCGTGCTAGGAAAGAAAGGATCTTGGTGTTCTGATCATTCTTCCTCATGATGGTTCTAAATCAAACCCAAGCCCTCGCATTCCTACCAGATCGAGGGGAAGTAGTTTAGATCAGTGTTCCTCAACTTTATTGCACTTAGAAATCAATAACGTCTAACATCTGCAGGTCTTAAATATGAATGTGGCCTTACACATCAGCAACACTCAGTCCCTGGACAAACCCAAAGGTGGACCAGGCAGCTCCGTGGAGTCCTCCCCTCCCCCTCCCCTCTGCCCACCGGGACGCCTACACACTGAGCCTGCATCTGGAGTGGTTCACGGGGAACATCCGTGGACTGAGAGAACCTTCTATTCCCTCTCTGGGAAGCGTCTCTGACTGCTCTGAGCACCCTTGAACTTGCTCTGCCCTCCCTGCCCTCTGCCACTGGGATCTCTGCAGAGAAAGTCTGACCTGAGCCCTCCTGGAGCGGGGTGCCCCGCTCTGCCAGGCTGTGTCCTGGCAGCTGCATTTCAGTTTTCCCCTGTTCTCAGTCCAGGTGGCTGTGATTGGATGTTCACCCCTGCCATGCCTCCAGGACGGGCACATCACCAAAGGTGGTTCAAGTTTTTATCCTGGAATTTTTGGGGAAGTCTCAGGAAGCAGAAGACCCCTGTCTACCAGGACTGCCAACACTCAGATTACCGTGCATGTGGATCTGCTGGGAGCCAGCGCGTGGGGAGGCTCTCACGGGGAAGGTGAAGGCAGTGAGGATGAGAGTAGGAAAGAGAGACGGAGGGAGCAGAGAAGTGGAGGGGAGAAGCCGGGGCACGTGTGGTGCCAGAGAGGGATGGGAAAGAGACGGCAAACTTCCGAGAGAGAGGAGCCAGGGAGAAAGGACGAGCGTGGGACCCACAGACACACCCTGAGCATCTGGACCCAGCTGTCTGTCGTTTCAAGCCTCCCCAGGAGCTTTGCGTTACATGAGCCAAGAGTCATTTCCCTTTTTACTTAGGCTCACTTCAGGAGGGTTTTCCATCCCCTGCTGCACGCGTTTCCCGTTCCTGCTCTGCAGGACGCAGCTGAGCACCTGCACCTCATTCCCACGTCACCTAGCTGTGGCCTCCCCAGCCTGGTTTCCTGTGATTGCACCTGCCTCTGCCCGGATGCCTTTCCTCCTACAGGACTTCCTCCAGGCGGACCTCCCACCCAGGCGGACCTCACCTCAGTACTTCCTACAGATACACCTCCCACCCTGATGTACCTTCCACTCGGGTACCTCCCACCAGGTGTTTATTTCGGGTACCTTGCAATCAGGTGTTCCTTTTACTCAGGTGTACCTCCCACCCACAGGACCTCCCGCTCAAGTGCACCTCCGTCGAAGGTTCTTTGCGCTCAGGTCTGCCTCTGCCCCACCTTTCGGCCCGAGCCTCCAGCCTCCCCTGAGCTCCCCACCACGTTCAGTCAGAAGCACTCCATCTTGCTAGCCCAGGACCAGGTACAATGTGCATTGTGTGGAAAGTGCTAAGTCCATGAGGGTGGACTGGACCCTCCCTTGGCATTTTTTGGGCTGTCGTATTGATTGGTGTGAGCTCCAACCCGTCATGTACTTTAATACGTCAGAGGGGGAAATTCGGGGAGCACAGAGGAGTTGTTCCCTGTTTTAATGAAGTGTGAGTGAACACACGATAAATAGAACCGAGCAGAAGCAGGTGCAGGGTCTTCAGACTCAGCACAGTCTGGAGTGCGAAGACCGTGGGCATCTGAACAGGGAGACCCCCACTGTTAGACTCGGGGGCGCCTTCCAAGAGCGTGGGGATCTGAACAGGGAGAGCCCCACAGTTAGACTTGGGGTCGCCTTCCAAGAGCATGGGGATCTGAACAGGGAGACCCCCACTGTTAGACTCGGGGTCGCCTTCCAAGAGCGTGGGGATCTGAACAGGGAGAGCCCCACAGTTAGACTCGGGGGCGCCTTCCAAGAGCGTGGGGATCTGAACAGGGAGAGCCCCACTGTTAGACTCGGGGGCGCCTTCCAAGAGCGTGGGGATCTGAACAGGGAGACCCCCACAGTTAGACTCGGGGGCGCCTTCCAAGAGCGTGGGGATCTGAACAGGGAGAGCCCCACAGTTAGACTCGGGGGCACCCAGGCCTTCCTGAGAATCCACGCCTGCAGGTCAGCTCTGTGGCGGTTGGCTGGGTCCTTCTGTGAGGGCACAGCTTCAGGAGGACCCTTCGTTCCATGAGCCCCTAGGCCATCTCCTTTCACAGATCCTCCCAGAGACAGGCAGGGGAGACTGCCCATTTTACAGATGGAGAAGCTGAAGCTCAGAGGGTGAGGCAGAGCCGTGACCGACAGGAATTCCTTTCTCTGTGTCCTGCTTGTCGCTGCGGGAAATGTGCATTGCCGGCCACAGGTGTCACCTCATCCTGAGACACCAGGACGTGTGAGCGGTCTGCAGACTGGGTTTGGTGATTTGACCAGGTGGTGCTCCATGTGTAGACGCGGGGCTGAGGGGCTTCCTGAGGACGGACAGATGGACCACGCGCGTGCTGCGGCTCCGGGCGCCCCGGGCAGGGCTGGCTGGCGGCAGTTCTGCTGACGGCCTTTGTTCCCTGTCTAATGGACGAATGCCCAGAAACGACCTCGTGCATCCAGCATCACGTTAAAGGAGCTACTTTCAAGTGTATTCCACATAATCCAGATTTTTGCCTGTTGTCATTAAAAAAAATTATATTGTCCCCTTCTTCACTTTCTTAAAGAGACAGAGTGCTAAGCAGAATTGAATTATTTGCTGTGGAGACCGTGGAACAGTGGTCCCACACGTGGGTGATGCTGAGGTCACTGAGGCTGGGAACGGGCGGGGGGAGCTCTGCAGGGCGGTTCTGCTGGGTGTTTGCTCATTCAGGACTTGCGGTGCCCGCGGTGGACGCTCCGCCCTTTCACGGGTGCTCGTTTGTCCCCAGGTCGGGCCGCAGGTGGCCTGCGAAGTCAGCACTGGCTCCCCGTGCCCCGCGCAGAGGCCACGCTCAGCTTTCCTCCCTGTTTTCCAGGCCACGAGGCCACCTCTCCCCACCTGCTGTCCCGTGCGGGGGCTGCAGGGGTTCAAGTCTGGGGAAATGACTTCTCCCCTCCCTTCCTAGGCACTTGCTGGAAGCAGACGCTGTCTCTCGTGATGTCGTGAAGTTTCCATCTTAGGCCCAAGCGGAGTCCCTGTCACATGGGAAGTGGCCAGCCTGTGTTTGCGGAACAAAGGAAATCATTCATCCACCTCCACTCTCCAGCTGTCCTGTCTGCCAGGGTGGGGGTGCCAGCCGCAGGCCCCGGGGTCCGTCCGCCCCTTCTCAGCTGAGATGCGTCGTCACCAGTGACTCTGGCAGACCCTGCGGAATAGTTTCCACATAAAGTCAGAGAGTTAACTAGGCACAAGGATTTTTAAAAAGGTGTATTTGTGGGTCTGTGTGTCTTTGCGCGTCTGTGTGTCTTTGTGCCAGTGTGCAAGTGCATGCCTGTTGTCTGAAGTCATTCAGGCTGCGGATGGGCAGGGGTGAGCTGTGCAGGGCGGTTGTTTGTGTGTCTGTGTATAACTGTGTGTGTTTGGGTCTTTGTCTCTGTGTGTGTTTGTGGGTGTGCAGGTATGTCTCTTTGTGTGTTTGTATGTGTTTGTGTGTATGTAGGTGTGTGTAAGTGCATGTGTATGTTTGTATATCTTCGTGTGTGTCTGTGTATTTGTTGGGTGTGTGTATGTGTGTATAAGTGTGTGTGTCTGTGTAGATCTGTGTATCTGTATGTGTATAGGTTGTATATGTGTCTTTGTGCAGTTGTGTATTTGTGTGTGTTCGTATGTCTGTTTGTGCATATGTGTGTGTAGGTTGTATGTGTATGTGTAGATGTGTATATGTATCTTTGTGTGTTTGTGTGTGTGTCTGTATGTGTGTAGGTTGTATATGTGTGCATAGGTGTGTATATGTGTGTCTGTGTCTTCGTGTGTTTGTGTGTGTCTGTGTGTAGATTGTATGTGTATAGCTGTGTATACGTGTCTTTGTGTAAGTGAATATGTGTGTGTATGTATTTCTATGTGTGTGTAGGTTGTATATGTGTGTAGGTGTGTGTGTAGGTTGCATTTAGGTGTGTCTTTGTGTGTGTTGGTTGTACGTTTGTGTCTGTGTCTGTGTGTAGGTTATATACATGTGTGTCTTTGTGTGTGTAGGTTGCATATGTTTCTGTCTGTGTGTATGTGTTTGTGTGTATGTCTGTATCTGTGTGCAGGTGTGTGTCTGTGTCTGTTTTGTATGTGCATGTGTCTGTATGGCTGTATAGCTCTGTGTGTCTCTGTGTTTTGTGTGTGTGTGTGTCTGTGTTTTGTGTGTCTGTGTGGCTACATAGCTGTGTGTGTCTGTGTCTGTGTCTGTGTTGTGTGTGTGTGACTGTTTTGTGTGAACATGTGTCTGTATGGCTATATAGCCCTCTGTGTGTGTCTGTGTCTGTTGTGTGTGTGTGTCTGTGTTTGTGTGTGTGTGGCTGCATAGCTGTGTGTGTCTGTGTCTGTGTTGTGTGTGTATTTTGTGTGATCATGTGTCTGTATAGCTCTGTGTGTGTGTGTGTGTGGCTGCATAGCTGTGTGTGTCTGTGACTGTGTTGTGTGTGTGTTTTGTGTGATCATGTGTCTGTACAGCTCTGCGTGTGTGTGTGTGTGGCTGCATAGCTGTGTGTGTCTGTGTCTGTGTTGTGTGTGTGTTTTGTGTGATCATGTGTCTGTACAGCTCTGCGTGTGTGTGTGTGTGGCTGCATAGCTGTGTGTGTCTGTGACTGTGTTGTGTGTGTGTTTTGTGTGATCATGTGTCTGTATAGCTCTGCGTGTGTGTGTGTGTGGCTGCATAGCTGTGTGTGTCTGTGTCTGTGTTGTGTGTGTGTTTTGTGTGATCATGTGTCTGTATAGCTCTGCGTGTGTGTGTGTGTGGCTGCATAGCTGTGTGTGTCTGTGTCTGTGTTGTGTGTGTGTTTTGTGTGATCATGTGTCTGTACATCTCTGTGTGTGTGTGTGTGTGTGGCTGCATAGCTGTGTGTGTCTGTGTCTGTGTTGTGTGTGTATTTTGTGTGATCATGTGTCTGTATAGCTCTGTGTGTGTGTGTGTGTGGCTGCATAGCTGTGTGTGTCTGTGTCTGTGTTGTGTGTGTGTTTTGTGTGATCATGTGTCTGTACAGCTCTGCGTGTGTGTGTGTGTGGCTGCATAGCTGTGTGTGTCTGTGTCTGTGTTGTGTGTGTGTTTTGTGTGATCATGTGTCTGTACAGCTCTGCGTGTGTGTGTGTGTGTGGCTGCATAGCTGTGTGTGTCTGTGTCTGTGTTGTGCGTGTGTTTTGTGTGATCATGTGTCTGTACAGCTCTGCGTGTGTGTGTGTGTGGCTGCATAGCTGTGTGTGTCTGTGACTGTGTTGTGTGTGTGTTTTGTGTGATCATGTGTCTGTATAGCTCTGCGTGTGTGTGTGTGTGGCTGCATAGCTGTGTGTGTCTGTGTCTGTGTTGTGTGTGTGTTTTGTGTGATCATGTGTCTGTATAGCTCTGCGTGTGTGTGTGTGTGGCTGCATAGCTGTGTGTGTCTGTGTCTGTGTTGTGTGTGTGTTTTGTGTGATCATGTGTCTGTACAGCTCTGTGTGTGTGTGTGTGTGTGGCTGCATAGCTGTGTGTGTCTGTGTCTGTGTTGTGTGTGTATTTTGTGTGATCATGTGTCTGTATAGCTCTGTGTGTGTGTGTGTGTGGCTGCATAGCTGTGTGTGTCTGTGTCTGTGTTGTGTGTGTGTTTTGTGTGATCATGTGTCTGTACAGCTCTGCGTGTGTGTGTGTGTGGCTGCATAGCTGTGTGTGTCTGTGTCTGTGTTGTGTGTGTGTTTTGTGTGATCATGTGTCTGTACAGCTCTGCGTGTGTGTGTGTGTGTGGCTGCATAGCTGTGTGTGTCTGTGTCTGTGTTGTGCGTGTGTTTTGTGTGATCATGTGTCTGTACAGCTCTGCGTGTGTGTGTGTGTGGCTGCATAGCTGTGTGTGTCTTTGTCTGTGTTGTGTGTGCCTGTTTTGTGTGATCATGTGTCTGTACAGCTCTGCGTGTGTGTGTGTGTGGCTGCATAGCTGTGTGTGTCTGTGTCTGTGTTGTGTGTGTGTTTTGTGTGATCATGTGTCTGTATAGCTCTGTGTGTGTGTGTGTGGCTGCATAGCTGTGTGTGTCTGTGTCTGTGTTGTGTGTGTGTTTTGTGTGATCATGTGTCTGTATAGCTCTGTGTGTGTGTGTGTGGCTGCATAGCTGTGTGTGTCTGTGTCTGTGTTGTGTGTGTGTTTTGTGTGATCATGTGTCTGTATAGCTCTGTGTGTGTGTGTGTGGCTGCATAGCTGTGTGTGTCTGTGACTGTGTTGTGTGTGTGTTTTGTGTGATCATGTGTCTGTACAGCTCTGCGTGTGTGTGTGTGTGGCTGCATAGCTGTGTGTGTCTGTGTCTGTGTTGTGTGTGTGTTTTGTGTGATCATGTGTCTGTATAGCTCTGTGTGTGTGTGTGTGTGGCTGCATAGCTGTGTGTGTCTGTGTCTGTGTTGTGTGTGTGTTTTGTGTGATCATGTGTCTGTACAGCTCTGCGTGTGTGTGTGTGTGGCTGCATAGCTGTGTGTGTCTGTGACTGTGTTGTGTGTGTGTTTTGTGTGATCATGTGTCTGTACAGCTCTGGGTGTGTGTGTGTGTGGCTGCATAGCTGTGTGTGTCTTTGTCTGTGTTGTGTGTGCCTGTTTTGTGTGATCATGTGTCTGTATAGCTCTGTGTGTGTGTGTGTGTGGCTGCATAGCTGTGTGTGTCTGTGTCTGTGTTGTGTGTGTGTTTTGTGTGATCATGTGTCTGTATAGCTCTGCGTGTGTGTGTGTGTGGCTGCATAGCTGTGTGTGTCTGTGTCTGTGTTGTGTGTGTGTTTTGTGTGATCATGTGTCTGTACAGCTCTGGGTGTGTGTGTGTGTGGCTGCATAGCTGTGTGTGTCTGTGTCTGTGTTGTGTGTGTGTTTTGTGTGATCATGTGTCTGTACAGCTCTGCGTGTGTGTGTGTGTGGCTGCATAGCTGTGTGTGTCTGTGACTGTGTTGTGTGTGTGTTTTGTGTGATCATGTATCTGTACAGCTCTGCGTGTGTGTGTGTGTGGCTGCATAGCTGTGTGTGTCTGTGTCTGTGTTGTGTGTGTGTTTTGTGTGATCATGTGTCTGTATAGCTCTGCGTGTGTGTGTGTGTGGCTGCATAGCTGTGTGTGTCTGTGACTGTGTTGTGTGTGTGTTTTGTGTGATCATGTGTCTGTACAGCTCTGCGTGTGTGTGTGTGTGGCTGCATAGCTGTGTGTGTCTGTGTCTGTGTTGTGTGTGTGTTTTGTGTGATCATGTGTCTGTACAGCTCTGCGTGTGTGTGTGTGTGGCTGCATAGCTGTGTGTGTCTGTGTCTGTGTTGTGTGTGTGTTTTGTGTGATCATGTGTCTGTATAGCTCTGCGTGTGTGTGTGTGTGGCTGCATAGCTGTGTGTGTCTGTGTCTGTGTTGTGTGTGTGTTTTGTGTGATCATGTGTCTGTACAGCTCTGTGTGTGTGTGTGTGTGTGGCTGCATAGCTGTGTGTGTCTGTGTCTGTGTTGTGTGTGTATTTTGTGTGATCATGTGTCTGTATAGCTCTGTGTGTGTGTGTGTGTGGCTGCATAGCTGTGTGTGTCTGTGTCTGTGTTGTGTGTGTGTTTTGTGTGATCATGTGTCTGTACAGCTCTGCGTGTGTGTGTGTGTGGCTGCATAGCTGTGTGTGTCTGTGTCTGTGTTGTGTGTGTGTTTTGTGTGATCATGTGTCTGTACAGCTCTGCGTGTGTGTGTGTGTGTGGCTGCATAGCTGTGTGTGTCTGTGTCTGTGTTGTGCGTGTGTTTTGTGTGATCATGTGTCTGTACAGCTCTGCGTGTGTGTGTGTGTGGCTGCATAGCTGTGTGTGTCTTTGTCTGTGTTGTGTGTGCCTGTTTTGTGTGATCATGTGTCTGTACAGCTCTGCGTGTGTGTGTGTGTGGCTGCATAGCTGTGTGTGTCTGTGTCTGTGTTGTGTGTGTGTTTTGTGTGATCATGTGTCTGTATAGCTCTGTGTGTGTGTGTGTGGCTGCATAGCTGTGTGTGTCTGTGTCTGTGTTGTGTGTGTGTTTTGTGTGATCATGTGTCTGTATAGCTCTGTGTGTGTGTGTGTGGCTGCATAGCTGTGTGTGTCTGTGTCTGTGTTGTGTGTGTGTTTTGTGTGATCATGTGTCTGTATAGCTCTGTGTGTGTGTGTGTGGCTGCATAGCTGTGTGTGTCTGTGACTGTGTTGTGTGTGTGTTTTGTGTGATCATGTGTCTGTACAGCTCTGCGTGTGTGTGTGTGTGGCTGCATAGCTGTGTGTGTCTGTGTCTGTGTTGTGTGTGTGTTTTGTGTGATCATGTGTCTGTATAGCTCTGTGTGTGTGTGTGTGTGTGTGGCTGCATAGCTGTGTGTGTCTGTGTCTGTGTTGTGTGTGTGTTTTGTGTGATCATGTGTCTGTACAGCTCTGCGTGTGTGTGTGTGTGGCTGCATAGCTGTGTGTGTCTGTGACTGTGTTGTGTGTGTGTTTTGTGTGATCATGTGTCTGTACAGCTCTGGGTGTGTGTGTGTGTGGCTGCATAGCTGTGTGTGTCTTTGTCTGTGTTGTGTGTGCCTGTTTTGTGTGATCATGTGTCTGTATAGCTCTGTGTGTGTGTGTGTGGCTGCATAGCTGTGTGTGTCTGTGTCTGTGTTGTGTGTGTGTTTTGTGTGATCATGTGTCTGTATAGCTCTGCGTGTGTGTGTGTGTGGCTGCATAGCTGTGTGTGTCTGTGTCTGTGTTGTGTGTGTGTTTTGTGTGATCATGTGTCTGTACAGCTCTGGGTGTGTGTGTGTGTGGCTGCATAGCTGTGTGTGTCTGTGTCTGTGTTGTGTGTGTGTTTTGTGTGATCATGTGTCTGTACAGCTCTGCGTGTGTGTGTGTGTGGCTGCATAGCTGTGTGTGTCTGTGACTGTGTTGTGTGTGTGTTTTGTGTGATCATGTATCTGTACAGCTCTGCGTGTGTGTGTGTGTGGCTGCATAGCTGTGTGTGTCTGTGTCTGTGTTGTGTGTGTGTTTTGTGTGATCATGTGTCTGTACAGCTCTGCGTGTGTGTGTGTGTGGCTGCATAGCTGTGTGTGTCTGTGACTGTGTTGTGTGTGTGTTTTGTGTGATCATGTGTCTGTACAGCTCTGCGTGTGTGTGTGTGTGGCTGCATAGCTGTGTGTGTCTGTGTCTGTGTTGTGTGTGTGTTTTGTGTGATCATGTGTCTGTACAGCTCTGCGTGTGTGTGTGTGTGGCTGCATAGCTGTGTGTGTCTGTGTCTGTGTTGTGTGTGTGTTTTGTGTGATCATGTGTCTGTACAGCTCTGCGTGTGTGTGTGTGTGGCTGCATAGCTGTGTGTGTCTGTGTCTGTGTTGTGCGTGTGTTTTGTGTGATCATGTGTCTGTACAGCTCTGCGTGTGTGTGTGTGTGGCTGCATAGCTGTGTGTGTCTGTGTCTGTGTTGTGCGTGTGTTTTGTGTGATCATGTGTCTGTACAGCTCTGCGTGTGTGTGTGTGTGGCTGCATAGCTGTGTGTGTCTGTGTCTGTGTTGTGTGTGTGTTTTGTGTGATCATGTGTCTGTACAGCTCTGCGTGTGTGTGTGTGTGGCTGCATAGCTGTGTGTGTCTGTGTCTGTGTTGTGTGTGTGTTTTGTGTGATCATGTGTCTGTACAGCTCTGGGTGTGTGTGTGTGTGGCTGCATAGCTGTGTGTGTCTGTGTCTGTGTTGTGTGTGTGTTTTGTGTGATCATGTGTCTGTACAGCTCTGCGTGTGTGTGTGTGTGTGGCTGCATAGCTGTGTGTGTCTGTGTCTGTGTTGTGTGTGTGTTTTGTGTGATCATGTGTCTGTACAGCTCTGCGTGTGTGTGTGTGTGGCTGCATAGCTGTGTGTGTCTGTGTCTGTGTTGTGTGTGTGTTTTGTGTGATCATGTGTCTGTACAGCTCTGCGTGTGTGTGTGTGTGTGGCTGCATAGCTGTGTGTGTCTGTGTCTGTGTTGTGTGTGTGTTTTGTGTGATCATGTGTCTGTACAGCTCTGCGTGTGTGTGTGTGTGTGTGTTCAGGTTCCTGACTGGGGTCTGAGAAGATGGCGTTGTTGGACAAGCGGTCTGCGGTTCACTCACTCGTCGGACAGTGCTGCGGGCACGCACAGTCTTTCCCGCCCACTGCCGTCCCTGCTTTTGCTAGAGCCCCTGGGGCCCCCGGAGGACCTGTCTTTGGGGTGGGGTTGGGCAGGGGTCTGCGGGGCGGTTCCGCTGGACGTTTGCACATTCGGGACCTGCCGCGCTTTGCTGGGCGCTCCTCCTGGCGTGCGTGTTCCTAACTGAGGGCTTGGGCAGAGCCACAGCCGTTGTAACGCCCTCGCTGACAGTTTGAACAGGCTGGACAACCCTGTTGCTCAGTCTGATGACAATTTATTTTCCTGATAGTGAAAATGCAAAGATCAAGTGCATTTGCTTCTGAGGGGTCTAAGTTAACAGGTGTGACATTCGCTTATTGGGATCATCAAAACAACCCCACCTTCGCGTCTGCTAGGTTCTCTCTACCTGACACGTGGGAGCGTTGGGTACCGCGTTAGACACCGCGTCCAGCAGCCTCTGGTGCGCAGAAGGCATGGGTCCAATGGCAGCCCTAGCCTGGCTGATTTGGTGGAAAATCCGGGCACAGGCAACCAAGCCGAAGGGGCACCCAGGTGTGCGACAACCCTGCCTACTCCTGTGAGTTGGGAGGCATCAGCACACAGCCGGGGCAGGAGCGGCACCTCAGCTCCCGGGACGTGCGGGGGTCCCCCCAGCTCAACGCGGCAGACGGACCTGTGGAATCTATTTTGATGAGAACTTAGCAGATGATGACTCATCATCAAAAAGCAGATCAACAATACTGAAGTTTGCTGTGGGAAATTCACTTTCTTTCTTAAAATCTTGTTCTATGTTTTTTCTTAATTCTTTATGGTGACATTCCTTGTACTGACATCACCCATGGGTCACCCTTGGGAAGAATCCAGAGATGGGTGAGGTTATGGTGAGAAGATGGAGATTCCAGCACGCTGGAGACCCCCCAGTGGAGGAGCAGGGAAGGGCCTCCGGGCAGGGTCCTGTGACCGCCTAATGCCTGGCGGGCTGACTTCCCAGAGCCGCCTGGACAGGATGGCATGACCTGAGAGCGCAGGGCAGGCACTCAGCCGCGTGGACTCCACGCAGCCTGCATTTGCTGCGTGACACTGGGCAAGCTGCTTAGCCTCTCTGAACTCTGGTCATGTTGTCGTAAAGATAATAATTTCTAGCCTAGGATTATTTTCAGATTCAATGACATGGTTGTGGGATACTTAGTGCAATGCCCAGTAAATCAATCCGTTATTCTCACGGTCCCCCTCCCCTCCCCTCTATGGGTTCACACATGTTCCTGCCCCTCCCCTTCCCCCTCTCATGCCTCCCACGTAAGCAGGTTGCTGACTCCGCTTCAGTTCCACAGGGGAGAGAACGGCTGGCCCAAAGCTCAGAAGTCCTGCCTTTTTTTCCTCTTGCCTGTGGTTTTCCAAAAGCCTGGATCCTCATGGGAATTTGGAGCCCTTTAGGAGAAGGTAAAAGGCAGAAGGGGCAGAGGGCCAGGCGGGGGGCAGAGGGTCAGGTGAGGAGCAGACTGGCCTAGAAGAAAAGTGAGCATCTGGGTGGGAAGCGAGAGGGGCTTTGCAGGGAGCAGAGAGCACCGGGGGCCGGAAGTGACAGGCCCTGGGGGCAGCTGTGTCGGGTGGGTGGGGAGGGACCTTCCCCTGACTCCCTGTGCTGGCTGTGATCCCGGGTGCCTGGTGTGACCCCTGATTGAATGTGGAAAGAGGATCTGCAGGGATGGAAGCGGGTTTCCGCTCGTGAGAGAGCGTTGTTGATTACAGACAATGACGGCAGAGGACCGTCTTGCACACCCACTCCTGCGCATAGAAATCCACCCCTGCACATTTAAATTAGGTCACGGTCTTCACGTGGCTCCTCCGAACCCAGCTTCATTTCAGTAAAGGCCGTGGAAGACGCTCACCTGTCCTTCCGGCCACTGTCCCGTGTCCCCCTGCCTCTCTGAACCTCGTGCTCCCGAACACTCTCCGCTCTGCTGCCCACATGACCATTCTGAAAAGCAAAACAAATGACACAATTCAATTCCCCGCTTCGGATCTGCAGAGTCCAAAGAATGAGCACCAGGGGCAGCACAGCTCGGCCCTGACCCCTCTCCAGCCCAGCTGGTTCCAATTCCCGAGGCCTCAGGGGCCTTCCACGCTTGGCCACCTTTGCCAGGGACACCCCCACCCACTCCCCATACTCAGCGGACAAAACCTCATTTATCCCGGAAGGCCGAGCTCCAAGACCAAGTTGCTGTGAAGCCTTGGATGAGCCAGCTCTGCCAAGCTGAAGAGGCTGTGCCCATCTCTGGCAAACCCAAGTCTTCCCTCTTTCTGGAAAGGTACCTGGGGAAGCCCCTGTTTTGCCCAGGGGTGTTCAGGGAGGAGGAGGAATGTGTCCGTGCACTGGGGGCCCGGGGTCTGCCGTGCACTGGGCCAGAGAGTTATCTGTCCACCCAGGTAATTATTTTAAAGTACATATTTACATACAAACATGTTTATGCAAGTGTCTGTAATGTAACTAAATATTTATGCAGGCGTGTTCACTGCAGCGGACGCTTCTCTGCAGGCGCGGATTTGCATTTGTAATCCAGGCCTCAGGACACAGCCACAGGAGAGGGCAGGTGGGGTTCTCCAAGTCCGGGTGGAGGAGCGTGTGCCCTGCAGGCAGCTGGCACCACGGGCAGCATCTGGGTGCCTCACGGCACCTGCAGACCGGGCATTGGACAGGAAGGGCAGCCGGGAGGAGGCTTGTTTGTATTTCTGGCCCGTTTCCCCAGCACCATGTTTCGACCCTGGTAAACAAATGACTAAGCCTGAGTCTTCCGTCTCTCGGTCTCATGTGGGGTCACAGCTTCTCCCTAAAAACGGCTAAGGAGGTCACAGCAGGTCAGCTATGGCTTGGACTTTGGACTCAGCAGGCCTGACATCACCAGGTCCTGGGGCACAAACACGATGACATCGCCTCCAGACGCGGGATCATGTGGGTCCCTGTGCGCCTGTGGTTGGCAGGATGATGAGCCGGGGCTCTCTGGGAAGGCACATCCTCCACATCTGGGAAGAGTCTCACACACACACAGAGCCCTCCCCGGCTTGTGGGGTCAGCAGATTCGATGCTGCGGACTGTCCCTGCTGGAAACTGTCAGCAGATGACGGAGGAACAGGCCCCGGGGGTTCCGGGTGCAGCTCCATGAATAAGCCCTGTCCTCATGAGCAACATGGATCCACACGCCCCTCCCGAAAGCAGGGGCTCCTGCTGGCCCAGGCCGGGGCCACTCACTGCGCTGTGTTTTAAAATCCAGCTTTCACGCCAGCGCCCAGGGCCGTTCTTGACACGCAGGAGTGTGTCAGTCAGTACTTGTTGGATCTCTCATTCCTTGAACACAATTCATCGAGGGCCTGGTATTTTTGGGGCACTCTTACAGGAGCTGGTGATGCCTCAGTGAGCAAAACGGAGACCCTGACCTAGGGAGCTTCCCTGCTAGTGGGTGTGTGTGAAGGGACAGATGGCAATCAATTAACAACAAGCATCATTAATAAGAATCACCAAATGCTGGGATGATATGGTTATGGAAGAAGAAGTTGAACAGGGTGAGGGGCCTGGGGGATGGGAGAATGGTGAGGGGAGCTGAGCTGGTGGTCAGGGGATCGCGGGAGTGTGGCATGCACAGAGCTGTGGAGGAGGCGTGTCGGCAGAGGGAAGAGGCAGGCAAGGGCTGAGGCTGGGAGACCCCTGAGCAGGGTGAGCAGGGAGGAGCCGGAAGAGGGGGGCCTCCAGGGCAAGGCGGGGAGACCCCTGAGCAGGGTGAGCAGGGAGGAGCAGGAAGAGGGGGGCCTCCAGGGTAAGGCGGGGAGACCCCTGAGCAGGGTGAGCAGGGAGGAGCCGGAAGAGGGGGGCTCCAGGGTGTTTCAGGCTACTGTGGAGACTGTGGCTTCTCCAGTGGGTGGAGAAGGAAGGCTTTGCTCTCTTAAGCTAAAGAGCGAAACGCCCTGGTTTGGGTTTAGTGACAGAGCAGAAGGCAGAGGCCATAAGCAGAGCTGTCATGAGTGACCCTAAGCCAGTGCCTCATCCTGGGGGTGGGGAGAGTACGCTTCTCCCCGAAGGGCTGTTCATTGTGAGTCTGCGTGCTGTGGTGGGAAAACGGTCTGGAGATTTCTGTTTGAGACCCGTTGGCTGCTGTGTCTTCTGATGCTCTCTCGCTTTGGGCATCCTTTCTCTACAGCTGGTACTTGCAGATTCCTCCGAGACTTTAAAGGGCTCTGGATGCCGAGCTGACATCCCTTGGCTGACACTCAGAAAACTTAAGATAAATGTGAAGTGCCCAAACCACCACTTGAGATGTGTCAGTCAGAACACTTATTGCCAAAGACAAGACCTCAGGTCAAAGGGGCAGAGGCCGCAGCGGGGCTCGTGAGCTCTGCAGCGCGTGTGGAAGGCCGGCACCCGTGTCAGCGTCAGTGGTGGCTGGAAGGAGACACAGGGGTGTGGGGGGCCCAGGTCTGGTCTCTGCTTCTCCCCACCGTCGGCCTGGGCCTCTCTGCCAGGCCCCTTTGCTCCACTGGGAACAGGACTCCTGGCTGGTCCCAACAGGCAGCGTCTGCCTCTCGGCAGTGAGTCTGGCATTCTCTGTGGCCAGACGCCTGCCCGCTCAGGCACAGCCGCAGGGAGGGGCAGCAACCGGCCGCCTGAGTCCGTGCCCGCGCCGGGCTGGTCACTTTAGGAGTCTGTAAGATTCCAGCAGCTGTTACGCAAGCCTCAGGCTGGAGCATCAGGGCTCTTTCTCACAGAAAGGGCTCTTCCCAGAGGCCATGGATGCCGCAGGCACCGTGACTGTCCTTGGTTACTGGGCGGCTGTAACAACCACAGCAGACGGGGCTTACAAACCACAGACATCGGTCTCACCGCTCTGGGGACTGAAGTCTAAGCCCAAGGCACCGTGGGTTTGGTGTGTCATGAGGACTGCATCTTATTTCACGGACCTCTCCTGGGCGAGGGGGTCAGGGCCTCTCTGTGGCCCCTTAGGAGGGCAGAGATCCGCGCAGGGGCTTCACCTGAGTGACCGCATCACCTCCCAAAGCCCCACCTCCTGACACCATCACCCGGGGAGTTAGACACTCAGAGGGGTGCCGACAGGAAGGCCATGGCGCCCCTTTGCTTTTTAAGGTTGATGGTGTTTACAAAGCACAGGCACATGCTTTACCACAGTGGAGCACAGGCCCTTTCCAGGAAACGGGCGGTAACAGCGTGACGTTTGCCTGCCGTCAGAATGACCAACCAGCCATTCAGGTCTGCTCGCTTTTTGAGTCATTTTTCCCTCCACCGTTTTAAGTTTCGGCTCCTTTACTGTATTTAATACAACGTCTGTTTCGTGGCCGATAGTGAGTCTCATGACACTCCAGGATCGCCCTAAGTAGTCCCTGCGGGTGTAGCATTATTACCAAGTGCTACTTTTGATGGGCAGATACTGGTGATCTGAGTTACCATCACCTCGACTGATGTCTTTGGCCTGCCACGGTCTTCCGGACCTTCCAGGGCGCGGGCTGGGCAGGGGTGCGTTTCTGTTAGGAGGCCGGTGTGCCTCGTTCCGGAGTTCTTGGAAGTGTTTCTTCACAGCTGCCCACAGCTGGGGCGGTTTATCCTTAGATCATCCTCAGCCGCGGCTTGCTCTTTGGGCCAGTTCTTTTTCTAGGCTCCTTTGTATCTTATCAGGGGGAGTTTTCCTCCCCCTGATAAGTTTCTGGTCTGTGTCGCTTTCCCAGACTTGAGAATACTCCTCTGCTGAGACAGCTGGAATTTCTACCCCCCGCTGGGACCACTGGGAACCGACCCGGAGGCCGCTTCCCACCCTCCCTCCCGGCGAGCAGCCTCTGGCCTGGGGGCCGCGCTCACACACACAGGCCGCACACGGTCCTCTGCGCATCCTGTCGTCCTGGCGCCAAGGCTCCGGGTGGTGCCGCAGGAAGACGGCCACCCAGATGCCAGCCCACGCGCTGTGTGGGTGGCCACGGCGACATCGCCCTCCTCTGGGATTTGGGAGGACCCGTGCGATAAAGCAGGCACGGCTCTTGCTGGCGCAGGGAAGCCAGGGGTGCCCAGAGCACCTGCAGCCCAGACCCGACCCGAGCCTCAGGCCCGGCCGCCGCCTGACGTCGGCCTGCGAACACCCGAGCAGTGGATCACCACGAGGCACCCACGAGGAGCCTCTGGATTCCTCTCCAGCCCCGCCGCTCGCCCCGGCCCCGGCTGCCTTTTCAGCCTGGGTGCGTGTGCAAAGTTAGAGGTCAGGGTCCCTGTGGGTCAGCTGAGCTGACGTGTGCCAGCCGTGGGAAATAAACGAGCAGCATCGAGTACCTCGGGCCGGCCCTGCTCGTGTCTGCCTGTCCGGGCTGGGCACTCGCACCGAACAGGCTCCTGCACAGGCTTGCGGGGACCCGTGCTCCGTCCGTGGTGTGGAGCCCTGTCCTGCTGAGTGAGCTTCCTCCTGCAAGGGCCGGAGAGGTGCACGGTGGGCAGCCGGCCCAGCTGGCCTCACCTGGCCAGAAGTGACAGGCATGACCCATCCACAAGCCAGCACCCACAAGGCAGGCCCCGCCCGGGCACCGAGTGTGGAGGGAGCACAGGCCTGCAGGCCCCGCCTGGGCACGGAGTGTGGAGGGAGCACAGGCCTGCAGGCCCCCCCGGGCACGGAGTGTGGAGGGAGCACAGGCCTGCAGGCCCCGCCCGGGCACGGAGTGTGGAGGGAGCACAGGCCTGCAGGCCCCGCCCGGGCACGGAGTGTGGAGGGAGCACAGGCCTGCAGGCCCCGCCTGGGCACGGAGTGTGGAGGGAGCACAGGCCTGCAGGCCCCGCCCGGGCACGGAGTGTGGAGGGAGCAGACCTGCCCCCCAGGTGCCTTTAGACTTGGTCCTCAGTAACCACAGAATGTAACGTACCGGTCAATTCCACAGGATTTTCTACAAGGTATGACTTGAACACCTCCGCTGCTCCCCACATTCTCTGCCCCCTCAGCCGCCCCATCTGCCCTCCTCTGCTCCGCCAGCCGTCTGGCTGACTTTCCTGTCTTACAGAGCACATCATGCAGAGGTCCTCAGCTGGAGGCATCGTGTCGGGGAAACTGCACAGGCCTGGCTAGATCCACCCTTGTCACTAAAGAGGGAGGGCCGCTCCCAGTGCTGGGCGGCTAGAGATGCCCCAGCAGCTCCTGCCCACAGCCCCAGCAGCTACCTGGCCAACACATCACCCGAGATTCAGGGGGCAGCCCCGGGATACCTCGTTTTCTCTCAGTGCCCACCAGTGACTTCTTATTGCTTAAAGGGAGGACAGAGAGGCAGGGCGGGGACAGAGTGACAGGGCGGGGACAGAGGGACAGGGCGGGGACAGAGGGACAGGGCGGAAGGACAGAGGGACAGGGCGGGAGGACAGAGGGACAGGGTGGGAGGACAGAGGGACAGGGCGGGGACAGAGTGACAGGACAGGGACAGAGGGACAGGGAGGGAGGACAGAGTGACAGGGCAGGGACAGAGGGACAGGGAGGGAGGACAGAGGGACAGGGCGGGAGGACAGAGGGACAGGGCGGGAGGACAGAGGGACAGGGCAGGAGGACAGAGGGACAGGGCGGGAGGACAGAGGGACAGGGTGGGGACAGAGGGACAGGGCGGGAGGACAGAGGGACAGGGCGGGGACAGAGGGACAGGGCGGGGACAGAGGGACAGGGCGGGAGGACAGAGGGACAGGGCGGGAGGACAGAGGGACAGGGCGGGAGGACAGAGGGACAGGGCAGGGACAGAGGGACAGGGTGGGGACAGAGGGACAGGGCGGGAGGACAGAGGGACAGGGAGGGAGGACAGAGGGACAGGGTGGGGACAGAGGGACAGGGTGGGGACAGAAGGACAGGGCGGGAGGACAGAGGGACAGGGCGGGGACAGAGGGACAGGGTGGGGACAGAGGGACAGGGCGGGAGTACAGAGGGACAGGGAGGGAGGACAGAGGGACAGGGCGGGGACAGAGAGGCAGGGAGGGAGGACAGAGGGACAGGGCGGGAGGACAGAGGGACAGGGTGGGGACAGAGGGACAGGGCGGGAGGTCAGAGGGACAGGGCGGGGACAGAGGGACAGGGCGGGAGGACAGAGGGACAGGGAGGGAGGACAGAGGGACAGGGCGGGGACAGAGAGGCAGGGAGGGAGGACAGAGGGACAGGGTGGGGACAGAGGGACAGGGCGGGAGGACAGAGGGACAGGGAGGGAGGACAGAGGGACAGGGTGGGGACAGAGGGACAGGGTGGGGACAGAAGGACAGGGCGGGAGGACAGAGGGACAGGGCGGGGACAGAGGGACAGGGTGGGGACAGAGGGACAGGGCGGGAGGACAGAGGGACAGGGAGGGAGGACAGAGGGACAGGGTGGGGACAGAGTGACAGGGTGGGGACAGAGGGACAGGGCGGGAGGACAGAGGGACAGGGCGGGAGGACAGAGGGACAGGGTGGGGACAGAGGGACAGGGCGGGAGGACGGAGGGACAGGGCGGGAGGACGGAGGGACAGGGCGGGAGGACAGAGGGACAGGGCGGGAGGACAGAGGGACAGGGCGGGGACAGAGGGACAGGGCGGGGACAGAGGGACAGGGTGGGAGGACAGAGGGACAGGGCGGGAGGACAGAGGGACAGGGTGGGGACAGAGGGACAGGGCGGGGACAGAGGGACAGGGCGGGGACAGAGTGACAGGGTGGGAGGACAGAGGGACAGGGCGGGGACAGAGGGACAGGGCGGGGACAGAGGGACAGGGTGGGAGGACAGAGGGACAGGGCGGGGACAGAGGGACAGGGCGGGGACAGAGTGATAGGGCAGGAGGACAGAGGGACAGGGCGGGGACAGAGGGACAGGGCGGGAGGACAGAGGGACAGGGTGGGAGGACAGAGGGACAGGGCGGGGACAGAGGGACAGGGTGGGAGGACAGAGGGACAGGGTGGGGACAGAGGGACAGGGCGGGAGGACAGAGGGACAGGGCGGGAAGACAGAGGGACAGGGCGGGAGGACAGAGGGACAGGGCGGGAGGACAGAGGGACAGGGCGGGGACAGAGGGACAGGGTGGGGACAGAGGGACAGGGCGGGAGGACAGAGGGACAAGGAGGGAGGACAGAGGGACAGGGCGGGAGGACAGAGGGACAGGGCGGGGACAGAGGGGCAGGGAGGGAGGACAGAGGGACAGGGTGGGGACAGAGGGACAGGGCGGGAGGACAGAGGGACAGGGCGGGGACAGAGGGACAGGGCGGGGACAGAGGGGCAGGGCGGGAAGACAGAGGGACAGGGCGGGAGGACAGAGGGACAGGGCAGGGACAGAGGGACAGGGCGGGGACAGAGGGACAGGGCGGGAGGACAGAGGGACAAGGTGGGAGGACAGAGGGACAGGGCGGGGACAGAGGGACAGGGTGGGAGGACAGAGGGACAGGGTGGGGACAGAGGGACAGGGTGGGGACAGAGGGACAGGGCAGGAGGACAGAGGGACAGGGCGGGAGGACAGAGGGACAGGGAGGGAGGACAGAGGGACAGGGTGGGGACAGAGGGACAGGGCGGGGACAGAGGGACAGGGTGGGGACAGAGGGACAGGGCAGGAGGACAGAGGGACAGGGCGGGAGGACAGAGGGACAGGGTGGGGACAGAGGGACAGGGTGGGAGGACAGAGGGACAGGGCGGGGAGAGAGGGACAGGGCGGGGACAGAGTGACAGGGCAGGAGGACAGAGGGACAGGGCGGGGACAGAGGGACAGGGCGGGAGGACAGAGGGACAGGGCGGGAAGACAGAGGGACAGGGCGGGAGGACAGAGGGACAGGGCGGGAGGACAGAGGGACAGGGTGGGGACAGAGGGACAGGGCGGGAGTGCAGAGAGACAGGACGGGAGGACAGAGGGACAGGGCGGGAGGACAGAGGGACAGGGTGGGGACAGAGGGACAGGGTGGGGACAGAGGGACAGGGCGGGAGGACAGAGGGACAGGGCGGGAGGACGGAGGGACAGGGCGGGAGGACAGAGGGACAGGGCGGGAGGACAGAGGGACAGGGTGGGGACAGAGGGACAGGGTGGGGACAGAGGGACAGGGTGGGGACAGAGGGACAGGGCGGGAGGACGGAGGGACAGGGCGGGAGGACGGAGGGACAGGGCGGGAGGACGGAGGGACAGGGCGGGAGGACGGAGGGACAGGGTGGGGACAGAGGGACAGGGTGGGGACAGAGGGACAGGGCGGGAGGACAGAGGGACAGGGCGGGAGGACAGAGGGACAGGGCGGGAGGACAGAGGGACAGGGTGGGGACAGAAGGACAGGGCGGGAGGACAGAGGGACAGGGCGGGAGGACAGAGGGACAGGGCGGGAGGACAGAGGGACAGGGTGGGGACAGAGGGACAGGGTGGGGACAGAGGGACAGGGTGGGGACAGAGGGACAGGGCGGGAGGACAGAGGGACAGGGCGGGAGGACAGAGGGACAGGGTGGGGACAGAGGGACAGGGTGGGGACAGAGGGACAGGGTGGGGACAGAGGGACAGGGCGGGAGGACAGAGGGACAGGGTGGGGACAGAGGGACAGGGTGGGGACAGAGGGACAGGGCGGGAGGACAGAGGGACAGGGAGGGAGGACAGAGGGACAGGGCGGGAGGACAGAGGGACAGGGCGGGGACAGAGGGGCAGGGCGGGAGGACAGAGGGACAGGGCGGGAGGACAGAGGGACAGGGAGGGAGGACAGAGGGACAGGGCGGGAAGACAGAGGGACAGGGCGGGGACAGAGGGACAGGGCGGGAGGACAGAGGGGCAGGGCGGGAGGACAGAGGGACAGGGTGGGGACAGAGGGACAGGGCGGGAGGACGGAGGGACAGGGCGGGAGGACGGAGGGACAGGGCGGGAGGACGGAGGGACAGGGTGGGGACAGAGGGACAGGGTGGGGACAGAGGGACAGGGTGGGGACAGAGGGACAGGGCGGGAGGACGGAGGGACAGGGCGGGAGGACGGAGGGACAGGGCGGGAGGACAGAGGGACAGGGTGGGGACAGAGGGACAGGGTGGGGACAGAGGGACAGGGCGGGAGGACAGAGGGACAGGGCGGGAGGACAGAGGGACAAGGAGGGAGGACAGAGGGACAGGGCGGGGACAGAGGGGCAGGGAGGGAGGACAGAGGGACACGGTGGGGACAGAGGGACAGGGCGGGGACAGAGGGACTGGGCGGGAGGACAGAGGGACAGGGTGGGAGGACAGAGGGACAGGGCGGGAGGACAGAGGGACAAGGAGGGAGGACAGAGGGACAGGGCGGGAGGACAGAGGGACAGGGCGGGGACAGAGGGGCAGGGTGGGAGGACAGAGGGACAGGGCGGGAGGACAGAGGGGCAGGGAGGGAGGACAGAGGGGCAGGGAGGGAGGACAGAGGGACAGGGCGGGGACAGAGGGACAGGGCAGGGACAGAGGGACAGGGCGGGAGGACAGAGGGACAGGGCGGGAGGACGGAGGGACAGGGCGGGAGGACGGAGGGACAGGGCGGGAGGACGGAGGGACAGGGCGGGAGGACAGAGGGACAGGGTGGGGACAGAGGGACAGGGCGGGAGGACAGAGGGACAGGGCGGGAGGACAGAGGGACAGGGTGGGGACAGAGGGACAGGGTGGGGACAGAGGGACAGGGTGGGGACAGAGGGACAGGGCGGGAGGACAGAGGGACAGGGCGGGAGGACAGAGGGACAGGGTGGGGACAGAGGGTAGGGTGGGGACAGAGGGACAGGGCGGGAGGACAGAGGGACACGGTGGGGACAGAGGGACAGGGCGGGGACAGAGGGACAGGGCGGGAGGACAGAGGGACAGGGCGGGAGGACAGAGGGACAGGGTGGGGACAGAGGGACAGGGCGGGAGGACAGAGGGACAGGGCGGGAGGACAGAGGGACAGGGCGGGAGGACAGAGGGACAGGGTGGGGACAGAGGGACAGGGTGGGGACAGAGGGACAGGGCGGGAGGACAGAGGGACAGGGAGGGAGGACAGAGGGACAGGGCGGGAGGACAGAGGGACAAGGAGGGAGGACAGAGGGACAGGGCGGGAGGACAGAGGGACAGGGTGGGGACAGAGGGACAGGGTGGGGACAGAGGGACAGGGTGGGGACAGAGGGACAGGGCGGGAGGACAGAGGGACAGGGCGGGAGGACAGAGGGACAGGGTGGGGACAGAGGGTAGGGTGGGGACAGAGGGACAGGGCGGGAGGACAGAGGGACACGGTGGGGACAGAGGGACAGGGCGGGGACAGAGGGACAGGGCGGGAGGACAGAGGGACAGGGCGGGAGGACAGAGGGACAGGGCGGGAGGACAGAGGGACAGGCTGGGGACACAGGGACAGGGCATGGCCAGGGCATGGCGGGGTTGTGGGGAGAGGAGGGGCGTTGGCCTGGACCGGTACCTGGGCGGGAAGGGGAGCCGGCCGGGCAGGGATGAGCGTGGGAGGCGGCCGTGCCCTCTGCCAGCTCCACCTCCACATTTCTCCGTGTTTTCCACTCCCAGCCCAAGGTGTCTGCGCTCCAGGGAGAAGAGGTAGCCAGGAGAGGCCAGGAGTCAGGGCTGAAGCCACGGCACAGCCAGATGGACTCAGGCGCCCGAGAGTAAGGGGGTGGGGGAGGAGTGGGTGTCATCGCCGGCACCCTGACGGCTTGGGGGCCTGGTCTCCCTCTTCTGGAACTTGTCTGTGAAGCTAATGTGCCTGGCCTCCACATTTGCAGGGCCTGAGGCTCCTCACCTCCCTGACAGCCCGGCTCATCCCAGGGACTGGTGAGGCTGTCAGTCCTTCATGCAGGGACCTGGGGCCAGGCAGGGAGGCCTTCACCCAAATCTCTGCGCAGCTGCTGAGGTCCACGGTGGCTACTTCCTGAGAGCTGCTCTCCGCTCGCCTGAAGGGCCACAGAGCCAGGAGCACTCGGGCCCCAGTGGGAATTCCAGCCTTGCATGTAGCTCGGGGGCGTCTGCCCCGGCGTCTGGAGAGTTGGCAGCTCCCCCTTCATCTGAAGTTTGGGGAGGCGGCTGCACACCTCAGTGGTTACCTGCACCTCCAGGTGTCCAGGGATCTTCCCGGGACCCCAAGCCCAAGGCCCAGAGCTTAGCCATGGCGCGGAGCACAGTGGGACCTGGGAGGACGAGCAGCTGAGGGCTGTGCGTCCTGCCAGGAGGATGGGCTTGAATGCCCCTGTGACGGGGAGCTCACTCCTCTGGAGGATTTCTGTTCCTTCCATGGTGGCTGTAACTATTTGAACATTTAAAAAATATATTGTTTCAAAAATGTTTTTCCATTACTTCCATCCCGTGAGTGACCGGTGCACTTCCCCACAAGATACACAGACCACGCTACAATATGGAGCATGGCGCTGGCTCCTGGGCCTCCAGAACCATCTTCCAGGCGGCTATGCCCGTTTTTCTAAGAGCTCCCGTAGACATAACTGGGCTCTGGGTGACTCCTTGATCACAGGCTCGGGCCTGCATAGAGGAACAGCCGGAAGACAGTTGCCTGAACACCTCAATCCGGGGACAGCTGCCCCCCCAGCCTGAGGATAGCTGCCCACCCCTCGGCCCGGGGACAGCCGCCCACCCCTCAGCCCAGGGACAGCCGCCCACCCCCTCAGCCCGGGGACAGTTGCCCACCCCTCAACCCGGGGACAGCCGCCCACCCCTCAGCCCGGGGACAGCCGCCCACCCCTCAGCCCGGGCACAGCTGCCCACCCCTCGGCCCGGGGACAGCTGCCCACCCCTCAGCCCAGGAACAGCCGCCCACCCCCTCAGCCTGAGGACGGCTGCCCGTGCCCCTCAAGAGCAGCTGCCCTCTCCTGCCTGCCACTGCCCTGGGCTGCCCCATGGCCTCTCCTCAGGGCTGGGTCAAGCTCGGCTCCACTCGCCCGGGACTCCAGGCTCCCTCCTCACCTCTGGTCTAGTAGGAGACAACCATGTTCAAGGAGACAAAGTCTCCCAGGGCAGAGGGCTGGGGAGCCAGAGCCGGAATGCTGTTTGGCCATTTAATCTACAGCGCAGCGGAGCCGGTGTGAGGAAACAGTCACGTGCTCCCGCGACATTCGGAGAATCAGATTTGAAAAAGAAGATCTTCGCTGGGGTGTGAGATCAAAACTCAGAAGCAAAAAACATAACCTAGATTTAGCCTGGAAAAGAGAGACTCAGTCTGAGGCCAAGAATCACTGCTGGGGCATCTGTGAGCTTTCTGCACCAGAGCCCGGACCGGAGGGTGAGGAGGCCAAGGGGAGGCTGCGCCCCAGGGTCCCGGGGCGGGAAGAGGAGTCCGGGGGTGAGCCCGGCGGGGCCCAAGGTGCTGCTGACTCGGAGGTGAGCGAGACAGGCACGCACGCCGGCAGGCCTCGAGGGCGGCTCCGGAGCATGGAGTAAGTGAGGACCAAGGGTGGTGGACCGGCTCAGGGGTTTCTAGTCGACCTGCTTTGGAAGCCTCCCTGGCACCCGTGCTGAGCTCTGATGGACGGAGAAGGGGCTGGTTCCCCAGCACAGGCCCGGTGAAGGCTCAGAGGCTGGGAATACAGAAGCCTCTGTTTGGGCCAGCGACCTGTTTACAGACCAGGCTGGTTTTAGGAAAATGCTCCCATTCCTTAAGAACATTTGGAGCAGCTGATCTCGGGGAGCTCTGCTGGGCCGGGAACAGGCTGTGTGGTGGTTTTTAACAGCCAGGACAGACGACAGAAACAGGCAGGAAGAAGTGAGGACAGAGAGAGAGGGCACGGGGCCTGTCTCCATTTACACAGCCGGCGTCCTCAGAAGGCAGGGCCTGCGGTGGGCAGCGCCCAGCTGGGTGGCTCCATGGCTGCTCGTCTTGGGTCTTGGTGACGCTCTGGACTGAATGTCAGATTTGGGGAATGGATGTTTGTCGGGGAGGGAATAACCTCCGGAGTGAGCCCACCCTGCAGGAAGGGAGGTGGGAATTGTCCCGAAAGTGGGGGGAGATTTTCCACGGGAAGTATTGGGAGAGACAGCAAGGCAGCCGGGCTGGGAGCCTGCGGGTCCTGGGAGCCCCCTGCATGGGGCTCAGGCTAGGTCTCACACGTGTCCCGGGAGGACTGACCAGGTTCAGCCTCTCGGCTCTCACCCACTAATTCTAGACCTTCGGGAGGGTCTGTGACATCCACATTTGACCTCTGCTGGTGGTCCTGGGGGTGCAGCGGGCAAGTGCTGAAGGAAATCTGACAAGTGGGCAGTGCTCGCTGAGACCATGGGCTGGGACCCCTGTGACAGCCCAGCAGGGCAGCGACCGCAGCGGGTGGGAGCATGCTCGCGGGTACAGAAAGGGAGCAGGAGCCCCGCAGGTTCCGGCCCAACTTGGAAGAAGGAAGCCTCCCCCCGCAAGAGACCCAGTATCCCCCAGACCTGTGCCCTCAGCCCAGGGCCTGGTCAGGGCAAGGACAGCAACCCAGCAGGTCGGGGGTTCTCCCGGAGCGGCTGGTGTGGAGCCCGCAGGGCAGGCAGGAGGGAGGCAGGGGACGCCTGGACGCGGGAGTGCCACGTGGCACTGTCTGATTGTCACAACCCTGAGGACTGAGCCAGGAATCATGGGGTTCCTCCCAGCCGCCCTCAGAACGAAACGTGCATGGCTGACAGGGGCGTGAGCTCAGCCAGTCACCTCCCCCTAATCTAATCTGGGGCCAACACACTTTCCTTTGGAGTTGATATTTTTTCCTAAGTTGACTCACATGTTCCTGCCGATTGTGTATTCTGTTTGTTCACAGATTCATGCAGATGGGATACCCCCAGTCTTTTTCGGAAGAAAGGTGGCATATAAATACAAATGTACGAAACCTGCATATCCACCAGCGAAAGCGCGACACGCTGCTCAAATCCGTGAGTGATTGTTGTGTAACAAATTCAACTACTGTTAACCGAGCCCGCTCTATTTTTAATGAATTCACTGAAAGTTTGTCTGTACAGTAAGATAATAGGATCTTCAAGCTGTCAGATAAAGAAAGGCTTATTGAAATACCTCTGTTAGCCCTCACTTGTAAGGCACATACTTTACTTAGATAAACGGCATGAACTTGGCTTATTTTTATGAATAAGGGATTCATATCTGCTTATTCTGCCAGTTGTGACTCTTTTCCTTTCCTTTTCTGCCTTCCCTATGTCTCTGTAATCGTTTTTTGTTTGTTTCTTTGAGACGGAGAGTGCAGTGGTGTGATCTGGGATCAGCTCACTGCACCCTCCGACTCCCTGGTTGAAGCGATTCTCCTGCCTGAGGCTCCCCAGTAGCTGGGATTACAGGTATGTGCCACCACGTCTGGTTAATTTTCGTATTTTTAATAGAGATGGGGTTTCACCATGTTGGTCAGGATGATCTCGATCTCCTGACCTCGTGATCTGCCTGCCTCGACCTCCCGAAGTGCTGGGATTATAGGCGTGAGCCACCGAGCCTGGCCGTCTCTGTGATTCTTTCTTTAGACCATGGTCCGCCGTTCCAGCCCCAGGCTTAGCACAGGGAATGGGATGGAAGGGGTGGAAGATGCTTATTGGATCTTTGGTGAAAAACAAAGTTGGGGGGAAAGCACAGGAGTGAGTTGGGGGGCCAGGGGTGGCTGTGAGGGAGTGTGACCTCCCCTCCCGGCCCTCCAGCGTCCAGGAACAGCAGTAGAAAGAGGAGAAGAGTGACCAGCAGGAGGGAGGATTCAGCAGGCCTCTGAGCACGAAGACCCCATCTGCACAGGCCGTGGAAGGGAGCGCGTCCCCGCGTGGCTGCGGCAGGGAGCAGCGGTTTGCTCACCGGAGGCTGAGGGAGCGCCAGGATTATGAGCGGCTTGGTGACTTCCTCCCTCTCCCACTGCCACAGGATGAGGCCACACGAGGCCACACAGGATGAGGCAACAGCAGTGGCTCCAGCTGAAGAAAGCCCTGGGTGGTCACACGGGCGTGATGGCCAGCTGAGTTCTCTGTCTCTTTCCAGCAAACACTGTTTGCCCGACTCAGGCTGGTGAGGACACAGAAGAGGGACCCGTTCTGCGTCTGGGGCATTTCACACCTGTGGTGACGCGTGTGGCAGCTCTTACTTGGTTCTGTGGGTTCTGCTGGGTTCCGCTTCAGTGCGAAGCTCTGTGGATGTGCAGAGGGGATCAGCTCTGGTTTCTGATCAGGCAGGAAATCCCGTGTTCTCACTTAAAAATGAAACTGGGAGACAGCACGGCTTCATAGCCATGCTCCAACGGCCAGACACAGGACAAAAAGATTTGTAACAGAAAAATAGATGGTGAAATGACATTTCCTGGTTTTTTTTTTTTTTTTTTTTTTTGGCTAACCAATCACAAAAGTTCCCATGAGTGAGAGAGGGTTCCTAGGAAACAAGCTACTGTATTTATTGAAAAGTCTTCACCGATCTCCAAGTTTCACAAACAGGAGGCAAAACCATGGCTGTGAAGAAGAACTTGGAAATCCCAGACCACGCGGAAGACCCAGTCCCACAGTCCTGTAGG
Organism: Saimiri boliviensis; assembly: GCF_048565385.1. Lineage (NCBI taxonomy): Eukaryota > Metazoa > Chordata > Mammalia > Primates > Cebidae > Saimiri > Saimiri boliviensis. The sequence continues at coordinate 1,410,052 of NC_133449.1, read as the reverse complement.
ATGACGCGTCCAAGCTTACAGTGTCATTGCTTGTCTCAAGGAACGTCAGGAGTTAATGACAGGAAATTTTTGGCTTTAATAAGGTGGATTCTGTGCTGAGGTCTTACGGGTTTGCCGGGTTTGAAGGAGGAGGTGATTGAGGGGCGTCGGCCTTGACATTTGTGGCAATCACTTAATTTACCAGCGAGGAATTCCATCGCTGGGAACTGGCAGGGCAGTTTTGTGAAGAAGGAAGGCAGTTGGGAGGGAGAGAGAAAACGGAGTATGAAAGAGGAGCGTTTTCATGGTTTACAAGATTCATGGAGAAGCAGCCGCAGGGTAAGCGTGTGCACGTCGGATGGCCCTTGGTGAACCACAGCCTGCTTGTTTGGATTGCTGTGGAGACCCGCCGCGGTAAGCCGGCTTCACTGTGGGAACGGGGATCAGCCCCTCCACCAGGAATCTCATAGGATCCCGGGAGGATAAGCCTAAAGCTGCCACCACTGAAAATTTCCAAAAGAGCATGGCTTTGTCAGGTGTTCTGGGGTGAAATAGTTTCACAAAGCACACAAGCAAATAACTGACCTCTGGTTAGTTGATATTCATTCTTGCCCTTTGCTTTGATTTTAAACCTCTTTTAGAGGGATATTTCATTGGTTTCTTTCATTAGAAAAGTTTCTTCCCCCCAAAAGAAGAATATTTTCAGTGCTACAAACTCCAAAGCATAAGGACGTTGGGTGAACTTTCTGTTGAAACACAGCAGGCAGACAGCACATCTTAGCTTTTAGCCCAGTGAAGTCTGACAGTTTAACGTCTCCCGGCAGCCTCCACTCAGTCAAGACAGAATCCAGCACATTCGCGGTCACAGATCCAGTTTTATGAACTCCGTGCACGTGGTTTTCTGTGTGTGCCATTTTCCACTAACATCCTGTCTGTGGTTCATTCATGTGGTTTTGGGTATCTGTGGGTTTTTTTTTTTTTTTTTTTTTTGGTCGTTGTTCTGTTGTGTTTCCTGTTAAACACACATTTAACAACAAACCATTGCTGCTTCTCCACACGTTTCCTAAACCATAAAGACTGTTCTTTCTCACATGCCTTTTTCTTCTCTCTCCCTCCTACAGTTTATTTAACCATTCAAGTACTGATGGATAGTGTTTGGTTTTAGCCTATTACGAACAAGGTGGATGCGAACGAGTTTTCTGCTGCACATGCGAATGCCTTGCAGGTGGCTACCTGCCTAGCAGTGAAGCTGCTGGGTGTGATAGAATTCACGCATGCTCAGTGGTATGACGCACTATCGAGATGTTTCCCCAGTGGCTTTACTGATTTATATTCTCACCAGCGAAGGGTCAGAGTTCCAGCTGCTCCAAGTCTTTTCCAGCACGTGATGTTGGCAGCGTTCAAGTGCAGGCGTTCTGACAGTGAGGAGTGGTATTTCAAAATGGCTTTAATTTGCATTTGCTTGATGATTAATGAGGTTGAGCACATTCAGATGTGCATATTGGTCATTTGAACATCTTTTGCGAAGTGCTTGCTTAAGTCTTTTCCTCATTTAAATTCTTGTCAATTTGTTACTGATTTGTAATGTTTTATGTTACATATATATCCATATATATATATATATATATATATATATATGAATGTATGCCCTTACATTTTAGATGAGTTATTTTTCAGAAATACATATATATAAAACATTTCTTCTCTCAATTATTGCCTTTTATTCTCTCAATTGAACAGAAGTTCTTAATTTTCATCAAGTCCTATTTGTCAATCTTTTCCTTTGTGGGTGGGCTTTTGTGTCCTGTTTAGGAAAGCTTAATGAACATTAAAATATTTTCCTATGTCATCTTCTAGAAATTTAACAATTTAACCTCTTACTTCCAGGTTTGATAGTAACTTGGAAATGATTTTTAAATATATCATATTGCAGGGGTTCAGGTTCATGTTATTACTCATACATCGCTGACCTGGTGATTGTCAGCTGAAGGAAGGAGGTTGGTACATTTGAAAAGGAGGGCTTTTTTTCTTGTGAAGACTGCAAGAGTGGCCATTTTGACAGGCTGGGAACTGTAGCCTCCAGTCAGAAGTTGGAAGCAGATACTTCATGGGTGGAAAGAATAAGACAAAAATTTATTCAGAATGGGACATCCAATATAAATACTTAATAAGCTACAAAAACCATGAATATTTATGAAAAGAACACACGCACATGCAGCTGAGCATCCTGCTTCTCTGTGGATCGCACGATCAAAGCTGGCGGTGTTGGCCTGACCTGAGGGTGGCGTTTTTGGCCCTCTGACTTCAAAAGGTGATGCAGAGGATAGGAAAACCCTCCCTGCACATTCTCTGCAGGGTGCCAGAGCTACCCCACGGCCGGCGGTCTCCTATCAGGGAGGAAGGCTGTTGGTTGTTGAGTCAAGATCTTAGACAGGGAGTGTGCGTGGTGAGGCCGTGAGTCAGCAGTAGAGCCAGTCTCCAAGAGGGCTGCTTTCTGCTTCGCTCTTCGGGCAGGAAGACTCACGGCGGTAGCAGGGGAGGGGTGCAATGGGGTGCATCCCACCCCCCCATCCCATCACGGCCGGGAACTCAGTTCAAGGGTTTCTGGGGTCCCCTTGGCCAAGAGCAGGGCTGTTCAGTCAGTCGGGGGGCTGCAGATTTCGCGTTTTACTTTCCATGCTGTGTATTTGAAACAGCGTCTTCTCCCCACGGCCCTGCACTCTCACCCCAGTCGCCATTGAGTGGCTGCACATGTGTGTCTCTGTTTCCAGAATTTCTATGTGATTTGTTGAACTATTTTAACTGCTATTAGCTGATAAAATTGTCTCAATGTCTGGTGATGAGAATGCTTCAGCTTCGTTCCTCTCTGTCAAGACTGTCCCCGCTGGTCTGGCCCCTGTGGCAGCTTCGTTCCTGTCCGTCAAGACTGTCCTCCCTGGTCTGGCCCCTGTGGCTTTCCATATGTATCTTAGTATCCACTTGTCAATTTTCACCAAAAACAAAACCAGAGCCTGCAGGAGTTTTGACTGGTATTGTATTGAATCTGTAAGTCAGTTTGGGCTCACTTGACAATTTTGACATTTAATCTTCCAGTTTGTGAAAGTGGTGTATGGCTGTCTTTATATAAACTTCTTTAATCGGTTTCAAGAACATTTTTTTCAGTCTTTTATAAAAGTGTTGCAAATTTTTGTTAGATTTATTTCTTGGTATTAATGTTCTTATGGTATTGCATTTTTTTTTAAAATTTCACTTTCTAGATATGCTAGTATATAGAAATGCAACTGAATTTTGAATGTTGAACTCATATTCAGCTATCTTAAATTAACTTATTAATTTAAATATAGGTTTTTTTTGAAATTCTACATTCAAAATATTTTTGTTTGGATAAATAATGAAGGTTTTATTTACTTCTAACTCTAACTTAAATTTCCTTTTCTCACCTCATTGTCTCAGTTAGTACTTCTAGCACAATATTGAAGGAAATGGAGACAGTGGAAACCCTTGTCTCATTTCCAGTTCTGTTAATTGTGCCTTTAGTACCCCACGATTGCCTATGTATTTTTGTAAATACCCTTTGTCATATTTGGGAAATATCCTTATGCTTATGGTTAACTGAGGTTTCTTTTTAATTGTTTTTTATCGAAATCATGAATAGCTGTTGAGTTTTATTATATAACATTGCTGTAGTGATTGATGTTATCATATGGTTTTTATCCTTTATTCTGTTGCGTTGCTTTACTGTGACTGATTTTAAATATAAAACCCATTTCTGTTAATAAAATACATCCTACTAGGCTTAACGTATAGATTCTTTTTACCTAGTATTTTTTACAAATGATAATAATTTTTTATTCTTATGAAATATCCTTTTTTATCTTCAGTAATACTCCTTGCTTTAAAGCAGGGGTGTCTAATCTTTTGGCTTCCCTGAACCACACTGGAAGAAGAATTGTCTTGGGCCACACATAAAATACACTAACACTAATGATAGCTGAAGAGCGAAAAAAAAAAAATCACAAAAAAAATCTCCTAACGTTTTAAGGAAGTGTATGAATTTGTTTTGAGCCACTTTCAAAGCCATCCCGGGCTGCACGGGGCCCACGGGCAGAGGGTTAGACAAGCTTGCCAAGTCTGTCTTTTCTCTTCATTAGTTACATCAGTTTTTAAAACTGGGTATGTTTGCTTTTGAATTTTGTGGTGTATCTTGTTTAGTCTTTTACCCTGTTACTTCTTTGTGCTGATGTTTAAATAGCTCTGTTATAAGCAGTGTACCATGGGATCATTTATTCTATCAAAGAGAGATAATCTTTGTTTTTCACTTAGCATATTTAGTCCATTTCCAGTTAACACCATTACTGTTGTATTTTATTTTAAATCCACCATCGATTATTTTCTATTTGCCCCATGTGCTTTTTGTTCTTTTTTCCCCCTTGTGTTTTTTATGATTGAATCAAGATTTTTATTACTCTACTTCTGCCTCTCAGCTTATTGTTACTGTTGTTGCTATTATTTCAATGGTTACTTTATACCAAAAATTCACCTTTGACATCAGCTGTCCTAAATTATCACATTTACATCATGTAAGTCATTTCACTTTTTGTGCTTTGTCTTGCATTTTATCCCAGGTTTCAGATGCATGAAACATTGTTATTATTGTCTTAAATATCAGATCTTTATGTAGGTTTACTTCAAATACTTACCCTTTTGTGTATCCTTTCTTACTGTGAGCATTTCCTCCCTTCCGGAACACTTGTCCTGCCTCGTGTCTGTGAGCTCTGGTTGTCTGGGAACATCTCTGTTCCCTCCTTCCTTTTGGAAAACCATCTCCCTTGGGCACGGACTGTTGCGCGTGGTCTGTAAGCGTGCCAGCGCCGTCACCACATGCCTTTCGGTTTCTGTCTGTTGAGAAGTGAACTGACGCTCTCAATGTGGCTCTTTGAAAGAGTCGTGTTATTTTCTCTCGGTATTTTTAAGGTTTATCTCTTTGTCTTTGCTTTTCAGATTTATTCTGATGTCACTAGTGTCAAAAGCGAAATCTATGAGAAGTCTGAGGTTTTGCGCTCCGTGTTCCTGAGGTCCTAGGTGAGTGTGGCTGTGGGTCTGATAAGGAGCTGGAGCTCAGGAGCTCTGGGTCCCACCGCGGACTGCGGGACCCCGGATGCTGAGCAGACCTGCCTTTTCCTCTCCGGAGTGGGGCACTGTCTGCGTCTCCCAAGGCTACTCAGTGAGCAAACATACTTGAAGAGAGGGTGGGGGGCCAGTGGGTCTCAATGGCTCAGCCTGCAGCCTGCCGGGGACCCCCGGACCCACGTGGGGAGCTGTCTCCACAACAGCTGCCATTGTTTACACACCGTGTCCACGTCTGGTGAGTTTTCCCATGAGGACGTCGGCGACTGTGATTGATCTGACAGGTCGGAACCACACCCGCTCCATCCGTGCCTCGCAGCCCTGAATTCAGGCTCCGATGGTGGCAGGAACCCGCATGCTCACGGTCCCTCCCCATCATCCAGTGTCAGAGCTGCTCTTGATCTCAGCCGACTTCCCTGAACTTTGTGACTTTTCTTTAACATTCTCCTCCCTTCACTTTTATTTAAATTTTCTCCCTTCTAATCACGTCACAAACTGTATCAACTCATGAGACCAAAGCCCCAGATAAACTGAGAACCGATGTCCTGGAAGGCTGAATCTTCAAGCCTTCTAGGGAGATAATGTGTATGAAACACTCAGACATCCTTTTATTCCAGAATCTCAGCTTTGTAACGTGATTCCCTTCCAACTGTATTGAACTTAGAAAGGGCTCTCACATTGCTGTGGTCTGAACGTTGCTGTCTACCTCAAATCCATGCGGGAACCTGACCCTCCAGGTAGCAGCATGAAAAGCTGGAACCTCTGGAAGGTGCTGGGGTCATGAGGGTGAAGCCCTCACAAGTGGGGTTAGTGCCCATATCGACGGGACCCTGTGGGCTCCCTCGCCTGTCCTGCCCTGTGAGGACACTGTGAGAAGGCACTGTCTGCCAACCAGAAATTTAGCCCTCACCAGACATCAGCCCTGGCAGCCCCTTCATCTTGGACTTCCAGTCTCCAGAACTGTGAGCAACAAATGTCTGTTTCTTCTAAACCCCCTCATCGAGGGCACCTTGTTATCACAGCCCAAACAGGAGAAGACCCATGTTTATCCAATAGCCACTCAGCGGGTCTGCTCCTCTGTCCGTGAGGCCACTGCTCTAACATGCCCCAGCGGGAGGTGAGCGCCTGGCATTTCTGAGTCATCTTGAGGCTCATCTTACCCTCACGCTGCAGCATGTCAGGCACTCCTGAGTCCCCTCCACAGAGGGTCCCCGTCTCCTCCTCCTCCTCCACCGCCCACCGCCTGTCTGCCCGGACGTCATCTCCCGTCCTGTCCGGCCTCCGCCAGCCACGGTCCCCTCCACCTGTCTGGAGGATGCTCTGGGTCTGACCCCTTCCTGCTTTTTCATGTATTTGTTTTGTTGTTTTTTTCCTACCAACTTTCGTTGGCGCTACAGTGCCCTGTAGACCGTCTGTCTTTGCCCATCTGGGTGGCCCTGCCTGTGGCTCCCTTGGCTGGCTGCTTGGTGGTTTGTGCTTTCTTTCTGTCTTCCATAACCCTGACTCTTCTTTCCTTCTGGGTATTTAAATCTGCCTTTCTGCTCCCAGAAGTCCCTTCCTGGCGTTTGCACCTTTCCGCACTCTGTCTACGCTGTCAGAGTCAGTTCAGAGGTCACTTTTTTCGGTCAGAGCTTCTCCTCTCCAACTGAAAACGATTTCCCCATTCTCCAGGACCCTTTTCCAGTCGTACATCATGTTTTTTTCGCATCTGAAACATTCTGGCTTTGATGATTTGAAACGTTGTCTGCGGGCGTCTTACTCCCCAACTGTCCTGGGAGGCAGGGCTCATGGCTTGCCTTCTGCTTGCATGGGGTTGTTGCCCTCCAGGACTTCTTGTTGCACTGAATACTTTTGAATCTAACAACCAAAACGAACGTGGGGTTTTTTTTTTGTTGTTGTTGTTTGTTTGTTTCTTTGTTTTTTACTGCCTCCTGACTATAAACCTTTTAAATGTACTTTCTTTGCAATGTGTAGTTGCATCAACTTATTCGGGAAATATCATGCTCTTGCGTATTTTAGGTTCACAGATGGACACTCATCGTTTCCAGCGCTGTATGTTTAAGTCTGGACCCTACGTGTAATTTCCATTGCATTAATATTCACTGTCTTTGTAACGTAGTGTTTAGTTTGAGCTCATTGGTTAATTTCACGTGTAGGATAAGGCATCCCACACTTCTTAACCACAATTTTTTTGCAAGACTGCTGTAACTACTTTAATCGATGCCTTTCAAGGTGCCCAGGCTCTGGAAAGAAGAGTGGAAATTGAGAGAATGAGGGGAACCAGCTTCCTGAGCAAGCGCCCTGTCATTGGCACGGGGCTGGGAGGCCCCCTTTACCCTTATCCAGCACCCATACCACTCACTGTGGCAGTGGAATCTGTCTCGGGATCCTCAGTATTTCTCTCCGTGATTTCAAAGTGCAGATTGGGATGGAGAAGGCAGCAAGTCCTGGGACCTTCCTGAGCAGAGAGGCTCCTTGGCAGCATGGGCATTTGTGGGGGTCCCGGGCAGAGTGGCTCCTTGGCAGCATGGGCATTTGTGGGTCCTGGGCAGGGCAGCTCCTTGGCAGCATGGGCATTCGTGGGGGTCCTGGGCAGAGAGCAGCTCCTTGGCAGCGTGGGCATTTGTGGGTCCTGGGCAGGGCAGCTCCTTGGCAGTGTGGGCATTCATGGGGGTTCTGGGAAGAGAGCAGCTCCTTGGCAGCGTGGGCATTCGTGGGTCCTGGGCAGGGCAGCTCCTTGGCAGTATGGGCATTCGTGGGTCCTGGGCAGGGCAGCTCCTTGGCAGCGTGGGCATTCGTGGGGGTCCTGGGCAGAGAGGCTCCTTGGCAGCATGGGCATTCATGGGTCCTGGGCAGAGTGGCTCCTTGGCAGCGTGGGCATTCGTGGGTCCTGGGCAGGGCGGCTCCTTGGCAGCGTGGGCATTCGTGGGTCCTGGGCAGGGCGGCTCCTTGGCAGCGTGGGCATTTGTGGGGGTCCTGGGCAGGGCGGCTCCTTGGCAGCGTGGGCATTCGTGGGTCCTGGGCAGGGTGTTCCCACATGCTTTTACTTTGTTTTGTTTTGCCTCCCAGCCTGGTTCCTCAGGAGGCAGGGGTGGTTGAGTCACTGTGGCAGTGTAAGGAGATCTGGTTACGTACAGTCTTCACCGTCCTCCGACCCTGAGTATCCAAGGAACGGCTTGCAAAGTGCTCTGTTTTCCCAGCAGGAAAACCCCCTGGGGCCGGGTGGAGCAGCTTTGGCGGAGGTCTGACTCCTCTCCCAGGGGTGAGGTCCTGGAAGCCTGAATTGCCCGAGCTGTTGTTTTCTCCTCTTGTTGCTCACTGCAAATGCAATCATGAAGCATGAGCAGCATACTCTGCAGTGACTCCAGACTGGACCTTCCAGCCTCCGTCACTTCCAGGACTCCAGTCCACACAGGAGATTCAGAGGGGAGGTAAAGACAGCTCTGAGCCCTTAAGGGAAAGCTCAAAGTCACGGGCTGGGAGGATTTGCGGCTTTGTCAGGGCAGAAGATGAGTATGTGTCTACACTGAGGCTGAATGTGAGAAAGTCTCTGACATTGACCCCTGAAAGTGATGAACACGACAATCCCGATGACCTATTGCAGATGAGCATGATGCCCGGCTGCAGGTCGGTCTCTGTTTTCTACTGTTCTCTGACACCCCCGTCCTCGTCTGTGAGCTTGTGTCTGCCTGTGATGTTGTGTGCCAACAGACACACACGACACACATGTATTCAGCTGTAAAGCACGCCTGGGGGAGGATCAGCTCAACCGACGTACTGTCAGGGAGCTCTTCCCCAGGCCGGGTGGCCTCCCTCAGCAGTGGCCTCCACATGCTCCTCAGCCTCTGCTGTCATGGTCTGCCTGCAATTGAGTTTGTTAATGGACATAATATACATTGAAAATAATTTTCATTTGAGAAACAAGTGGCAATTCAGGAGTGTGGCTTGCCGAGAAGCACTGTGTGTGAACCCCGGGCAGGAATAAGGGTCTCAGAATCTTGTAAGTGTAACACCCTGAGCCCCTGGTGGCGCGTTCCGCACCTCCCAGAACCTGCCACCTGGTCTCTGCAAGTGGGGGTCTCTGCCACCCAGATGTGACCCTCCCTGTCTCTTTTGAGACTGGCTCCTACCTCATCACCCCTACGAGCTGCAGATGGCTAGTTTAAGGGAGGACTCTGGGAGGAGAGCCAGAAAGGGGAGGTTGAGACACATGAAACAGGCACAGTGGGTGGGCACAGGACAGTGGGCAGCTCAGGAGTGGGTGCAGCATCCTTAGGGTGTGGACAGGGGCTGCCAAGTGTGGACAGCTCTCTATCTCCCCAGGGAGAGCCCACAGGACCCCTTCTGCAGGATGCGTGCTAGGGCTTCGTGGCCTTATCCCTCTGGCTCCTCTCCTAGGAGTGGGAAGGCAGGGGAGGGTTTTCTTTTCTTAGAAGATGTCTAAGAAAAAATGTCCATCCATTATGAATCCAATATGTGGATTCTGTCTCCCTAGGATCCACACACTGACATCTCAAACCCCAGGATGACTGCATTTGGGGAAAGGGTTCTAAGGAAGCAAACTGGGTCAGAGGGGGCCCTGAGGGTGGAGCTTTGATCCAATAGGACCTGTGTCCTTAGAGGAAGAGGAGGAAACGCCAGGGCTGCACTCTCTCCACCGTGAGAAGGTAAGAAGGCACTGCCGTCTTCAGGAACGGAGCCCTCACCAGACACAGAACTGCCTGGCATCTGGATCGTGGCCTCCAACCTCCAGACTCAGAGAAGGCATGTCTGCTGTTGAAGCCACCCATCTGTGGTGTTTTGTTATTGCAGTTCAAGCTGGCTAAGACAACACAGAAGAAAATACAGAGAGAACACGCAGGGAGACACCACTGTCGTAGCATGGAACCCCTGAGACTTCAGGCTGCGGCTTAAAAAATCCTCTGACAATTGCAAAGATATGGAATCCACCTAAATGCCCATCAACTGACGAGTGGATGAAGTACACTGTGGAATACTACTCAGCCATAAAAAGGAACAAAACAATGTCTTCCGCAGCAAGCTGGATGACGCTGGAGGCCGTTATGCTGAGTGAAATGACTCAGGAATGAAAACCGGGTACCTTATGTTCTCACTTACAAGTGGGAACAAAGCTAAAGGCATCCAGAGTGGGATAATGGACGTCGCAGACTCCGAAGTGGGGGGCTGGGGGGGGTGAGGGACCTAAAGTTACACCTTGGGTACAATGTGCACCACTGGGTGACAGGTACGCTAAGATCCTAGACTTCACCACCACACCCTCATCTGTGTAACCAAAAACCACATGTCCCCCTAAAGCTACTGACATTATAAAATTAAAAAAAACTCTGTCCGGCCATCACAGCCCCGTGACCAGTCCCTTTGCTTGGTCAAGCATCCTGGGTATGGTCAAGGCGATGACCCCAGGGCCTCCTGCTTAGAGACACCTCGTCTTGCCTCAAGCCTCAGGCAGAGCTGTGCCCCAGAACCCCGGGGAGGAGGCTCTAGGTGTGCACAGAGGGCAGGAATCCCCTCAGGGTTGGGGTTCTGGCAGACCCTCAGCCCCCACCGTGTGTACTGGAGTTCTGGCTTAGGGTTCTCCTTCAGAGCCCTCAGGGCAGGAAGAGTCCGTCCTGTGCCCTCCCGTGTCCTCAGCTTCTGCCTGGGACCCGCTCCCGGCAGCTGCCCCACCTCTGTGCTCAGCCTCGTCTCATGCCAGAGCAGCTACACTGGCCGGGTAGCAAAGCTCTTCTGGAACTGCTCCCCGGTCACCCTTGCCTTAGGATGTCACACACTACAGGCCATTCCTTTTTGTCCCACCCTCCCTCTGGGACTCATGTCCCCCCGGCTCTCTCATAGGCACCTGCCTCGCCCCTTCCAAGAGGCCGCCATGCAGACCCCACTGTGACCGGGGTGTCACAGTGCCTTCCACGCTGCCCCGCGTCGACGGCCTGGCCGTGCCTGCGGGAGAGGGAAGCCATCGTCCTTGGACGCCAGCTTTGGGTCTTCTCGCCATCTGCCTTTCACGTCCTGTGGCCTCGGCTCCTTTATTAGGGCTTTCCAGGTACGTCTTTTCCCTCCATGTTGGCATTCCTCCAACTCTTTTTGTTTTTTTTTGAGACAGAGTCTCACTCTGTCACCCAGGCTGGAGTGTCGTGGTGCGATCTTGGCTCACCTCTGCCTCCTGGGTTCAAGCGAGTCTCCTGCCTCGCCCTCCCAAGTAGCTGGGATTACAGGTGTGTACCACCAAGCATGGCTAATTTTTGTATTTTGAAGAGATGGATTTTGCCATATTGACCAGGCTGGTTTTGAACTCCAGAGCTCAAGTGTTCCACCCACCTCGGCCTCCCAAAGTGCTGGGTGTGAGCCACCTCACTCGGCCGCCTTCAACTCTTCATTCCTCATGGAAAATGTTGTATTTAAAAGTCACAATTTTGTTTCTATCGATTTGCATTTATGTTGAGTCCATACTTGTATTTCCAGTTGATAGCTCAGTGAGTAAGAAATTGACAAGGAAATGAATTTCCAAAGTCTCAAAAGGAAAGCGCTGCTTCGAGCCTGAACGGCTCGCGCTGATTATCCCCTGCCCCGCGTCACAGCCGTCACTGCGGCCTCCAGTACTGGAACCCATGCGAGCATTTATTCCGGACCCACTGCACTGTCTTCAGTCTGAAATCCAACAATGTAGAGGGAAAGAGAGATCGTTAGGTCGCTAAGAGACACAACGCAATCAAGGCATCCAAAACTGTAGCTGCAATTTGAGAAATAAATGTGGAAAATACCCCTTTTCATTCTGCTGTAATGATGAGACTTGCAGGTTAGCCAATCCCTGTCGGAAACTGCTGACCAGATACTTTTCTTCAGTCCCCTCCCTCCTCAAGAACCCTCAGTGGCTCTCTGTTGCTACTGCCCGGAGGAAAACTGGTTTCCTCTCTCTGCCCAACTGGGGACTGGAACTGACCCAGGGCCAGGCCAGGCAGAGCTCCGGAAAGGCTCCCAGGACCAACACAGCCGGTCCCCGACGACCTGGCCGCTGCTGTCAGAGCCTGGCTCTCTGGCTGCAGGGACCACTGTCTGCTGCTTCGGACGAGCCAGGCACCAGTGTCCTGGTGGGCGGGCAGTGCCCGCGGTGGTCACTGGCATCGTTGCCAGTTTATTAGTGGTAGAACAGTTATTTTATTCATAAAACAATTAGTTCACTGGTGTAGAGGATGGTTTACTGATGAAGTGACTGGTTTACTGCTGTGGTGGTTGGTTTACTGGTATAGTAGCTGGTTTACTCATATACACTGCTCATTGAGCAGTGAAGTGGTCTATCTACTTGTGTAGTGGTCGGTTTGTCAGTATAGTGGTTGGTTTACTGGTGTTGTGTCTGGTTTAATGGTGTATCAGTTGTTTACTGCCGTAATGGGTGGTTTACCAGTGTAGTGGTTAGCGTGGTAGTTGGTTTACCAACATAGTGGGTGGTTTACTGGTGTAATGGATGGTTTACTGGTGTAATGGTTGGATTAACAGTTTAGTGGCTGGTTTATGTGGGTGGTAGTTGGTTTACTGATTTGGTCGCTGGTTTACTGGTTGTGATGGTTTATATTGTTAACCTGACTGGATTGAAGGATGCAAAGTATTGATTCTGGGTGTCTGTGAGCGTGTTGCCAGAGGAGATCCACATTTGAGTCCACGGCCCCTCAGTGTGGGCGAGCACCATCCAAGTGGCTGCCAGTGCAGCTAGAAGGAGCGGGCTGAGGAAATGCAGTCGGCTGCTCGCTGAGTCTTCCCCAGTGCTGGAGGCTCCCTGCCCGGAGCATCAGACTCCAGCTTCTTCGCCTTTGGACTCTGGCGCTTACGCCGGTGGTTTCAGGGGCTCTCGGCCCTCCGGCCACAGACTGAAGGCCGCACTGCTGGTCCCCTGACCCACCCAGTTTCCTTCCTTGCTCCTCAGCTCGCAGACAGCCCGTCGGGAGACTTTACCTTGTGATGCTGTGAGCCGGTTAGCCTTATTAACCTTGCTTCCAAATGTGCATAGATCGCACTAGTTCTGGCCCTCTGAGGAACCTGACTAACGCACTGGTGTAGTGGCTGGTTTAGCGCTACAGTGGCTGCTTTACTGGTGTGGTGGCTGGTTTAGCAGTGTAGTGGTTGATTTAGCAGTACAGTGGTTGGTTTACTGGTATAGTGGCTGGTTTAGCAGCATAGTGGCTGGTTTACTAGTGTAGTGGTTGGTTTACCTGTGTAGTAGCTGGTTCACTGGTATGGTGGTTAGTTTACCAATGTGGTTGGTTTACTGATGTAGTGGTTGGTTTAGCAGTATAGTGGCTGGTTTACTGGTATATGAGTTGGTTTACTGATGGAGAGGTTGATTTACCACTATACTAGCTGGTTTACTGGTATAATGGGTGATTTATCAGTGTAGTGGTTGGTTTAGCAGTATACTGACTGGTTTACTGGTGTGGTGGTTGGTTTAACAGTGTAGTGGTTGGTTTATCAGTGTAGTGGCTGTTTTACTGGTGTAGTGCATGGTTTGCTGGTGTAATGGGTAGTTTACCAGTGCAGTGGTTGGTTTACCAGTATATTGGTTGGTGTACTTGTGTAACAAGTGGTTTACTAGTATAATGGTCAGTTTACTGGTGTTGTGGCTGGTTTACTGGTGTAGTGGCTAGTTTACCGGTAAAATGAGTGTTTTACCAGTATAGTAGTTGGTTTACCAGTAGTATATCTGGTTTACTAATGTTATAGCTTGTTTATTGGTGTAGTGGCTGGTTACTGGAGTGGCTGGTTTGCTGGTATAGTGGTTTGTTTACTGGTGTAATGAGTGGTTTACCCATATAGTAGTTGGTTTATCAGTGTAGTGGTTTCTTTACTGGTATAGTGGCTGGTTTACTGGTGTAATGAGTGGTTTACCAGTATAGTGGCTGATTTACTGGTGTAGTGACTGGTTTACTGGTCTAGTGGCTGGTTTACTGATGTAGTAAGTGGTTTATTGGTAGAATGTCTGGTTTACTAGCATAGAGGTTGGCTTACTGGTATAGAGGCTGGTTTACTGGTGTAGTGGCTGGTTTACTCTGTTGTGGCTGGTCTACCGATGTAGTCATTGGTTTACTGATGTAGTAAGTGGTTTACTGGTAGAGTGGCTGGTGTACTAGTATAGAGGTTGGCTTACTGGTATAGCGGCTGGTTTACTGTGTAGTGGCTGGTTTACTGATGCATAGTGAGTGGTTTTCCAGTAGAGTGGTTGGTTTACTGTAGAGATTGGTTTACTGGTGTAGTGGCTGGCTTACTGGTGTAGTGGCTGGTTTACTGGTGGTTTAGTACAGCAGGTGGTTTACTACAGTGGTTGACTTGGTACAGCAAGGGACACCACCTCCCAGGATTGTGTCGGGGACTCCCCTGTGGTCTGGGCATGGCTCTGGCTGCTTCAGCACAGAGGGACATCCCTGGGATGTGGCCTGACATGGGCTCAGGAATGCTGTGGGTGGGAGAGATGAGCAGAGCGTTTGGGGAGCTCTGGACCATGGGAGCCACCCAGTGACCCCGTTCTTCTGGGAGCCAGCATTTTGCTGAGAATCTACAGACACAGACATCTCAAGCTTGGGGACCCAACTTTCCAACCAATGTCCTGCCTCAGGGAGAGAAGTCCACGCGTGGCCTGGAGTACATGAAAACCCTCCTCATGGTAAACCACAGGCCCCAAAAAGGTTGCTGTCTCCGACTGCAGCATCCAGAGCTCTTCCAAGTTAAAACTGTTTTTCCATTTTGGGGGTTGAGGGAAGTGGATTTAAATGCTGCCAGCAAAACCCAGTTCACAAGGCAGTTTTGGATGCCTCTACCAACTCCACAGGACACTTTACAGCAGCGCCTGTGGGCCTGGATGAATTTGTATTCAAGATGGGAGGCTTCTGTCATGCTAAGAAGTCATTACTAGTCACCAGCGTTCACTGGTGAGCAGGATCGCACAGAACCCCCAGGCTCTATTATTTGTATTATTATATTATTGCGTCTCCACGTGAAAGCCGGTGGTGGTTTGTGACTGGAATGTCAGAGATTCTGAAGCCCTGTCGAGGGCCTCCTCAATCTCACCAGAGATGTTGACCCTCAGCTGGGCTCCAGCAAACCTGCTCTGAGCCTTTCCTTCAAAAACTGGGCCCTGGCATGGTCCCTTCCCTCTATGCCCCCACCTCCTGGCTGCCACATCTACCCTGTGGCCCACGTGCTGGCATGACAGGGCCACCCTGCCCCATTCTCCTCACTTTGGCTCCCCCCACCCCAAAGCCTGAAGAGTCCTTTGGAGACATCAGCCAGATTTCCTTTGTTCCTTCTCAGAACCTTCCAGAGGTTTCTGAATCATCTGGGAGGCAACGTGGAGTCCTGCCCAAGCTTCACAAGCCACAGCCCTGACTCCCAGGTCCCTAGCCCCTGGCCCAGCACACGGGGGCTTCCAAGTGTACAGAGGTCTCCACCAGGCACACGTGTCCTCTGCTGCAGGTGATCTGCTTGCACCACAACACACAGAGGTCCCCGAAAACATCAGCTGAGCGTGGCATCGCTCCCAGACTCTCAGACTTCACACATCACCCGCACCTCTGTCTCGGCGATCTCTGTCCCAGCCTGTGCTCCCAGAGAGTCCAGCACCCGGGGCAGCACCCGATGGAGGAGACACCCACACGTTTGTTGGATGAATAACTTACAAAAATTTCTCTGCTGGCCAAAGGTGCCTCCTGCAGGAGCTCTCTTTAAAGGCGTGCAACGTGTGATGCTCACAAAAGCATATTGTCCAGGGCCTGCCTGTGTGTTCAAGTGAAGTAGGACCAGCAAGTGCTATGGGAAGGGTCCTTTGCTCTCAAGAAACGGTTAAAAATAATAGTAAAGCAGGATCTCAGCTAGTCTTTGAGTTGGAGCGCCCCGCAGCTACCCACGTGCCGCAGACGAGGGGCTCCTGGAGGAATGCAGCCTCCTCCTAAGTGGGTCCGGAAAGGGGTCTCACTTCTGGCCTCCTGTTTGGGGAGAGGGTGCCTCTGACGAGTCTCCGTTGGTGATGGATCCCCTTCGCAGAGCGACAAATGCACACATGCATTTCTGCACCCAAGTCTGAGGTTGCAAAGGCCTCCGGGGGCCACGCTATGTTACGGACTGGAACCGTCAGGTGTGAGCTGTGGGCAGCGCCCTGTGAGCCCACACCCCAGCTGGCTGACCCTCCGCACCTGGATCCCTGCACTGTAAAGTTAGGTTCCTGGAGTTTTGGTGACCAGACCGTAAGTGAGGGCAGGCCACGTGTTGGACACGCACCTGGGGCGTTCTTCTTGGTGTCTGTGCCTGCACAGTGGACTCAGTCACCGTCACAGCCTGGCTCCTAGCAAGCAGGAGCGGCTGCAAGAGAGGAATTGAAACCAAGGTGCTGCAGAGAAACCTGTAAGCAGGTGGCCATGCTCATCTCCAGGGCTCATTTTTCTGAGGACATCTGGGCTTGTAGTTTTAATTTTATGATGCTTATGTATTTTTTGATAATGTAAAAGAGCTCTTGTTTGTCTGATAGAAATAAATTTGGGAAAGCTTCGGGAAGTTCAGACGGGAATGGCCTGGCTTCCAGCTGCTCCCCTCAAGGGTGTGAGGGGGTTGGGCAGCGACCTGGGCCGGGAGGAGGGCAGCGGCTTCCTGAACCCCAGGGGCTGCTTCCGTGAGGGCCCGGCCGCCTTCTCTTCATTCTGCTTGATTTTATGCTGCTGTGAAGACTGAGCATGATGGAGGTCTGCGCAGCTGTTTCAGACCTGGCCCTTACCGAAAGATGTTCTCCCTGGAGTGCAGCTTGGGTGGAAGTGAGGGGCGGAAATTGGTGAGACCAGGGTGTGCAGGCACTTGGCTGGAGGGGGTCCAGGGGTGACGTGTGTGTTTGCAGAGCACTTTGACACTTAGAAAGTGTGTCATGTCCAGGACACCGTGAGGAGCTGTGCTCTGCAGCCCCGAGTGTTCCCCAAGGACCTGGGTCTCCTCCAGGTCATCACCAGCAAACACGAGCCAGGATCTCATTAGTGCTGGCACAGCTCTGCCCGGGAACATTGTGGCATCCAGGAGGTGCTGTGTGGACTCAGGAACAGGAGTCAGGGCAGGAGTGAGCGTGGCTGAGGTGGGGAGTGAGCGTGGCTGAGGTGGGGGGGCCAGCGTGGCTGAGGTGGGGGCGAGCGTGGCTGAGGTGGGGGGCGAGCGTGGCTGAGGTGGGGGGTGATTGTGGCTGAGGTCGAGGGTGAGCGTGGCTGAGGTGGGGGGCGAGCATGGCTGAGGTGGGGGGCGAGCATGGCTGAGGTGGGGGGCGAGCGTGGCTGAGGTGGGGGCCAGCGTGGCTGAGGTGGGGGCGAGCGTGGCTGAGGTGGACTGAAGGACACGCCGCGGTGACGCTTCTCGAGGGGAGCATTCTGAAACCTCCACGCGCTGCTGCCCATTCAAATGCCATCATTGCATATCATTTTCCTCTTAAAATTTAATAACACAGAACTGAAAAATGTGAGTCACCCATTCAGACCCTTAATGGTTTTATGGAACAAAGCTAAAACTTACGAAGCAATAAAAATAAATTCTGGCTGAGGCACGCAATAAAACATTTTCATAAATTGCTTTTTCTTGTTTCTGTCACCGTTATATGAGCTGTCACCATACTTAGCGTTCCACTTTGCTATTTACGCAAAACGTTTGTTCTCTGGCTCTAAATCTCTGTCGTCTGAGCCCACTCACCTTCGTTTAATTTCTGTGGTCAGTATGAGCCGTCAGCACAAATAATAACTTTTCCCCCAACGGTTAGCTGCTAAAAATGCACACGACTTAGATCTGCGCCTCCACAGGAAGACAGGAGGCCTCTGTCCGAGGTGAGAGACCGGCGCCTGCACCTGCAGCTGGAGGGCGCTGGGCCGAGGACATGGAGGCGCAGGTGGGGTGGGGGGGCGGGGCTGACACTCGCAGGGGACGGGGTCGCTGTCCAGGGTGAGGTCTGGGGGTGGCCTGGCTTGAGGACGTACTCTGCCACTTCCTCAAGGCTGTGCCAGCCAGAGCCTCCTGTCTGCAACCAGCGGGCCTGCCGGCCCATCCCCAGCGGAATGTGGGAGATTCAGGTCCCCCTGCACTTGGAGGGTCCCGGCGTTTCCTCCCCGACCATGTGGCTCTGGGTGGAGCCGCTGAAGGATGTCCCCTCCCTGCTGGGCATCCAGCCCCGGGAACCTCCTGGCCTCTGGGAAGCGGCAGGAAGGCAGTCTCACCGAGCCAGCCCAGGAATGAAACGCCACTTCTCTGGCATGCCCGGAAATGAGTTCCAGAAGCTGGAAAAACTGATTTCCGTGGGTCTGTGGAAAGGTCTTGTGGCGCTTCCTCCACCCTCTAGAAAAATAGTCTTCCCAGCCTGTGTTTCTGTCTGCTGGGCCCGGCCGGGGTTTCAGAGCCGTGTCTGCTTACCCACCCGGCTGGCCTGCAGGGCGTCCCGCTGATGACCGCAGCGCTGCTCTGTGCTTTGGGGAACATGCCCCCTGCCATGCTGGGCCGCAGACTGTGCCCACGCCGCCCCAAACCTCAGGCCGCCCTGCATTACGGATTGCTGCCCATGCTCTGCGGGTGAGCGAACCTTGCTCTGAAGTGCCGAGCGTCCGCGGGGCCCGCAGGAGCCATGAGACTGTCCCCCACCTGATGTCGATGTGGGGAGGGGTCCTGAGGCTTGGCATTAGCTGACTTCCGTGTGTAAATTCTCCCTCGACCGATGACTGACTTCCAGCTGCAAACCCAACATCAACCAGCTCACACATTTTCTGAAAATCTAGCGGTCGGTAAAATCTGCGGAGCCAGCCCCAGCCCCATGGCCTCCCTCTCCTTCTCCTTCAGTCTCTGTTGGTCTCATCCACAGTGGGTGGGGCTGGCTTTACTGCAGAACCTTCTAGAATGAGGGCAGTGTGGGGAGCAGGGCCTCTGGCTGGCTGCGCTTTTGTTCTGTCTTCACCACTCTGAAGGTCTATGATTTGGGGATGAGCGCTGGTCACTCCATGCCTCAGTTTCCTCTTCTGTAAAATGGGGTACTACCAGCCCTGCCCATTTTTATTCTCATGTACTGTCCTGAGAATGACATGACTGAGCTGATGTGAGGCCCCCAGGGCAGCTCCTGGTACAAAGCCTCCAGCCACACTTGTGGCCACTGTCACCATCACGCCTTCACTCACCAGGGTGGGGGGAGCACTCTTTGTGGCTGAGGAACATGGGGTTCAGGAGATGAGGAAGGCGAGACAGGCAGAACTCGGCCTGGGGGAGGGCAGGATAAGGGGCTGCCCTGCCCTGATGTCTTGCAGGCTGCGGCTACTTGGCTTTCCTAGGTCCATTCCCAAAGGAGCCCGCTGTGTGCCAGGGCGGGCTCTGAGGACCTGTGCTGAGGAGCCCGCTGTGTGCCAGGGTGGGCTCTGAGGACCTGTGCTGAGGGCCCCGTGTGGGGTTTGAAAGGACAGCCCAGCGCCAGGCAGCTCGTGGCGAGGAGCCCTCTCAGTGGCACCACTGCTGCCATTGCGCCCTTTCCTCCTGGTTCTCCTTCTACGGATGATGAGCCCCAAAACACCCCCTTATTTAGGGACAAAGTCCAGGCTTTTTGAGACAAAGAGAGGATTTTCAAGCTCCATGCACGATGTCTGCCTATAAGTACAACCCGCTCGTCATCCCCTTCACGCCCCTTCCCGACCCTGCCCATCCCGGATTGGTCCGGTCACTGGGCAGGTGGCTCCCTGCACAAAACCCTTCCACGTGGCCTTTCCTTTTTATTTTATGGGTGAAGCCATCAGGCTCCCAGAACTGCTGCCTTTGGGAAGACAGCACAGATGCAGCTTATGGCGAGGTAGGGTCCAGCTCTCCACCCACCACGGGGGATACGGCCGGATGCTGAGCTGGGCAAGCGGGTCGAGGCCTCCACTGTCTTCACCTGGAGCCTCACAGCTGCTTAAGAAGATGAGAAGGAGGCAGGAGAGGGGAGCCCAGACTCCCCTGGGGAAATGGACACGTACGCCGGGCGGGGTTTCAGAGCAGCTACAGAATCCCACTACCTGAGGATCTTCGGTGCTTAGAAGAACATGTTGTCAAGCCCTGGGTGTGAGAGAGAATGTGTCCTTCTTCTCTCCCTTTTATTGCAAAAATCGTAGAAATTGGAGAGAGGAAAGGCCCCTGCAGGGATCTCACCCAGCCTCAGCAGTCCTGGTCTGTGTGAGCAGAGGCTGGGCCCGGGCGGCTGTGCCAGTCCCGAGGGCGCCTCAGCTTCCTCCCGTTCTTCCTTTCCCCCAGTCCTCAGAGCTCTTGGGCATCTGGAGATCCCACATGTTCCCGGAGGAGCCCAGGGGTGGGCAGAGTGACCTCTGTTGATTTAGGGCTGGCCTCTCTTGCTGAAGACCTTTCTATAGAGGGCAGCTGGGCAGGGGGAGCATGTACAGATCTCCTGGTGTTAAGAATCCAAGTCTAACCCGGGCTTGCCTGGGGAACAGCAGCAGCAGGATGGGTGAGGTACCTCCAGAGGCCAACCCAGACCCCTGCCTTGACTGACACTCATTTGCCCATGGCTGCTTTCAACAGCAGAGCTGAGAGATAGCCAGGACCCTGACATGTGTGATCTGCCCTTTGCAGAGAAAGCTCCCTGATGCCTGCTCTGCAGCAAGAGTGACCTTGGTGACGGCAGCGTCTCCACAGTGCTGGACGGCGTGGAGACCTGGGAGCCGATGTCACAGAGGAGCTCCGCCAGAGGGAGGGCTGGTCAGGGGCAACACAGGCCCAAGCCAACAGCGCCCGTCACGGGGACTTTGAGAAGCACGAGCCGCTGCACAGTTTAATTCTGAGCAGGGAGTTTCCTTTCAGCCTGTGGTGAAAATGCACCTGAGCTGTTTTCAAAATGATGGTGAAATTTCCATGAGAAAAGAAAGAGTGTCCCTGCCAAGGCTGCTCTTACTTTTTGTCTATGTTAAAAAAAAAAAAAAAAAAAAAAGACAGCCCAGTGGCTCACACCTGTAATCCCAGCACTTTGGGAGGCCAAGGCATGCAGGTCATCTGAGGCCAAGAGTTTGAGACCAGCCTGACCAACGAGGTGAAACCCCATCTCGACAGAAAATACAAAATTTAGCCCGGCGAGGTGGTGCACGCCCGTAGTCCTGAAGAGGGGGACCCAGGCATCTCAGATCAACTTCCCCTTTTCATTCCTAAGACTGTAAACCGAAACCCTTTTCATATGTAATTCCTGAGACTGCAAATGGAGATCATTTTCATATGTAATTCCTGAGACTGTAAGCTGCTGGGGAGGCTGAGGCAGGAGAATCATTGCACCCAGGAGGCGGAGGTTGCCCTGAGCGGAGATGGTGCCGCTGCACTCCAGCCTGGGTGACAGAGCGAGACTCCATCTCCAAATACATAAATAAATAAATTTAAATAAAACAGCAAAACAGTAACTTTAAATGTAATGCAATACAATGGATTTTAAAATTAGTTTTTATTTATATATTGTTTTGGTGGCAGAGAGCAAAGACCAGAGTTTTTATAAAATTCTCGAAAAGATTGATTATGTCTAAGGAGATGATGTTTTTAAAAGGAACCAATGGATTCAATGGAATTTTTATTTAACCCCCTGGCAAGGTTATCTGTTCCTGCTGCCTGGCACAGGAACTTCCTGGAGAGCCCTTCCTCCTTCGGGACTTCAGAGGGGTGAGGGGCTCTAGGTGGGCAGCTGGAAGACCAGGAAGGTCCAGGCTCCCCTGGAGAGGACTGGGAGGGCCCCACTGGGAATGGGCTCAGACACAACCGTCCTCTGCCTCAGCCAGCGGCTCCTCCTGCAGTCTATCCTCTTCAGAAGAGACGCCCTTCGAGTTCCTCAACAAACCCACCTCCCTAATCATCACCCACATGGTTTTCAAGCTGAGATGTGAGAAATGGCTTACAACCGAAAACAGAGCCTCACAAATGCTCATGCTAATGAGTGACAGTAATTCACTGTAGTGCCTTCCATTTTTAAAAAGTGCCTCCACCTGGAATGTTCTAAATCCCCCTTCCCAGGGGATTTCTGGGTAAATGTTTTCCTACAGGGTAGAAGACTAAACTCTGATTTTTTTTTTTATCTTGCCCAAATTCCTATCTAAGGGGTTTGTTTTCCAACCCTACTGGCATAACATTATGAGACAAGGAAGAAAATCTAAATATTTTACCCCAAAACATATTTCTTTGCCATATTTTGAAACAGCCCTGCAAAGCTGTTTTTTGTGGGAAAAATTTTGCATCTGTAAAGAATCTCTATTCACATAGCTGGATCTTTTTCTTCCAGGCCCTCCCAAACCTAAAGAGATGAAGTTATGAATAGGAAACATTTGTCACTTACCCTCTCTAAGGACAGCCACTACAAGATTCAAAAGAACCTCAGTCTCCACAATCTTTACCTTAACCTGAACATCCCCTTTCCACCAATCCCAGGTCTTTAGACCAACTCAGCCAATTGTCAACCAGAAAATGTTTCAATTCACTGACAGCCTGGAAGCTCCCGCCTCTCTGGACCAAACCAATGTATTTCGTATTTGATTGATGTCTCAGGCCTCTCTAAAGTGTATGAAACCAAGCTGCCCCTGACCACCTTGGGCACATGTCCTCAGGACCGCCATCCCCCACCCCGAGGGCTGTGTCATGGGCTATGGTCACTCCTATTTGGTTCGGAATAAACCTCTCCAAATCTTTTGCAGAGTTCAAGTCTTTTTGTGGACAGGGTCAAGGACAGAAAGCCTTCCGGCTTCTGGGAGGAAGAAGTGATAATAACCAGAAAACCACCTGGCATGACCCCAACTCCTTCCCCGGATGCTGGGAAAGATGTTGTTAGTGTGACCAGCCCCCAAAAGGGACTCCTCTTATTTCTATGTCTCTCATCATTGCTTATTCTGAGGCAAAGAGAAACTGTCAGTGACTTACATTTTAGTGAGAATTTTAGCACTAAGATTTTAAGCAAGACTTTCCAATATCCTTTTCTAACATAGCAAGTCTTTTGTCATGTGGCTTCACCAGGTAACGTGGAATTTATAGCTCATGTTACTTCCACTCCCATATAGTTTAAAAAAATCAACATAATGCTGTAAGTGTAAGATAAAAGAGAAATAACATGAAAGTGATTTATAACATGCACTTTAATATGACAATCATCATTGACAACTGCCTAGAAGCTTGGTTAAAGTTGACTAATGCCAGTTAATGAAGTAAGATTAAAAAAAGAAGACAATTTTCAACTAAATGGTCTCGATGCTTTTATTTTCTAGTTCCTATTTTGAATGAGTAACTAAGACATCTCGAGCAGGTGTTACAAGTAAAATTTTGATGCCGCAAAGAAATAAATAAACTCGGAAATAAATCCTCTCAGCAAGGCGGTTTACTTCTATAGAAGGTGCAGCTCATGGATGGAGCAATTATGGCCACATACTCAAACAAGCGGGGAAGGGGTCCTTATGCCTCATGGGGGCCGTCCCTACTGCTCTGCTGTTCCCCTATTGGCTAGGGTTAGATCGCACAAGCTAGACTAATCCTGATTGGCTATTTAAAAGTGAGCAGGGGTCCGAGCTGGAGGGACAGGGTGGGTGGTTACAGGGGGGTCAGAGCAGGTAGCCAGGGGTGACCTAGGTCAAAGAAGGTGACCAGAGCAGGTGACCAGCATGAGTCAGGATGGAGCCGGGGGCCAGGGGAACAGATGTGAACTACTCATTACAACTGGTGGGGAAGGTCGCTTAGCAGAATTACAAGGGAGTTAAGCTTTAAAATAGAGAATTAAAGAATAAGAGAGCTGAACATACTGACACACTGAGTCTTTGAAAAGAAACTTGGGTTCACTACAACACAGGGTTTTGAAGCGTGTAGTGATCTTTGTGAAATGCGGAAAACCTTGGTACGAAGTTCCTGTGAAATTAAGTAATTCAGACGTAAGGCTGTTGGAAGTGTAAATCATTTTGCACCTTGATAGGAATGCTGCATTTGGGGTATCACGTTTTGAACTCCGTTGTCAGGGTTAGAAAATAAATATGAAACTCCTGCAACAATGGCAGTCAGGAAAAGTGCACTACATTCCTTTAACGGCAAACGAGAGTCAGGCTCTGGCCACCGTTTCATTCTGTACTTTTCTTTCAAGATTCCCAAGGGGTGAGTTCCCTCGGTTTATTTTTAACAAGCCATTTAATGCTGTCTTATGATTTCATTGAGTTTTTATGTACATAAATTAGACACTGACCAAAAATATTGTTAAATAGTCTGTCACTGGCCACGTGTTATTTTTTCTTGGTAGAGTTCCTGAAGGTTGATTTCCCTTCTCTGATAAAGTGAAAGAAACTTTTCCATGCTCCTAAAGAGGTCTGAGAAACAGGAGTGCTGGTGTGATGTCTCTGTGTGCAGGTGTGCCGTGTGGTGTGTAGGTGGTGTGCACAGTGTGTGGTGTGTGTGTGGTAGGAAGTGTGAGTTTTGACTGTGGGAGAGGTGTGTGGTGTGTGTGATAGGTGCTGTGAGTGGTTTCGGGTGTGTGTGCAGTGTTTGTGGGTGTAGTGGTTAGTATGAATGATTTTTAAGTGTGGTGTGTGTGTGTAGTGGGTAGTGTGAGTATTTTTTGACTGTGTATGGTGTATTTGTCTGTGTGGTGGGTGGTGTGAGTGATTTTTGGCTGTGTGTGCTGTCGGTGTGTGTGTGTGTGCGCATGCGTGTGTGTGTGTGCTGAGTGGGAGTGATTTTGGGCTGTGGTGTGTGTGTGGTGGGTAGTGTAAGTGGTTTCTGTGTGTGTAGGTGTGTCTGTGTGGTGGGTGGTGTGAGTGGTTTTGGGAGTGTGTGTGTGCGTGTGTGTGATGGGTGATGTGACTGGTTTTGGGTGTGTGTGTGGATGTGGTGGTGGATAGGGTAATTTTTGGTGGGGGGTGTGTGTAATGTGGTGTGTGGGGGGGGTAGGTGGTGTGAGTGATTTTTGGCTGTGTGTGGGGTGTGTGTGTGTGTGTGTGTGTGGTGGATGGTGTAAGTAGTTTTAGGTGTCTTTCTGTGTGTTTAATGCTTATTGATACACTCACATGACACACTTATTTCACTGATCACAGGATATCACAGTTATTGAGAGCTATCTCTCTTCTTGGCAATAAATATTGATTATTTAAATCATGCAAATGCAGAGTTAGGATTTGGGGCCTAGTACTGCCCCGACCATGAGAATAGTGCTCCCCCTGCTCCCAGGGATCATGTTCTCCCTAAGCCCAGGGATCCTGCTCCTCACTTGGCCCCCAGGGATCGTGCTCCCCTTAACCCCAGGAATAGTGCTCCTCCCTGCCCCCAGGAATAGTGCTCTTCTCCACCCCCAGGGATAGTGCTCCCCCTGCTCCCAGGGATCGTGCTTCCCCTAACCCCAGGTGTAGTGCTCCCCCTGCCCCCCAGTTCTAGGCCCTAATTGCAGATTGCATTCTTGGCTGCAGGCAGTCATAAGCAAAGAGACCAGGACCGTCTCGCAAACCCTCTCATGTGCTGGCATCTCCACGTGTGCCTCGGCCTGGGCAGGCTTTCCTCATAGGCCACGCTTTCCTCTGTCTGGAGTTTCTGCTTCACCCATCTGTTCACAGGGAGGACGCACAGCCCTGAGTCCCAGGCCACACCTCGCATCCTACAGAAACTCTCTGCCCGGGGAGCACACTTCGTCCGGAAAGCTGCGGGTCACAGCGGCTCTGGGCTCTGCCTGGGCCGGACACCCTTCACGGACCTTGTGGCTGCCTGCAGGTGTGGAGGGTCCAGCCTTCCAGCCTTTCTCCCTCCCCGGCCTTTCCTCATCACTTCTCGGCCCTACGTGGGCGCTCGGGTAAGTAGGTGAGTTCGTAAGCAATGAGCAGGGCAGGTCCGAAGCGTGTCCTGGGCTGTGGCGTTTGAGAAGGCATCTGCGAAGCCATTGCTGACATGGATGTCGTGAGAGTCTCTCCCTTATTCCAGAGCTCAGTAAGCCCACGGGGTGCAAGGCTCCTCACATTCACAGCTGAGTGAGAAAGTGGTGAGGTTTAACTATAAGTATGAAAAACTCAAAAAGTGACATAAAATGTTTCCAGCGCTGCAATCGAATAGACACGTGTGCTGTTTGTGTGGACTGAAGACGCCCGTCAGGGATGACGCTGCTTCTGCCGATTCCCAAGCCACCCAGCAGATGGCAGGGCCTGCTCATGGAAACCTGCATCTGCTGGGATAAAGTTTCCCTTTTTCTTTTTCAAGAAGGAAAGGCCGATTCACTCAGAAATCACATCCTCCGTGAGATACTCATGACTCGTTGGACCCTCCTGGGTGACTGCTGGATCAATGTGTCCCAATGTGTGCAACCTTCACAAGGAATGGCTATTCCAAGGCCAGCAGGCCCTGTGGCTCTGATTAATTTGGCCAGAGTCATTTACGAATAGCAGAACATTTTTTTTTTTTTTTTTTTTTTTTTAAGATGGGGTTTCACCACGATGGCCAGGCTGGTCTTGAACTCCTGACTTCAGGTGATCCACCCATCTCGGCCTCCCAAAGTGCTGGCATTGCAGGCGTGAGCCACCACACCCAGCCAGCAGAACTTTTAATAAGGAAGAAACAGCCACTCAAATAGAAACACAGTTTTGGGCCATCCTGGTTGGGTGGGGATGACGGAGCCCTCCGAGCCGTGGCAGGGTGAGGGGTCCTACTGAGTGCTGATGTGAACTCTTTTCATCTCACCCTGAACTTCGGTTTGTTACCTGACCCTGAACAGTTCACCTCCAGTGCCTGCAGCTAAGCTATTTCCTCTCCAAAATCAAGGGGCTGTACCAAGTGACCTTGGGGTCACTCAAGTGACAGGGCTCACATCACGGAGTCGGTTGTCCCAGTAAGAGGCCATCGCTGCTGCCGGTTTGCCTGGAATTCTCCTGTGAAAGGCCCAACAGAAACAATGCCAGTGAGCGGCTGTGAGAGACGCAGAAGGGCCTGGGATGGAAGCTGGCCCACTCCCCGGGTGCTCAGCCAGGCGCAGGCTTCTAGGTTAGATCTTTAAATAGATCAAGAGTTGGCAAAGGCATTACAAATCCTGGCAGCAGATCAACCAGGATCATTATCCCATAAAGTAACTAATACTCTAAAACTCTGTGACCCCCAGGGAGTGTCACGATGGTAGTGCTGTGAAGATGGTGCAGGTGAACTGAGGCTGACCCCATCATCCGGATGGTCAAGGTTGGGAGCCATCGATGTGTGATTATGCCGGGATGCTTAAGATATGTGTACCATTATAGTCCGGGTTCTCCAGGGAGACAGAACCAACGGGCTAGATAGGTAGGTAGATGTATAGACAGACAGACAGACAGGGGGATGGGTAAGAGGGCATTTAGCGGGAGAACTGCCTCACGTGATGATGGAGGTTGAGAAGTCCCATGGCAGGCTGCCTCTGAGCCAGAGACTCGGGTGCTGGCCCTGTGGCTCAGAGCCAGGGAAGATGACCGCATGACTCAGCCCAAGGCTGAAGGCCTGAGAGCCCGGGCAGAGTGCTGCTGCAAGCCCAAAGTCTAAAGGCTGAGAGCTGAGTGCTGATGCCCACGGGCAGGAGAAGAGGGCTGTCCCGGCTCTGAGACAGAGACAGACCTGCCTTCCAGTTCTACCTGGGATGGATGGTGCCCACCCTACATTCACGCTGGTCTTTCCCTTCTGTCCGCTGACTCACAGCCAGTGTCCTCCAAGACAGCTCACCGAGGCCGAGGCCAGGCCTCGTCAGCCAGCTGACCTCCCTGCAGCCGGCCGGTTGAGGCCTGACGTTAACCATCGCTATACTGCCCTGCTCCTCCGTCTAATCCTAGAGGGCAGAGGTACGCGGGCACCGCATCAAGCAAGGGTTCCCGGTTTTGGCGTCAGCAGGAGGCTCAGAGGTGGAAGCGAAGACCGCTCCCCGTCAGCGTGGCCCGGTGCGTGGCAGGGCAGCTGTGGAAGTGGCAGGAGGCCTGTGTTCCCTTCGCGGAAATGATCCAGAGGCCGACGGCCGCCTCCCTTCTCTGCCCGGCGTGGGTGCTGATGAGCTGTGTCTTCCTGCGATTTCCTGGGTCTCTCCCCGCCCACGGATGGGGCTCTAGGCAGCTCCCCTGCAGACACTGGGCCCTGTCCCTTCCCTGGCAGTGGATACGGCTCAGCTCTGTGTCCCGCCCAGCCTCACTGGAACTGCCATCCCAGGGTTGGAGGGGGCACCTGGTGGGAGGCGGTGGGATCACGGGGCACGTTTCTCAGGAGGGTCCAGCACCGTCCCTCTGGATCCTGAGCAGTGAGTGAGTCTCCCACGATCTGCTGGTTTCTGTGGGGCTCCCGTCTCCCTCCTTGCTCCTTCCGCTTCTGTCATGATTGGGTTTCCAGAGGCCTCCCCCGAAGCCGACAGAGGCCTCCCCATCCTCCCGTGCAGCCTGCGCAACCCGGAGCCAGTGGAACCTCTTTTCTTTATAAATCACCGTGTCTCAGGTGGTTCTTCGTGGCAGTGTGAGGAGGGACTGGTTACAGGTGTGATACGGGCAGTCGTGAAATGTGCCAGGACATTTTTAATATTGTTTTAATTATGAAATCATTAGTGAGTTTTACACAAACAAAACCAAGAGCTTGGGAACAGACAGGATGGCCTAGCGCCTGGGAAAACCACCGTCCGGTATTCTGGGGCCGCCGGCTTTACACAACACTGCACCTGCATGAAACACCCGGAGGCAGAGCTCTCAGCCCGCCTAGGCTGCTGTCCTTACCCGGGATGGGATCGTTAGGCGTGGCCCAGAGGGTCTGTTTTACCATGAATCAGTAACTACCCTTTTCTCTCAGTGCAGGTGGAACTCCAGGCAGACGTGTCTGCATTTGCTTTCAGTGCAGAAGGAAGCCTGCCTGTTTCCTTGGGGGTGGCTGAGGGGTGCCTGGGTTGGGTCCCAGCTCTCTGGGATTCACCTGTGAAATGAGGACGCTGAGTCAGGGAGGGGTTCCCTCCGGGATCACGGCTGCGCTCCCCGTGAGCGAGGGGATGAGGAGGGAGTGAGGAGAGCATGCCACGGGGCTGGAAACAAAAGCCTGGGGTCTGAGGCTCACGTGTTGGTAAATCTCTGGAGGATGAGACAAGTCACTTTGCCTCGTCGGTCCTTAAGGCTCCAGGGTCTCCCACAGAATCCCTCTCCTCCCAGCCGCCCTGCAGGAGCCAGGAGTGCTCTTTCCAAGAGAAGAGGCAAGCCCAGTGCAGGTACCTGGGGACGGGCAGGGGGTGTGGAAGCGTGTGTACCGCAGGCACCTCCGAGGCAGAGTGAAGGGGAACACAGCGTGGGACATGCCAGGAGGCGGAGGCAGGATGACGGCAAGAGGGACGTTTCCAGGGTTCACGAGTAAAGACGTGTCATCTATCAGTACACTGTAACGGCAAGGCTCCGGAAGGAACGGATCAATGTTTACGAGAAGAGGCTGGACAAATGCAGTGACAGTGTTTATTCGTCTGTGCTGAGAGTAGCTAATTTGCCTGTGTTTGGGAAACAGTCGTGCTGGTGACCTTGGGAACATGAAGCTGTTCTCCGGGATTCAGTGTCGGCGCCAGTCTGCCCTCAGAGGGCTCTCGGCAGCCTGTGGGTGTCCCGGCCTTCCTTCCTGGCACTGTCCTGCAAAAATGCAGATCAAACATTAATAATGTCTGAATTTTGACTGCCCCAGGAACAGCACACACTTTATACGAGACAGAAGGGCCTGGACGGGAGCTCTTTCCACAAAGGATCACCGGTGAGGTGGGCCATCCTTCTTCCTTGTCACGCCGGCAGGGCAGTTCCTGGCTCCAGGGTGGGCATTTGTCTGCAGGAGGCCACGGAGGATCCACTTGGCAAAGGCTCCTGCCCGCAGAGCGGGATCTGGGATCCTTCAGGAAGAAGCCGTGCTGAGCACACAGATCCCCTCGGCCACAGACAGACGCACAGAACGCCCGCCCTTGCCTCTGGCGTCACTCAGGCTAACCAGGGGCCCTGGGGAAGCACTGCCCTTGCTGTGGCCGTAAGAGGCATCCTGGGTGCATTAAATTCACAAAGAGCCTCACTCCCAGGGCAGGTATTTTTGGTTCCCTGCGTGGGAGCCAGGTGAAAGATGGACCCGCTCTCAGCAGAACCACCCTGACTCTGCTTGTCCCGAGGACGGGAACTTCTTTTGCACTGGATTTTGCACTGGAGCCCAATCATGTTGGCTGTCCCCCTAGGGGACAAGTGACTTTGTTTAAATTAAAATTTGTGTTTTTAGTTGACAAATAATAACTGCATCTATTTACATTTTAAACATGGTTTTAATACGTTTACACTGTGGAGAGATTACATCAAGTTAACCAACATATCATCACCTCGAATTTTTTTTGGCACTGAGAACATTTAAAACCTATTATTTTAGGGTCTGCACAGGTCCCAGCACTTTGGAAATTTCAAACTCTTGGATCTGTTGGGCCTAAGGGCTCAGCACCAGCCTGGGCAGGTACAGTGAGATCGCACCTTTGCGAAAAGTGCACAAATTAGCCAACCATGGTGGTGAGTGCCTGCAGCCCCAGCCACTCGGGAGGCTGAGGCAGGAGGATTTCTGGAGCAGGGGTTCGAGGCTTCAGTGAGCTGTGATGGTGTCGCTGCTCCCCTATGGTTTTAGCAGTTCGGAATTAGGCGCTGATGATGAGGCGTGTGCCCCACCGCGCAGCAGTCTGAAGCGTCCTCCTCCTGACGAGACCTCGTGCCTGTGACCAGCCTCCCGCCTCCCCTCTGGAGGCCCCTGTTCTGCTCTCTGCTTCTCTAAGTTCAAAAGTCAAACTTACGCAAGTGACTTTTTCATATGGCATCACTTGGGGTTCTGCATACAAGGTAGAGGTGGCAAAACATACACTTTTCCACACTGATGATAAGTATTCCACTTAAAAGTTAGAATTTAAAAGTCAGCACTTTGTGTCAGCTTCTCTCCTCTCCTGTGCTCACAGCCAATCCTCAGGCTAAGTGGAAGCAGAGGCCTGAAACTTTGGAACTGGTTTATATGATGGGGGCACTTTCACTCCTGTCCCTGTGTGTGCTTTTGGAAAGCAGGTTCACATCCAACTCACTGTCATTAGCTTGTAAGTAAAACCTCCAGGAGGAAGGTGCAGATCGGGCCACAGCCACGGAGTAAAGAAATATGCTGGACCCTCCACAGAGCGGTGCCCAGCTCCTGCCCAGCCCCTGCCACGGCCACAGAAACACAGGGCACAGTGCGGCCTAGGGAGGTCCAGCCTGGCCCACTGCTCCAAGTCCTGAGCCTGAGCTGTCCCCACCGCCCGGTGCTTCCCGCATCTCAGCTGGGGAGTCACGTTGCCTGTCTCCAAGATGGGCCAGCAGCTGTCCTGTGGGAGACACATGTGAGGTTATTGGGAGAGATCCTGGCATCATGACTGTGTTGGGGGAGAGCCTGGCATCATGACTGTGGAGGAGGGAGAGCCTGGCATCATGACTGTGGAGGAGGGAGCCTGGCATCATGACTATGGAGGGGGGAGAGCCTGGCATTGTGACTGTGGAGGAGGGAGCCTGGCACCATGACTGTGGATGGGGGAGAGCCTGGCATCATGACTGTGGAGGGAGGAGAGCCTGGCATCGTGACTATGGAGGGAGGAGCCTGGCATCGTGATTGTGGAGGGGGGAGAGCCTGGCATCGTGACTGTGGAGGGGGGAGAGCCTGGCATCGTGACTGTGGAGGAGGGAGCCTGGCACTGTGACTGTGGATGGGGGAGAGCCTGGCATCATGACTTTGGAGAAGGAGAGCCTGGCATCGTGACTGTAGAGGGGGAGAGCCTGGCATCGTGACTGTGGAGGGGGAGAGCCTGGCATCGTGACTGTGGAGGGAGGAGAACCTGGCATTGTGAGTATGGAGGGAGGAGCCTGGCATCGTGACTGTGGAGGGGGGAGAGCCTGGCATCATGACTGTGGAGGAGGGATCCTGGCATCGTGACTGTGGAGGGGGGAGAGCCTGGCATCGTGACTGTGGAGAGAGGAGGGAACCTGGCATCGTGACTGTGGAGAGAGGAGGGAGACTGGCATTGTGACTGTGGAGTGGGGAGCCTGGCATCATGACTGTGTTGGGGGAGAGCCTGGCATGATGACTATGGAGAGAGGAGGGAGCCTGGCATCGTGACTGTGGAGGGGGGAGAGCCTGGCATGATGACTGTGGAGAGAGGAGGGAGCCTGGCATCGTGACTGTGGAGGGGGGAGCCTGGCATCATGACTGTGGAGAGAGGAGGGAGCCTGGCATCGTGACTGTGGAGGAGGGAGCCTGGCATCGTGACTGTGGAAGGGGAGAGCCTGGCATTGTGACTGAGGAGGGGGGAGAGCCTGGCATGATGACTATGGAGAGAGGAGGGAGCCTGGCATCGTGACTGTGGAGGGGGGAGCCTGGCATCGTGACTGTGGAGAGAGGAGGGAGCCTGGCATCGTGACTGTGGAGGGGAGAACTCGGCACGGGTCGGGCACGGCAGCTGTGCTCATCTTTGGCAGGAACACTCCCGCCCACTTTCATTTCACACTTCAGTCAAGTCAACCATGATCTGATGCATTTTGGAGAAACCAGCCCTGCTCTCTTCACAGGAAAAGTGATAGCGTTTTTCAGCCGGGAGGACTCTGTCTCCTCGCAGCTGAGCTGTGGCTTTCCTACAACAGTCACGCAGGAGACCGGGGCTGCAGTGAGGATGTCCCCCCGTCACCGCCGGGAGACGCATTCACATGACAGACGGCGTTCAGCTGCTCCTGGCCGGGCGTCGTCCCTGTGCGGCAAAGGGCCCAGCACCGTCTTCCACCTGAGCGTGGAAGACCCCAGCGCAGACCTGGGGACGAGGGGGAAGAAGGGCCGTCCCGGGGGAGCAAGGTCGAGGCCGGCGCCGGAGGGGAGCTCTGCTGAGACTGGGACTTTGTGAGGAGGGAAGAGCCAGTTATCCAAAAACTCATCCAAAAATCCTGTGGGGTTTAACTGGAGGCACAAAGCAGCTTTCCCGTCAGAACCTAAGAGCCGCTCTGTTTTCCAGCTCTTTGCTGGCCTTGATTCTAAGCCTGCCTGCCTCTCCCCCCGCTGCCCACATTCTGAGCGGCTGGCCTCCCCGCTTGCCCCGGTGGCCGTCATCCCTGACCTCTGCCTGGCGCCATCATCGCGGGCGCTGAGCTTCCCGCCCGCCTGCCTGAGAGGACCAGGGGCCCTGGACGTGGCTTTCCGGGGCCCCGTGTCAACGCGACAATGGCGGACAACGCTGTCATGCCCACACGCAGGTCCCGGGCTCCTCCCGCGGGGCAGCGCCTCACACTCCGTGCACAGCACCCCCAGCAGCGTCAGGAGAGGCCACATCAGCAACAGCAAACGGAAGGCCGGTGTGCGCTCACCCCGACCTTGCCGACTCCCACTCTAGGTCTGCCTGGAAGACAGCCGTCCGGTCGTGGGAGTGCCTGAGTCTGCCTGTCCTCTGCACAGGCCCAGCGGTCCTTGGTGGCTTCAGGGCTTGTGACGGTGTCATCTCATCGGGAGCAGGTGGCATTTAGTCATTACTTCAGCCTGATCACTGGGGGGACGGGGCTATCGCTTGGGTCTGACTTGGTGACTTCTCCACGTTTTCTCGTTCGTAAAGTGGGATGAAGTGGCAAGTTCCTTCAGCGAGAATCCGCCAACATAAAGTGTGCCAGGAGTTCGCACCGAGGCTGCTGCTGCCAAAACTCAGCAGACGTCAGCGTTCCTGCCGTGCGGACGTGCGACAAATTCTCATTCACTCTGCTCATTGCTGTAAACAGAACTGATCCACTTGACAATCATTTCAAAGCCACGTCCACTCAGAACTTGGGTGTGACCTTGTCTGGAAATAAAGTTCTTCCACATGTAATTAGTTAGGATGAGTCTACACCGGGGCAGGGTGGACGCTGGAATCCAGGAGGACTCGTGCCCTTGTAAGAGTCGGGGAATGTGAGCACAGACACAGGGGAGAAGGCCGGGTCAGGACAGCAGCAGAGGTTGGACTGGTGAGTCTACAGGCCCAGGAATGCCAGCAAGCACCAGCAGAGCACCAAAGGCTGGGTGTGCCAGGCAGCATTGGTACCACCAGCCTTTGGAGGGGCCCAGCCCTGCCAGCAGCGGGACTTGGGTCTTCTGACCTCCAGAACTGTGAGAGAATCGACGTCTGCTCTCTAAGCCACCAAACGTGGTTGTTTGTGATGGCAGCCCCCACCCTCCTCAGCCTGGGCCATTGCCATGCCAACATTTACGTCTCAGTATCCCAGGGAAAAACCCACCTCAAGAAAGGCCATGATTTAATAGAACATGTCTTGAAAATGTCAGAAAAAGACTTTCCTTATTTTATGAATTTGCTGCATGATAGAAATTTCAATTAAAATATTTTGCATTCACTGTTCACTGCTGTTTTATAAACACCGTTCAATCTAGAGTGGTCTTATGTCTTTTAAAATTATTCACTGTATTCACTGAGGTTCTGAATCTCCTAAAAGCATGGGAAACAATCCTTGTCAAATAATCCTGACTTTTCTATAGAATTGCATGTATGGCTGTTTCACCCACTGAACTCGAGTTTCTTCATAGGCACTTTAGAAACAGGGGCAGGGTGTGTCTGTGCCTCTGAATTGAACCCCCTTTCCTTTGCGTCAGGTGAGAGGGCCTCATTAATATGAGAAATATTTATTGAAGGCTTACTAACCACAAGATGCTTCTAGGCAAAGGAGGGAGGAGAGATTCACAGGGTAGAGAAGCCTCTCCCTGCGGGGGAGTTGGGGAGGCTGCACACAGTGGGTGGCATTTGGGTGGAGCCTTAGCGATGCATCGGCCTTGAATACTCGAGGCTGGGTTGAGGTGATGAGAGAGCATTCTACGGGAAGATCAAGGCTTGAGCAGAAGGCAGAAAGTGGGAAGACCTCACAGCTCTCCCACAGATTCACTGGAAATTAATGCAAGGGATTCCACCTTTCTTGAGTTTAGAATGCACACTCCTAGTCGGAATATCAATACAAAATACAGCTGGAAACAGCAAAGAGGTCCGGGCACAGGTTACCACAGACAAAGAAAACCTCAGCGATTCTATTTCAGACATCGCGAACTACGTGATGGTGGACAAGGGAGCTGGGAAAAATGGCAAAAGAAAGAGCAAACGGAGAAGGGGTGAAACTGCAGGTGTTAGCATTTTCCCCAGACCAGTGAGAATCAACAGACAGACACGGTCTCCACGAAACTTCCGTGTGAAACGCTGAGCTAAGAAAGCTGGACCCGAGGAATCATACCACAGGGAAAACGCCCCCACGGCAGAAGGTCTAATCGGCAAAACTGACGTGAACCAAAGAACTGACCGGTGGATGCGTTTTTAGTGTAAAAGTTTGCACAGAAAGGATTCAACCTGATGGAAATAATTTCAATGCAATAAAAAGTGCAAAATACCTTGGAGGTATATTAAACGCAGTGTCAAGGTGATGAAGGAGTTGGCTTGATGGAGTTAACTCTGAATCACAGAGCTGCAGTGAAAATACATTAATAATTTATCACATTAATAATAACCACACCCAAACACAGTGTTAGACCCCAAACAACAGGGCAGGTAGAAGATAGGGAGGAGAGGAGAGAAGCAAACAGCTCTGTTCTGTTGGGAGAGGAAGCTCGTGTGTGCTGAGCACCTGCCGGGTGCCACACTGTGCCGGGTTCTCACTCCCTCCCACATCTCTCTCCACTCTCTCTGTCTCTCCCTCTCATGTTCCCTCTCTGTTCTCCTCCCTACTCCTTACCTAGCAACGATGCCCTGAGTTGGAAATAATAACATGTTTTTAAAGCTGAAGAATGAGACACAGAGAGAGGTGAGGCTGGGATGGAGCTGAGCCGGTTTGCTGGGAGCAGCACGAGGGTCCCAGGGCAGGTGTTGGGAAGACTTTTCCTGAATGAGTGACTTGACCTTCTGAGCTCACCATCACGGGTCTAGGGTGCTGTGGTTTTGGTGGAGGATAGTCCCCCCGGAAGCCCCAGGGTCTTCCCCGTTACGGTCTCCGAGTCAATAACCGCCTCTTTTCTCAAGCACGTGTTGGCACGGTAATATCTACTTCTTCACGTCTTTCAGCTAAGTGGCACTTTGCCAACTAAATTGGTGCTTGGTAGCATATCTTTAGAACTCCAGAGTCTACAGTCAACTATAGCCAAATATTTCTCTCCCAAGTTTCCTTGGAAAGATGTTCATTTAATCTATGGCTGTCAATCTTAGAGAAATTTGCTATTTTTCCTGTGAATGTGGGCTGTAGACATTCATATTTTTCATAGTGATAATGCGATAGATGTTTGTAGAGATGTTTGCAAATGCACAATTGTTTATAAATAGGAAATTAGAGTAATATCACTTTTTGTTACAATATACACGTTTAATAGATATAATTACACCACCCAGCTATTTGGAAGCTATTTGCTTACAGCCTATTCCATTTTTATTGCTTAGTCTATTTCATGGTTAGCTAAGGGTTTTAATTATTAGTAATTAAAACTTTTATACTTTAAAGACCAAATAATTCATAAAACATAGGAGTATTTCCTGCCACCACCCCATCTAAAGCTAGAGACACTGTTTAAATGTTAGTTTAAGTAGTTTCTTCCGAAAACAGACATAGTGTCTTGCAGAGATTATAGGTAATTATTCAATGTTCACTGGCAATGATTATTTGAACCGACAGCCCTGCATGTGGAATATACTCTTCCTGCGAGAACAATCAGGGTGGCTATGGCACGACTTCCAGCACCAGACGGGTCTTGGCTTCAAGGATCTGCTCTGGGCTCAGCAGCTTTGGGGAAATCACAGACTCTCACTCCACCTCTGCATGCTATGCTGAAAATGGACATACTCCTAGCGGGCTGTTAGTTTTCTGGGGCTGCAGTCACAGAGAACCACAGGCCTGGCTGCTGAAACAGTGGAAGTGTCTGAGCTCCAGCTCTGAAGGCAGAGTCCACATCAAGGTACCTGAGGGTCGGCTCCCCTGCCTCCCTCCCAGTTCTGTGGCTGCCGGCTGTCTTCCCAGGCCCCAGCTTAGAGAAACCGCACTCTGATCTCCACCTGCCCATTGCAATGGCCTTCTCCTGCTAGGCAGGACCCTCTCCAAATTCTTCTCTCTAGAGGAACACTGGCTATGCTAATTAGCGGCCACTCTCCTCCAGGATCACCTCATTTTAGCTAATTCCATCCACAAAGACTTCATTTCCAAATAAGGTTACATTCTGAAGTCCTAAAGGTCAGGATATAAACACATGTTTTGAGGATTGCACAGTTTAAGTCATGGCAAGTGCCTGAGTCAAAAGACTGACTGGAAAATCAGAGGAGACAGGGGCTAAAAATGACTTAGCATCGTGTCTGGCACGTGCCCTTCGCTACTGCTGCCACTGCTCTCCTGGGGGGAGTTCCTGGCAGTTGCCTGAATGACGGCGTATGTTAGTTCTGTGAGAAGCTCTGAAGCTGCTCAGACACACATCGCTGAAGTACCGTATCTCGCAGAGATATGTCAAGTGCAGGCATCTGGAGTGGTCAGAGGCCTTGCAGAGTAACAGACACAGGGAACTGGCTTTCTACCGTATCTCAGCAGCGGAGAAACAGGACGCGGAGCAGATCGCAGGCGCGGAGGCCCCCTTACAGGTGTTCACAAAATACAACAGAAAAGAACCTATGACCGTGGATTCTTGGCAAGGCCCTTTGGAAACAGTCATGACCCTGGGTAACGTTTGAGTTTTAAAAACCAGTTCCTGTAAGAGGTACAGAAACTGTAAAGAAAAAAAAGGTTTCTTGTTCAAGGGGCAGATGTTCCTCAGTGTATCAAGAAGTTGCTAGAAAAATGAATGTTCCTATAATGTTGACTTTATTGGGAAGATCAGAAGCACCCTAGAAGAAGCCTTAGGGTGGGGAGGCCCTGGATAATGCATTGGATGTGTGGTGTGGGGTGATGCCGGGAGGCTCAGCCAGCGAGGAGCTCTGCAGGCTGGGGTGTGGTCCAAGGAGACCTCAGGAGACATCCCGGCGGAGGGAGGCAGGGCTGGCTGCAGCGGGAGCCAGGATGTGTCCTGCTGGGCTGCACCTGGCGGCCAGGGAGGACAGAGGCCATGGTGTGGCCTTTATTTGCAGGTATCCTGGGTATGGCCCTGAGGGCCCAGCCTGGGGCTGCAAAGACTTCTTACAGTGTTTGCTGTTATTTTAAATACTTTCTCTATACAAGGAACAACTGTGCATTAAAAATGAAGTGATGCTAAGAGTTTGGTTCTCAAGAGCTGCAAGGTGAGAGGCAGCAGTAAGGAGCAGAGCCGGTGGCTCAGGGCTGGGGACACAGATCTGCTGCTCCACCCAAGGAAGCCTCCAGGGGTCCCTTCTACAGAGAGCACCCTGAGACAGGACCTCTCAGGTTCCAGTCTTAGTCTTTCAACAACAGCGCCATTTTTTTTTCTTTTTTGAGATGGTGTCTCGTACTGTTGCCCAGGCTGGAGTGCAGTGGTGCGATCTCGGCTCACTGCAACCTCTGCCTCCCAGGTTCAAGCAATTCTCATGTCTCAGCCTCCTGGGTAGCTGGGATTATAGATGCCTGCAACCACACCCAACTATTTTTTTTTTTTTTTTGTATTTTCAGTAGAAACAGGGTTTCACTATGTTGGCAAGGCTGGTCTTGAACTCCTGACCTTGTGATCCACCCACCTCAGCCTCACAAAGTGCTGGGAATACAGCCATGAGCCCCTGCACCCCGCCAGCAGCACCATTTTTAACTTGAAAATTCAACTTTCCATTTCTGCCCTCACGGGAGGGAATAAAACTGAAGAATAAAGGTTTTTATCCATGGCTGACGTTTCTTTCTCTGAGAAACCTCTGTAAGAATCTTTACTCCTAACAAGACACTGTTTCAGTACAATCATTTAATGTTAGAAGTGTATGCCCTATTGCTGAATCTTCATCCACGGATACCTGACACCACCTATGGTGTACGACTGATCACTCCACTTTCATTATTTAAAGCATGATGGAATAATCCCAGGAACCTAACCAGTTGTACAAAACAGCTCTGAGATCAATGCCTCTGAGATACCAGCAGCCTGTGTTAGCTTCGGGAAAATAAAGCAGCTTCATTACAGCCATGACCAGAGCAAAGAAGTAACAGTTAGAAAATGAAGGACTTACCACCTGCAAATCACCGTCCAGGTGAGACCTGCCACGCCTCCGATCAGCAAAGCAGCCAGCGAGATGGAGACCCAAGACGCCCGTGGGAGGTTCCTGGAGTCTGGGGCACAGAAAGATGCCAGGTTAGAAGCAGCTTCCAGGGCCCGGGCAAGCCCGGATGTCCTGCCTGAGCCGGGGCCGCA
Organism: Saimiri boliviensis; assembly: GCF_048565385.1. Lineage (NCBI taxonomy): Eukaryota > Metazoa > Chordata > Mammalia > Primates > Cebidae > Saimiri > Saimiri boliviensis. The sequence continues at coordinate 1,370,632 of NC_133449.1, read as the reverse complement.
CCCTGTCCTGGGCTAGCGGCCTTCACCCCACAGCAGGGAGGGTCATTTGACCCCACAGCCCAGAAAAGCCATGTAGACCCAAATGTGACGTGTGTTGGGAGAACCAGCAGAGGACACAGGGCAGAGAAGTCGGTTCCCACTCTCCGGCAGCCTCACTGCTGGGCTTGGAGTGGACACTGCCCTGCAGGACAGAAAGCATCCCTTGCTGCCTGACCCAGGGAGGGCCCTCAGTGCCCCCTGAGTGGGCCACGAGACCCAGGCAGCCCTGGGGGACCTCGGACAGGGTGGGAGAGTGGCACAAGGTGGGCCGTGAGGGGTGAGGGGCAGCGCTATGAGGTCTCCCCTGTTGTTACATTTTATTTTCCCCAGGGGCATCCTGGAGGTGAAACTGTGGTTGAAGGGAGGTGGTCTGCACCTTGTAGAGCTGGTGCCCTGGGGGACGGGGGCGGGGATGGCAGCAGATTTCGGAGCCCAGCCTGGGTCTCATCGGCCTGTTCCAGGAAGGAACTGAACAGGGTTAGTGAGAATTGAACAGGGAAGCACAGAAGGCCCAAAGGGACAGAGGAGGGAGGGAGGCAGCCAGGAGCCAGCCCAGAGCATCTGGTGAGGGGCCTGAGGAAGCGTTCCCACCCGGACCGGTGCCTTCACCGGAAAAAGCTGGGACTGAGCACGGGCTCCTGGGCTCCTGCCCTTGGTTCCTACGCTTTCTGCGAGGAGAAGTCAGCCTGGGGCCAGTGTGGCTTTGAACTCTGAGTTCCTTTGGCCAGTTTTATTACTGACTTTTCTGTTTAGGTGCCCATTCCAGGCAGCGGGGAGAAATCCAGGGTGAAATGAAAACCCACTTTTAAAAAGAAATTAAATGCTACCAATCAGTGTGTGTGTGTTTAAAACAGACATGGGCCGCCCTGGATAAACATCACTCGTGGCCGAGGAAAGGCTCTGGATCCAAGGGAACGCGTCCTGGTGCCAGACGGAGGCAGTGGCTGGGGACCGGGGGAACGGGAGCTCGGTTTGGTTCTCACGCTGGATTATTGAAAATCGGTGATGGGTACGTCCGTGGGCGTCTGCGGTTCCCCGTGCCAGTTAGCGCCTGGCATGATGTGCAGGTGTCTCATTTCCAGCCCGGGCACCGGCCGTGCCCACCTGCAGCTGTTCTCCTAGCAGCGATCTTGAACATTCGCAAGTATTTGTTGGATACAAGAATGAATGAACCCTAAATCCCGAGTGCTTCTCTCAAAGGATTCTGTCCCGTCAGCCTTTGCAGCTCCCAACCTTTCCTCCTGGCCTCCTCTAACCATCCTCCTCCTCCAGGGCCTCCTTCCTTCCACCTGTCACAGCACGGGAGACTCCACGGTGCAACCTGCACATGCCAGCCTCTTGCTGAAAGCCCGTGGAGAGCCAGCAGCTTGCGGGCCGTGGGACCCCTCCTCCTGCACCCGGAAGGAGGCCAGGCTCACGTTTCCATCTGCTGCTATTCACTCCCACCCCCGCAGTCGCTATGGGTGGGGGCTCCGCCTGTGCAGCCAGGGCTGGGGTGTGGAGAAGGCTGAGCTGACCGGCCCTGGATGGGAATTGGTCCAGGTAAGCACAGGCCAGCTCGCTATGGCGTTTCATTCTGGAGCTGATGTTTGACGTTTCAGGGAGGGGAACTTATGCTTCCTGCCTGACTTGGTCTGAGGCTCGGGTTGGAGGCTTCCAGGGGCCACCTGCGGAACCTCAAACACCGGCAAAGCCAAACATCTGATGCCTGGGCCCTGAAGGAGGAGCAGTGTTGTGGGCAGCAGCAGCGTCGGACTGAAGCAGATCCTGGGCCCCTCCGCCTCTCCAGGTCCATCACTGCAGGCCAGCAAGCGGCAGGCAGGAGAGCCGCTCCGTGTTTACCCGAAAGCAGCTTTTCCTTTATGCTTTGCTCCCAAATTTTCTTTCCTGGCATTTTCAGTTTCAAGAGCCAGTAAATCCACTTGGAGCCAGATGGAAGGTTGTGTGCTGCTGGGGGGTCCTGATGGAGGCAGGCCCTGAAGCCCCTGCACGTCCTACAGTGGCATCACAAAGGCCACCAGCGGCTGTCAGGGTGGCTTTCTGACGTCTTCAGTGCTGCTTCAGGGAGCCCCGGAGTTCTCTGCTGTGGGTGTGGTCACGGGTGCCCCCGGGTGGGGCGGGATGGGAGTCCCCGAGGCTGGGTGATGGCTAACGAGGGCTTTGGAAACAAAGGGCAGTGGGTCTGGGCAGGCCCTGGGCAGACAGAGGGCAGTGGGATTTGAGGAATGCAGGTCAGAATAGTATGACTGGCATGGTTAATTTTATGTGTCTGCTTACCGGAGCACAGGCGCCCAGATTAGACCTTACTCCTGCTGTGTTTCTGCGATAGGTTCTGGAAGGGTTTGGCGTTGGAATCTGTGGTCTGAGAAAAGCAGAGGGCTCTCCCAGATGTGGTGGGCCCTGCCCCACCCTTTGAGGGCCCCAGCAGAGCAAGAAGCGGAGGAAAAGGACTTCGCTCCTCCTTCCTGCCTGTCTCTGCTTGAGCTGGGCCCTCTCATCACAGCTTCGCCTGCCCTCCGACTGGGACTGCCCCGCCAGCTCCCCCGGGGCTCCGGTGTGCAGACGGCAGATCCCGGGACTCCGCAGCCTAATTCCATGACCAATTCCACAGCATAGAGACGCTTTCACATATCCAGGCACAGAGCTAGATGCGCATCTAAAACAGTCTATGTATGGGGATCCGCCTCTCCATGTTCACACCTACACCAAATCTGTAGTGTGTCTATATCAAACTTACACAGGGGTAGCTACACCTAAATCTATTCTATACCTGTATGTACCTTTATATTTTTATATCCACATCTGACCTGTGTCTAAAACTATATCTATATCCATAATCGATAAGTCTAAATCGATAAAACTATCGTTCTACATATTTACTACGTCTAATCTATGTAAATCTATAAGTGTATCTATATCTAAATCAATATCTATACCCATATATATTTAAATCAACCTCCATAGCTAAATCAATGTAACTACCTCTGCAAACTGTCTCTACGGCGCTGTCTAATCTACAACTATTTCTATCCCCACATCTGTATCTCCGATGGCTTCCGTTTCTCTGGAGGCCAGATTCAGCGTGGCTGGGTCTGGAGTTCTCACGGGCCACGGGAGTGTGGGCTCCTCTCACAGCCACGCCTCCGCTTCCTTGTCTGCAAGTCGCCGTGAGGACAGAAGGAGAAGCTGTGGCACCTGCATCTTCGTCTCTCAGACCCGGTCCTGGTGCACACCCGCCCAGGGACCTCGGGCCTCCGTCCAGGGCCCATATGAGGGGCTGGAAACCTGGCTCAGCCGCAGCTCCTGGGTCACTCCCGGCCCTCAGCACCTGACCGCATGTCCCCCGGGGGGCTCTGCGTCTCTCTCAGCGTCAGTCCTTCCTTGTGGAGGCAGACTTGGGTTTCACGCCATCATTCTGGAAGTGCAGGGACAGCCGTGTCCACCAACCCTTTAGGGTGCTCTGTCCAGCAGTGACAGAGCTGGGGCATCCAGGGGCGGTGCTGGGTCCTGCCGGCCTGTGCCTGTCATACCACGATGGCACTGATGGCTGCTTGTGTGGGAGTAGGGCTCTCTCAACAGGGACACGTGTGGTCTCCGCAGAACAAGGCTTGTGCATCAGGGATGCAGAAAGGTGGGTTCATGCCCAGCGTCCTAATTTTCCGTGGAATGCTGTGCAGGGCAGCAGTGTATTTACAAGGGTGCTGGTGGTGGGGCAGCCTGCACAGAAGCCAGCATCTCCTGCTGTTCGCCTCCTGGCTCCTGAGATGCTCTGGGGGCCCTTTCCCTCTCTCAGTCCCTTCCTTAGAAAGAGAAGTCACGGCCGGGCGCGTGGCTCAAGCTTGTAATCCCAGCACTTTGGGAGGCCGAGGCGGGTGGATCACGAGGTCGAGAGATCGAGACCATCCTGGTCAACATGGTGAAACCCCGTCTCTACTAAAAATACAAAAAATTAGCTGGGCATGGTGGCGTGTGCCTGTAATCCCAGCTACTCAGGAGGCTGAGGCAGGAGAATTGCCTGAACCCAGGAGGCGGAGGTTGCGGTGAGCCGAGATCGCGCCATTGCACTCCAGCCTGGGTAACAAGAGCGAAACTCCGCCTCAAAAAAAAAAAAAAAAAAAAAAAAAAAGAAAGAGAAGTCACTGTTCACCTTTGTCCACCATGAGGCTCCACCAGCAGCCTGGTCCTGTGCCTCCGGATGGCCTGGGTCCTGCCAGAACAGCCAGGGAGGTGCAGGGCAGGTTGGAGGCGAAACTCCCGGGAGGCAGCCAGCTGCTTGAGAGGCTGCAGGGCTCAGCGGGAAGACCAGGGTTCTGCGGTGGACCCCGACTTCACTTCGGCAGCCAGGAGCCTGGTGGGGTCAGGGTGGGATGGGGACAGCCCTGAGCAAGCATCGCACCCACCACACAGAACCAGGCAAGGTGGAGCTCAGAGCTGCCCTGAGCATGAGCACCACATGAGTGCTGCTCCGGGCCGGGCACGGGGGCTCTTTCAACACGCTTCGGGGGGCAGGGCCTGGAGAGGCAGATGGACGGCGTCCAGGCAGGGGCATTCCTGAGCAGAGAGGTGGCACTGGGAGGGAATGTTTCGCTTCAGGGTTTACAGAAAAGAATCCTTAAGATGTAGGAAACAGATAAACCTCTGTTGTAATTACTCTCAGGAAAAAAAAACTAAAACAAGAGGTTTGAAACAAAACATTGGAAAACGGTTTGTGCAACTCCTACGCCTGTGTATGAACTTCCTGTAAAGTTTTATTCTGAAGATTAAAAGGTGGCACCATGGATCGAGTGCCTGCCACGAGCTGAACTGGGTTTCCCAAATTCTTATGTGGAAGCCCCAGCCACTGCTGGCCTCAGAACGTGGCTGGATTTGGGGATGGAGCATTTGAGGAGGTAACTGTGGTGCCACGGGGATGCCACCGTGGGCCGTGGTCCCAGGTAGCTGTGCCCTTATGAGACGAGGTGATGAGGAGACCGCGGACAGATAGCGGGACCCCCTGGGAGGACACGGGGAGAAGTGGTGTCCGCAGCCACTGACGAGGCCTCAGGAGGAGCCAGCCCCGCCCTCACCGTGACCTTGAATTCCAGCCTCCAGGACTCTGAGAATGAATCTCTCAAGGGCTTAGTCTGCAGGACTTTGTGGCATTCCCGGGAAAGGGATACAGTTCCATTCACCACAGTGTTTGAAAGAAAAGACCACCACAGGCAGAGCGTCCTCTGTGATGACATCGGCACCTGAAGCTATGTTTGTGTCCACATCTCAACTTACATAGGGATAGCTATTCCTACAGCTACATCTATTATGTAAATGTATATATATATATATATATCTGCATCTGTTCCTGGATCAGAAGCTAAGTCTCTATCCATGATCAGTATGGATATCTAAATCTAAGTCTGTGAGTCTCGGTGGAGACAAGCAGCCCTGGGCCCTGTGTATTCATCCCTCAGACGTGGGCCTGGTGCACAACATGATCTTACGTTCCAGTGCTACTGGCTCAGGCTGGTGCAGGCGTTCAGAGGGTCCGGGAGGGTAAGTCATCTCAGGAGGGAGGGGTCCGCCTGACATGGGGGGGTGGTATGTGCCTGACACAGGAGGGGGGTGCACCTGACACGGGAGGGGGGTGCGCCTGACAGAGGAGGGGGGTGTCCCTGACACAGGAGGGGGGTGCACCTGACACGGGAGGGGGGTGCACCTGAGAGAGGAGGGGCATGTCCCTGACACAGGAGGGGTGTGCACCTGACACGGGAGGGGTGTGCGCCTGACAGAGGAGGGGGGTGTCCCTGACACAGGAGGGGGGTGCACCTGACACGGGAGGGGGGTGCGCCTGACAGAGGAGGGGGGTGCACCTGACACAGGAGGGGGGTGTGCCTGACAGAGGAGGGGGTATGCCTGACAGGAGGGCCTGCGCCTGACAGAGGGGAGGTGTCCCTGACACAGGAGGAGGTGCAGACATGCAATCCATCCTCCAGCACCTCGGGCTCAGTGTCTTATTCATCTCAGCCCCTCCCGATCAAGATGATGAGTGACAGTTGCCTCACTTGAACACTTTTCCTCATTTTACAAAAACTCACAAATGGACGGACGGGGGGGGGGGGGCTGCCTCACCTATGCAGGTCCTCCGGTCGTCTCCTAACTCGTAGGGGTCCTCGCAGAGGCACCGGAAGCTTCCCTTGGTGTTTCTGCACGTCGCGGAGGCGTGGCAGGGGGGGTGGGCGCTGTCTGCACACTCGTTCACATCTGCCAGAACAAAAGGCCACACACGTGAGAGGCAGTGGCCGTGCTCCTCCGCCCCCAGGCGAGCCCCTTTCTGGGAGGTGCTTCTCTCTGGGGAGGCTGGCCCCTCGCCTGCCCCCCCGATGCATCCAGGGGGCACTGGGCACCTGCTGCTGCGTGGCCGCCCTGCTCCCTACACATCTGAAAGGTGATGAGCAGCAGGAAGCTCTGGCCACAGGCCCTGAGCCCACAGGGAGTCCACACACTGGGGCTCACTCAGGCCCCAGGAGTCACAGGAGCCTTCCTCGAGGAAATTAGGGTCTGCCTGGGATAGGGGAATGTGGGCTTTGGCCACGGGCAGGACACGGGCAGGAAGGGGCCAGGGTGAGTGTGGAGCAGGGTCTGCTGTGCCCAGGCAGATGCTCCCAGCTGGCCGGCAGTTCCTCTGAGAGCAAGGGCTGCGGCCACCTGCCACCGCCAGAGAGGATGGGGTGTCCCCCCTCCTGCTCTCCCTGCACCCGAATCCTAGAGCCTAGCACCTCATTCCCTAGGCATGTGTTTCCAGATAATCTGCTGTGCATTTTGTTCAAATCACGTTCCTTTTCGGGCCAATTTTAGAAAACAGGCAGTAGCGGGTAAGAGCCCCCTCCATGCCCAGGTGCAACACTCTCTAAGTGGGACAGGCGCTGTCAGTGCCGGGACGTGTGCTCTCCCTGGAGCTGCTCTGTCCAGAGGGAACAGAGCTGGCCTGGGTGTGGCCTCACTGAGGGCCAGGCTGGGGGCTAAAACCTCCCGGCACTCCTGTGACCCTGGTGCTGGCGACACCCCCAGACAGAGGGCACTGGGAGGGGTCGAGGGACTCTCCCCCATCTCGCTGCTGAGTGGAAGAGCCGGAGTCCATATAGGCCACAGGACTTAGCTCCAGACCCGGCCACACCAGGACAATGAACGCCTGCAATCCTGAGCAGTGAGCACTCAGGTGACCCGGGGCCAGAGACCTGCGCAGCCTCGAAGGCCAGCTGGTGTGGTCTGCTGCCCACCTGCACCCCAGGGTGAGGGGCTGCACTGGATGGGACTCCCCGCTCCTAACGCAGGGCTCTGGGCAGCAGAGGCTTGGCCCAGGCCCTGCTTTTCTCAGATACAGAATGGGTGTCATAATGTCGGCTATGAAAAACGAGCATGGAATCAATGATGCTTAGGACAACTATCAGGGTGTCGGAATCGCACAGCCTCGCTAAACGGTACAGTCATTAATAATGACGTTATTGATAATGACAACCATTGCATAAGAGTGTGAGAAGCCAGGCATCGTGGCTCAAGCCTGTAATCCCAGAACTTTGGGAGGCCGAAGTAGGTGGATCACCTGAGGTCAGGAGTTTGAGACCAACCTGGCCAATGTGGTGAAACCTGCATCTCTACTAAAAATAAAAAAGTTAGCCGGGTGCGGTGGTGGACGCCTGTAATCATGGCTACTCAGGGGGATGAGTATAGGTGACCATGTCAAGGCTGTTAAACAAATTAACATCTTCCTTGGCTAAAGCCGTGCCTGGAACCAGCCCCTCCTGCATTCCATCATGCAAAGCTGTGAAGCACTGGTGCTGTGTGAAGGTGTCTGCAGCTGCCCTGGGGTAGGGGTGTGCTTCTGTCATGATTGCATGAAAATCTAAGTCACCATCCATGGCCGGGACCTGTGATGAGACCCACAGAGTGGGAGCAGCCCTGCCCGGGCTGCTGTTCCCATTGGCCAACACATCCTGCATCTCCCCAGGGACTTTCTTCAGAGCAGCTTCTGCCCCTCTCCTGTGCCTCGCCCCATCCCTTGAGTTCAGACTCATCCCAGGTATGCGTTCCCTGTGGCTGCTGAGAGAAACCATCACAAACTGATGGCTCCACGCGCCAGCAATGCATCCGCCAAGTCAGGGTGTCGGTCAGGCGGTGCTCCCTTGGAAGGCTCTCTCGGGGGGAAGGTCCCTCCTGCCTGCTCCAGCTCCTGGTGGGTGCCAGCGTCCCGGGGAGGGCGCCCATGCCTGGGATGCTTTGTTTCCAGCGTCCCAGGGGGCCGATGCCTGGCGGATGCTTTGTTTCCATCCTGAGTCTTCACATGGTCCCGTCTCTCTGTGCCTCCTCCCCTCTTCCCACAAGGACACCTCACATTGGATCGGGACACACTCATTTTAACTCAGTGGTGCCCACAAAGACCTTGCTTCTTCATCAGGCCACATGCAGAGGTACAGGGGCTAGAACTTGAGCATAGATTTTTTGGGGGCACAGTTTGGCCCACAATGTTCTACCCACGGTCCGTTTATTCTAAGAAGAAGCCTGAGTCAGGGGCCGGTGCTGTGTCGGTCCCCTCCCGAGGATGGACAGGAAGGAGGGGACAAGTCAGTCCTGGCAGAAGAGCAGTGCTCCAGCAACAGAGGAGGAAACCAGCGTCAGAAACTGGCAGTGCCCCCAGACACCAGGGCAGCCTGCACGGAGGCCCCGGCTCTGCTCTCAGGATGCTTCGCCTTGACTTTCAGGAAGAGTGGCAGTGGCATCCACGGCTCCACATGCGGCGTGCACACGTGCACACGTTTCCATTTCTTGAAACAAATCAGTACTGATTGCGAACCGAGTTTCCCATAACACACACAAGGGGGCCCAGCCCAGGCTGCTGTTTCCCGGTGATGGCATCCTCCCTCACCCACGCAGCAGGCCTCTGCCCTGTTGATGCCCAGGCAGCTCCCTGTTCCCCTAGTGACTCTGAAAGTTGTTTCCGAGGCACCGTTCCCCAGCTGCTTCCTTTTTCCCTCTCCACATCCCTTCTCTGCCCTCCTAATGGGAAGGTGGCTCCTGGGAGGTTGCCCGAGACCTCAGACACAGCGGGAGCCACACACCTACCTGACCCCGCCACAGCGCTGAATCCTGGTGGGTCTCTGGTGCACACGGGGTCTCAGCCTCTCCCTTTACGACTGAGGCTTTGGAAGGAGTTGGCTATGGCAGCCCCTCAAGGACAAACATTTTGGACTTTCAAAATTGAAATTGAAATTTTGTTATTGTGCTAAATCATACATAATGTGAAATTTGCCACCTCAGTCATTTTTAAACGTCCAGTTCAAGGGCATCGAGCACACTGACCTTGTGCGGCTGACCACATCCTCCCCTCCAGGACTTTTCTTTTTTGGTAGACATGGACTCTCACTACATTTCTCAGCCTGGTCTTGAACTCCTGGCTTCCAAGGATTCTCCAGGACTCTTTCACCTTCTAAAAACTCTGAGAAAACTGAAAGTTGTGGACTTTGCTTTTATTTCTGCTTGCAAACCAGCCAGATTCCTGTACGAGATCATCTCTTTCTTCTGATGTCTAGGTAAGTGGGGCTCATAGCAGGTAGCTCACAGGAGGCTCTGTGTCTGATGCCAATTTTCCTCCACGAAAATGCAGTTCTGGAAGGTAACTGGTTGGCCTCCTGAAGATTGCTGTGAGTGTTGTCTGAGCCGCCTTCCTCCGAGAACAGCCGCCGTTCCTGCCCGGCCTGCCCTGATCCCGCCGGCCCAGGAGACCAGAGCCAGCCGTCCGGGTTTGCTTGCAGGGTGTTTCTGAAATAGTTGGGGGATTCGAGCTGCTCTGACAGGAAGCCCCAGCCACGGGAGTCTCGCCCAGAGAGCTCTCAGAACAGTCGGACGGGGACGCCCATTCTGCAGCTCCCCGAAGAGTGACCCCAGCACACGGCTCTTCTCCTGGGAGGCTCTGTCGTCCAGCACGCCCGCTCCCGGTGCCCTGGGCTGACGCCCACTCAAGCCAGGCACATGGGAGGAGCAGGTGGAGGTGGTTGGGCTGCCTTCGGCCTGCTCTCAGGTTATGGCAGGGAGGCTGCACCTGCCCACACCTAGACATGTGGGAGGCTGAGAGAGGAACCCAGCAGCTGGAGGACCAGGCCCAGCTTGGAAATCAGCCGCCTGTAGGAGGTGGGGGTGGAGGCCAGCCTTGCTCTCTGGGTTTCTGAAGTGGAAACGTTTGCTGTTGTGCTTTCTCTGAGAAAATGACCCTGCCAGTTCACCACAACCTTGACTGGAACTCACCGACTCCTCTCTCTTCCCTCACTGGCGACCCCATTGGTCACGATTCCACGTGCCGCTCCCAAGCCCCCCCTACCTAGAAAGCCGCCAGCTGGGAGCATGGCCAGGCAAGAGGAGAGACCTTGACTTCTAACCCCAAACTCGTCCTGGAAGACGAGAGCCTCAGGTGCAGCTTTGGCAAAGACATTTTCAATGACATTGAATTCTTAATTTACACTGGAAACGTGCAAATGTTACGTAATTGTCACGAAAGAACACACACCCGTTAAAGGACTGACCTTTGCAGCGGGGAGGCTGGAAATCCCACCCTTCCTGGGTGCAGGTGAGCTGCTGCTGGCCCTGGAGCTCATATCCGTGCCGGCAGGAATACACCAGCACGCGCCTCCCAGACTCCTCACAGTGCACGAAGTCCCCGTTCTCCACGCTCTCTGGGAAGCCACACTTGTCCTCTATGAAATGTGGACAGGTTGACAAGTCGTCAGACTGCGAGGAAAGAACCGCACGCCAATGTCCCCATCATAGGTGCACCTGTGCCCTGGAGGGGGCCGATCCCGAGGTGGGGAGCCCTGCTGTGGGCACTCGCCGGGCACCCGCACCACACGCCCTGCCGTTTCCCAGGTCTGCCCCAAAGGCTCACTTCTAGGCCTCCAGTTCCTTTCTTACTAGGGAAGGGCCCGGCCCCACCCCATGAGCTGCCCTGAGGGTGTCAGGCAGGGCACTGACACTGTTTCTAAACAGCAGAAAGGTAGAATCAGCTCCCTGGGAAGACAAGCTTCTTTGCTGAGCTGCACGTGCTGTAATGTTGTGTGAAGAGGGCCCATGTGTCACCTGCAGGGAAGGCCTCCCTCCAGGCCTCCAGGCTCAGGCCAGGGATGCTGTCGCAAGGCTGGAAGTCTTCGGGGAATTTTCCAACTTGGAAGGCATCGACGGGCACCCTGGTGAGGCCGGTGTTGTCGCAGATGACCCGAGACAGGGAGTGCTTCTCCAGCTCACGCCTCTGCGCATCCGTGAAGACGTGGCTGTTCTCCCACCAAAACCTCCAGACACAGAGATGGCGCGTAAGGTCATGGTGCATGGAGAACCCTGGGGCAGGTGCTCAGGGCCAGACACCCACTGCTGTGTGCTGCGGGCCTCCCCTGTGCTTCTGCCCAGATCCTGAGCACCCGGGGCCGTGCAGGTGCAGGCACTGAGGACCTGAAGGAGACCCTGTGGCATCTGCCCAGACCCTGAGCACCTGGGGCCACGCAGGTGCAGGCACTGAGGACCTGAAGGAAACGCGGAGGGGCAGCATAGCGTGCACCTGGTTGTCTGAAGGAGTGGCGTCAGATGGGGAAGAGGGGCTCAGAGCCTGCCTGTGAGCATCTAATTTGCTGTGTTGCTGTTATCTGGGATGCAGTGCTCTGTGAGAAACAAGAATAATGACAGCAGATTCAGCTGTTTGAGAGACTGCTGCTGTCTACTCTGAAGTCGCTGTGCCCTGCACAGCCTCTCTACCCCCAGCTTCTTCCTCCAAGCCATGATTAATCAAGAAAATTGCAATGTGAAGAAATGAAGTTCCACTTTGCTCTCAAAATTTGAAAATTGTTGACAAAACTCCAACAACTCCTGGCCTGAATGCCATAAAGCATGCATTTCCCCTGACCATATAAAGCTCTTCCGCTTCCCATCATGGAGATGAATTCCTCTTAGACCATAAAAAGGGGGTCCCACTCTATGTAAGTTAAGTGATCCCATTTCTGCATTGGGGAGATATTTAGTCATAGATACATAGGATGAGAAATTTGCGGGAGCACCCAGGAGTCTGCCGGCTGCTGCTGAACTGGTTTTAGATGGAACTTCAGCCACGGGAGGCATGAGACAGGCACGGGAGACATGTACACAGGGCAAGTTGGTGACATTTTTCCCTCCTGAGCAAGTGGCTTCCCATGTCTCAGAGTATTCCAAGTTGCCATCTGCTTAAAACACAGCTATGAGGGAGACACATTCTGGTGGTTTCTCCCCAGGGGTTCCTAGCTCCTTGAAATGCTGCGTCTCGGATATGAGAGATAAAAGTCACACTGGGGAGAGGAAAGGAGGCTGGTCTGTGGCAGGTGCACTCTCCGAGAAGAGCACAGCTCCCTTAGAGCAAAACCCTGACCAGGCACAGTGACTGCCCAAAACAGAGCGAGCTGGATAGCTGGGGGTGCTTTTAACAGCAAAAGAAAATGTTTTCCCACTGTTTTTGTCTGTGTTATTCCAAAACCTTACTGCTGACATCCTGTGCACCTGCTTCTATGGGGGTACGGACTCCGTGTCAGACAGAAACAGGACCTGGCTCTGACCGCCTCTGGGATAAACCCTCAAATTCTGGGTTGAACCTTAGGAAGGAACAGACAGGTGCAAGGCCGGGTAGCGGGATCTCAGCTTTCTGCTCCTGGCAAGCACTGCTGTGTGTGGGTGGGGGCAGCGGTGGGGACAGGAAGGGCTGTCCAGCCCAGGGACATCTATGAGCCCTGGGCACCACCTGCATCTGCGCCTGAGTCACTGAGCCCCTGCCACCTCTGTGCTTCCCCAGACATTGTCAGGGGACGTGGGGGTGGGATGCAGCCGCGGGCCGTCACCGAGGTGTCACAGTCTGTTTCTGTCAGGCACCTGCTTGCTCTGTGGGTGGGTGTATGGGAAAATCAGCACTTTCTCTCGTTCTCAGGGCTCAGCACAGGCTGTGTGCTTCGTAGTTGCTTCATTTTTATAACAACACTGTCCTGCACTGGAAGCTGTGGGTGGGAGGAGCAGCCTGAGGGTGGGAGGAACAGCCTGAGCAGGGCTCCCTAAGAGCTGAGCTATGGAGCCAGAATGTGAATGCAGGCCTGGCCGGCTTAGAACCCACACTGAGCACCCCCTCTGTGTAGAACGCGGAGGACAAAGCTCTGGTCAGGTACCTACCAGTCACCGTCCCTCAGAGCCTTCATCTGCTTCCCAATGAGACAGGCAAACAGGGGACCTGTCCGGGCCCCGGGGAGGAAGTTTTCAGCTAAGCCGCCCAGCCAGACGTCGATGTTGTCAGGATGCTTGTACAAGTCCAGGATCTTGGCGGCCACGCTCCTGCTGGCGATGGCCATGCGCAGGTCAGCTGGAGTCTCCAGGCGCGGCAGGCCACAGAACTCCCTCCACGCATTGTAACCTGCACGGGGGAAAGGCTGCAGGGTTTCTCTCCAGACCTGAGCTTTCGTTCAGCCCGCCCCACTCACGCTGTGGTCCGCAAGATGGGAAGCATAGTCTGGCAGAGTCCCGCCCCAAGCCATGGCACTGCCCGGCCTTTTGCCAGGCTAGGATATTCCAGCTCGGGCATCAGAGCTCTTCTTGCAGGGTTTGCTCATACAGGAGCTGGAGACGGCAAGAATGCTGAGTCCGGGGCATCTAAGGGGATTCCTGCCATGGCTCAGCCCGCATCAGTTCCTGCCTCTACAGAGCAGCTGAGACAGCTCCTCACCCTCCTCAGAGTTCACTCCCACAGCGACATCAGGGCCACACCCAGAAGCTAGCACGCCCTCCCTCCTGTCCATCCCTCCCTTGGGAAGGGACATACACAAATATCTTTATCTGTCGGGCCAACCATCTCCATATTGAAGACTGGAGATCTTTTCTTGCTGGGAACCCTGTGAGTCCCAGGCCTCTCTCATGACGCCTCCTCCTTGCTGACCCACACCTGAGTCACTCCCTGCCCAGCCCCCATCCGCGGTCTGGCTCTGTGGCTGCACCTTTGCCTGACACACACTCGCTCCCTCGCTGTGTCCCTGCCTCACATCCGCCTTCGACCCTCATCCACTCCTCTTGGTTCAGCGGTTGCCTCCCCCAGAAGCCCTCCCTCCTGCAGGCTGGGCGACCCTCATGGCCCATGGCGTCTGATCACAGTGCCGCCCAGGACCTCCGCTGCTGTCTTTGCTAAACCGCCTGCCCCGGGCAGAGCTTTAGCTGAGACTGTGTCTGCTTCCACGCTTAGCACCCTGCCCACCACAGGCTCCCGGGGAAGTCCCGGACAGGCGCACGCACAGCAACGTGTGAGCACTGGGCTGGTTCCCCAGGGGCCATGAGGCTTTCAGCGGGCAGAAAGTCAGGCCTCACAGTGTCTTATGTTTAGACGAAACAGAACTAGGAGAAAGAGGCAGGCATCCTCCGGTGAGGCTGGGGAGGAGCGGCCCATGTGATGGAGAGACTCTCGGAGCCAGGGCGTGGGAAAAACATGGAAAGAGACGATTGGAGGGACAGGCAAAGTGAAGGAGGAACGCAGGAGTGAGGTTGAAAATCGGAGCTTTGAGAAACTGCTGTCGGGTGCCGTGGAGTCTCGCTCTTAAAGGGCAGCCCCCTGATTCACGGTTGGGAGGAACAAGTGTGCGCCCCACTCCTGGGCTCCCAGGGCATCCCCTTGGCTGGCCCCACAGCCCTGGTGCTGCTGCGTCCCCAACAGTCTCCTGAGCCCCCGTGAGAAGGTGCGCTGCCTCCACCCAGCTCCTGCTGTCTGCGGTGGGCTCTGCCGCCCGGTGCTGCAGGAACCACATTGGTTTTCTGTCTCCAGACGGGCCATCCCAGCCTCTCATCAAAGCCACCAGGAGAAGGTGCTTTGCCCCCAACAAGAGGCCCCTGTGTCTCCGACCTTAGCACCTTCAACAGCATTTCCTCTTTACCATGCAGTCTGCTTTACCCAGACCATCCCAAACACACCCCACGCGTTTCTCAGATCCAGTAACAGGTCACCTGGAGACACTTGGTTTATACAGAAAACACAGAGGCCCACTGCTTGTCGCAGGGCTTGGGGGACACAGCAGTAATTTCATTAAATATTTGTTAAAGGAATGCATTCATTTTAAGATTAGTCAAAAACCAAGATGAGTGAATTAAAGTTCTAAAATGAGGGGAGACAGTTTCCACATAATCAAGTTAGACCACTGTCAAACTGTTCTAAGTAGAACAAAATAATAAAAACATTTCCAATACCCATGGGAGATTGATACTTTAATTTAAAAAGAAAAAGCAAAGTTAGGAGGGTGTTATTGTTTCTTACTGCTCTAAGAGGAAACACATTTGCAACTTTTTCCAGCTCTAGAGGGAAAATGTGCAGGGCCTGGGCAGGAGGTAAAGGCGGGAAGGGTGACTCAACCTCATCCCAGCTCCAGAGCCCACAGAGCCGGGAAGCATGAGCACCAAACTCAGATGTCCCTGCCTGTGGGAGACACCGCAGAAACGGGAATGCAAAAAGATTTTTGGGGAATGTTGGACATTTTATATTCCCCGTAAAGTACAACAAAAGATTTCAGGGCGCAGTGAAAATCATCCCAGCTTAGCTTGCTGTGACACGAGCCTTTCTCTTTTATCCAGTTTAGCTTCAGATCTCACTGATCAAATCGAATGAAGCCGCTGCCATGTTTCTGGCCTTTCTGGTGCAGCGAAGCCTCCAATTGCTGGAATTCAGACGTGGGGAAGTTGCCTACCCTCCATCCATCTTTTAAAAAGTGATCGCAGCCTGGCCTTCGACAGTGGCACCCTCTCTGTGGAACTTCTGTCTCTCTACAGAGAGCTAACACATGCAGTGGGCTTCGAACTGCAGGCCACAGGGACCCACGTGTGGCAGCTCGTAGACTGCTGTGTCCTTAGGACTCCTGTGCTCACAGTGAGCACTCAATCCTCCCGAGTGCTCACACCACAGACTCTCATGTGTGCGACCCCAACACTCAAACGTGAGGTTGACTGAGTCCTGGCACTCAGGCGGGGCAGTGGGAACACACAGGTTAATTAAGAGATTCATACAAAATTCAACTCAGGCCCAAGCCCAAATCTTCTGAACAGGACTCGGGCTCCTTGTTCCCTTCCCACGAGGCCCGTCTTTGCTTGTCAGTGTTGATTTGCCCAAACATTCATCATTCATTCATTCATTCACTCACTGAGTGAGCATTCTGTAAGTGCCTGTTCTGTGCCAGTCAGCGGTTCTGGGTGCAACCACAGCCTCACGGCCCTGAAACATGGCCCCTCCTCCTGAGCTTAGGTTTCACGGGGACCCACAGGCCAATGGGAATGTGGGTTTTTGCTTTTGGCCACATTTCAGCTGGTGAAAAGTAAAGCAGAGGAAGGTAGGGGTTGTTAGAGCCGGGAGGGGGTCGCCCACTCTCTGATGCTGGGGAGACCAGCAGCGGGAACGTGAGGAGATCAAACTGTGGGCCTGAGCAGGGCCGCAGCAAAGGGGGTCCCAGCCAGAGTAAAGGCGTGTGCGGGCATGTGTGCTGGGTATGTGCTGGGTATGTGCTAGGAGTGTGCTGGGTGTGTAGTGGGTATGTGCTGGTGTATGCTGGGTATGTGCCAGGTGCCAGGTATGTGCCAGGCGTGTTCAGTGTCTGTGGGCATGTGCTGGGTATGCACTGGGTATGTGCCAGGCATGTGCCAAGAGTGTGCTGGGTGTGTACTGGGTGTGTGCTGGTGTGTGCTGGGTATGTGCCAGGTATGTGTGTGCTGGGTGTGTGCCAGGTATGTGCCAGGCATGTGCTGGGTGTGTCCAGTGCCTGTGGGTGTGTGCTGGGTATGTGCCAGGTATGTGCCAGGTATGTGCCAGGCGTGTGCTGGGTGTGTCCTGTGTATGTGGGTGTGTGCTGGGTATGTGCCAGGTATGTGCCAGGTGTGTGCTGGGTGTGTCCAGTGCCTGTGGGTGTGTGCTGGGTATGTGCCAGGTATGTGCCAGGCATGTGCTGGGTGTGTCCCGTGTATGTGGGTGTGTGCTGGGTATGTGCCAGGTATGTGTGTACTGGGTGTGTGCTGGTGTGTGCTGGGTGTGTACTGGGTGTGTGCTGATGTGTGCCGGGCGTGTGCTGGGCGTATGAGGATGTGTTCGAGCTGTGCTCCCTGAGCCCTGGGAACAAGGAAGCAGCTGCGTGTGGGGTGCAGGGAGCACGGGGGACTGTGTGCGCGATCCTGAAAGAGTGCCCCTTCTGCATCCTCGCAACTCACGTTTAGTCCCAGATATTCACAGCCTGTGTGGTTGCTGACCCCAGCCCTCCCAGATGCCCTGCTGAGGAGGACAGGGATGGGGAATGCCCAGGGACAGAATAAGCAGAACTTGCTGGCACATCCGCCTCACCTGTGACCCACACATCAGAAGTGCACCTTCCAGCTCCAGGGGCCCTCACGTGTCACCCACACATCAGACCTTCCAGTTCCCCGCTGTGTGGAGAGGTCAGCACCACACAGGGAGTATTCGGTGTTGGGGGATGGGGCTGCACAGGGGCTGCAGGTCAACCAGACAACCGAACCCCTAGGAGCCATGGGAGGCAAGGCTGAGGCAGACTCGAGGTCAGGGGTATGGGAACTGAGCAGGTCAGGGAGGAGGCTGCGGGGTGTGGGCTGGGACAGGCAGGAGCCAGATGGGGTGTGGGCAGTACAGGGCGCCGCCAGCCTGAGAGGAGCAGCCACTCCCGCCAGGGGCCAGCTTGGACCAGTTCATTAACAGAAGTCCTGAGGTGGTGGAATGATTTCTGCAGGCCCTGGGACCCCGTGGTGGGGAGGAGAAGGGGAGGGGAGCACCCCAGCCATCCCAGGAGCTTCCCGGGACACCGGACGCAGGCCTGCCATTGTCTGCTCACGCAGCGCCTCCTCCCTCTACTAGGACTGGCTCTTTCTCACCCCCCAGTTCTCAGGCTCCTGAGAGGCTCAGAACCACCCTCTCTGTGCCACCGTCTCTAAGGAAAGCTGGAAGTGGCCTCTGAAGCTGAGTGACCCGGGCCCTTAAGAGCAGTTGCTTAGAAGGCGTTGGGTTTGCAGACGCGTTTTACTTTCAGTCTCCCTAGCAGGTTCCTGGCCAGGCAAATCCCACAGCAGCTGTGTGAGGCAGGCAAGGGAAGGAACTGGCAGACCTGGCAGTCCGTGGTCCCGGCCCCTCTGCAGGTTGATGGACGCCAGATCCAAGGTGCTGGAATTGGACAGCATGAAGAGCCTTTCCGTCAGCTCCTCGTTCATCAGCTGATCCTGCAGCTGCAGTTTGGCTGGTCTCGCAAGGAGGCCTCGGACGAGTGGGTCCAAACCACCTGCAAAGGCAAGGGCGATTCTCGGCTCAGGTCTAGAGAAACAATATCTCAGTCTTATCCTCAGCAAATCTTCGTGTAGGTTTATGAGCTCAGCTTGTGTGACTCCAGAGTTTCCTGAATGTCCTCGGGATGCTACCCTTGCTGGCAGGTAAAGCACCGGGCTGACGCTGACGACGTGGCTCATGGGGGATGGACCCCCAGAAAGAAAGGGGCCTGGCGAAGGAGCCTGCCACTTTTTAAAGATTTTTGTTTTATTTCTCAGCAATGGAAAGATTAACAAAAAAACAAAAAAACAAAAAAACAAACAAAAAAAAAACAAACAAAAAAAAGCATTTGCTGAATTCTAACATCCAGAACAGTGAAAGGAAGAAGATTCAGCTTAGCTGAGGGAGTGGCCAGGGTGCCTGGGCCCAGTGTTCCCAGCATCTCCAAAGGCCCCATATGGAAACGGAGCCTACCGCCTGTCAGGGACCCTGCATCTCAGAGACGTGTGAACCCACAACTGCATGACATCAGAGTCTTTAAAGGATCAGTGTGGCCTCAGGGTGTCCCAAAAGCACGACTCAGAAAACATGATGTGCGTCATCCTTTGTGGGTGACGTGGGTGTCATCAGAGGCCAGGCAGCTGCAGAGGGCCAGGTGTGCCCGCCTCTCTGACATGCTGTGCCTGGCTCAGCTGTCATCTAAGCAGGTACTGCTGGACACACTGACACTGCAGACCTCTGCCCTCCCCCCACCCCACCACACCAGGAGCCGTCAACTTCTGAGACAGGTTAGAAGCTTCCAGAAGGACACATCGAGTACTGGGAAAGGAATAGAAATAAAAAGTGGGGGAAGCTGAAAATTAACTTTTCCAAAAAATGAATTGGGGAGTCAGATCCTTTGCTTCCAAATAGTTAACTTCCAAAGGTGACCCACCATTAACATCCTAAAGTGATGATGCTTTTCATAACCACAGAATAGTTTAGTCTTTAATTTTATTATATTTAATTTTTTAAATGGAGTTTTGCTCTGTCACCCAGTCTGAATGCAATGGTGCGATCTCGGCTCACTGCAACCTCTGCCTCCCAGATTCAAGCAATTCTCCTGCCTCAGCCTCCCGAGTAGCTGGGACCACAGGCAGCCACCACCATGCCCAGCTAATTTTTTTGTATTTTTAGTAGGGATAGGGGTTTCACCATATTGGCCAAGGTAGTCTCAAACTCCTGACCTCAAGTGATCCACTGCCTTGGAATCCCAAAGTGCTGGGACTACTGGTGTGAGCCACGCACCTGGCCCTGGTTTAGCCTTTTAAAACACTTTAAACACATTTATTTTCCCCATAGATATTAAAAACCTTGCGTAGGATCAGCACGTGCGGCCCACATGGAACGCCTGCTGGCTGCAGAGAGTCATTGCAAAGAAGGGAGCTCTCATGGGACCAGCCTCAGGGACCGCGCCCACTCACCCCCTCGGAGGAGCGTCCAAGGGCTGAAGAATGCCTCGTGCAGCCACAGCGCAGGCAGGTCGGGGTGCTCCTGGAAGTCGGCATCCAGCCTCCTCACCCGCGGGTGGATCGTGGCGTGGCCGAAGCGGAAGGCGGCGGTGGAGAACACGTTGGACACAGTGGGGTTGGCGGTGGAGTCGTAGCCTTCATAGGGGCCCACGTACTGCCGGAAGGCCTCGGGTCCCAGGATCCTGGGGACGTAATCCCTCAGGGTGATGATCTGCACGGAGAGGAAAAGCATCTCAGTGAGGCCCGGGGTATCAGTGGAGGGTGGCATCAGGCAGCTGGGGAGAGGAGCACCATCCTTGACGTCCCCAGGGAGCTGGACTTGCAGCTGGGGAGAGGAGCACCATCCTCAGTGTCCCCAGGGAGCTGGACTTTGGGCTGAAGCTGAACCTCTCAGAAAGGTCTTCTTCTTGATTTTTTCATGGCTATCCAGGAGGCCTGTGTACAGGCTACCTAGAGAGCCTCCTTCCCAGGACGG
Organism: Saimiri boliviensis; assembly: GCF_048565385.1. Taxonomy (NCBI): domain Eukaryota; kingdom Metazoa; phylum Chordata; class Mammalia; order Primates; family Cebidae; genus Saimiri; species Saimiri boliviensis. The sequence continues at coordinate 1,350,312 of NC_133449.1, read as the reverse complement.
TGCTGCAGCGGGCAGCCTCTGTCCAGCCAACAACAGTCACCAGGCCAGGCTGAGCGGCTCGACTCCTGGCTGGATTGACAGCGGGGAGCAGTTCCTTTTTCTAGAAAGCAACAATAATTCCTAATTCCTGGAGCCTTTGTGAGGATTAAACTAAAGCCTCTTGTATGGCACAGACCTCTGTCAGCAGGAAATTACAGTGCAGTCATGGGGTCTAGAAATTACGATTTCACACGTGGTCCCAGGAGAATTAGGGCAAAGATCCTAGTTTCAGGTTTGACAGTGTTTCTTTCAGACAGAAAAACCAATGTCAAATTGTTTTGGTATTTAGGGGAGTATTTTGGTCAATAAGCCACATCAAAATGAAACATAATAGGAATAACTCTATTCTACCACATGAATCTTCTGTTTTAGCTTACCGGTTTAGGAAGGCACGCGGATTGTTTAAAAATAACAAATGTCATTTACACACTCGCACTGTGTTCCCTCCAGATGACAGAATGCATTTCCTAAGCACCTAACGGCCCTTCAGGGAGAGCCGTGGGTCCCGTGTGGCCTGGGCCTTCGCATAGGGCGCGCCTGCTCCCTGCCGTCCCGCTGCACCTCGGAGACCAGGACAGACAAGGAGGAAACGCCTGCATCCAAACGTTTCCCAGCTGGGTTTCCGTCCTGCGCTAGTTCCTCCATCGGTGAGAAGCACCGTGTGACGGGTCAGCGTTCGAGAGGAGTCCGGATCTCACCGGCGGGACGGCCTCTCCACCTCTGCTGCAACGCATGGGGCGTTTCTGAACCACACAGGTGTCTGAGGGTTCCTCCTAACGGCATGAGGAGGTCCGTGCACGTCCCATTGAGAACTCAGGCAGCACCTCTGTTCCCTGGAACATTCTTCTTCAGTGTCTTCTCACTACACTAGAAAGGAAAAGGCCTCTCTCTTTGCAGCCCAGGGACTGAGGCAGTTTCACATTCAAGCGCAAGCTGTTTTAAGGACGACACCTCTTCCCCTCCTTGCCTACCTGAAGTTTGACTTGTGAGGCAGGGACTCCTGCCGCCTGGGCCTCAGGCTCAGCAGCTCCACGCGTGCCCAGCCAGCTGCTCACACTCAGCAAACCCACGCCCGTGCAGCCGAGCCTCGCGGACGCTGCGCTTCCTGTGTCCCAGCTTGCCAGAGCTCTGAACGGTGTCTCTCCCCTCCCCCGCTCGCTCCTCCTCTGACCTGACATATCCCCAGTAAGCAGTTGGGCTCAGATCCTGCATCCTACCCTGGGAGCTGCTGAGGTTGGGCAGAAGCACCCTTTGTTCTGACCAGTGGGGCCTAAAAACTTGAATCTTGAGTCAGGTGTGGTGGCTCACGCCTGTAATCCCAGCATTTTGGGAGGCCAAGGTGGGAGGATTGCTTGAGCCCGAGATCGAGACCAGCCTCAGCAACACAGTCTGACTGTTTCTACAAAACATTTTAAAGAATTAAATGCTAGCCAGGTGTGGTGGTGCACACCTGTAGTCTCAGTTACTCAGGAGGCTGAGCTGGGAGGATTGCTCGAGCCCAGGAGGTTGAGGCTGCAGTGAGCTGTGATTGTGCCACTGCACTCCAGCCTGGGTGACAGAGGAGATCCATCTCAAAAGAAAACACTTGAATCTTGTGAGCAGCTCTCTGGAATTTTCACAGCAATTCTTCTGAAAGTGCTTCTGGTATTTCTTTACCTGGTCGCATGGGGGAAATGGCTACTCTGAGCTACTGGACTTGGCAGACGCCATACTGCCAGAGTGGGCACTGTCACTGACGGGTGCCCCTCCTGTCCTCCACCTCCCAGGTGGGCCACATCTTCTTCCTCTGCTGGCGGTGCCGTCCCGAGGCCCCGTGTCCCCACGCGGCTTCAGGCTGCTCCCCCTGTCTGCTTTCCCCGCAGCCTCTGGGGTCCCTGCCTCTGCCACAGCCTCCAAGTGCTGACTTGTGGCCGGTCTCCATTGCCTTCACAACCACCAGCGGGAATGACCGAAAGGTTCATGCTTGGGAAAACGGTGAGCGTGAACGTAGCAGGAAGCCAGGACCCCAGCACCCGGGAGGCCAGGACGGAGAGACTGGAGGTGCGACCCTTCTCGCCAGTGGTGGGAAACCACCTTGCAGCCCCAGGCACAGGCTCCTCTGAACCCCCCGACCCCCAATTGCTCTCAACGTCCCCACCGGGCTCTGTGCAGAACAATGTCACCCCGAGTTCATGCCCCATTAGTCCGTAAGGGGCAGGGCTCCCATGCGCTCGCTGAGGGCGCTCCAGAGAGGAGGCTGAGCAGGCACCAAGCTCCCTGAGGACTTGATACAGCTGGGCCTGGCTCGTGCTCCTCCGTAGCCAGGAGTGCCTATGGAGGAGGGGCAGGAACCAGGCCCTGCAGCATGGCGCACCTGGGCTTGGTCCAGCCGTGAGGCAGGGGCCTGGCCGTCCCTGTAGGGCAGGGTTCAGCCTCCACAGCTACCCCTGGATTGAGTATTTACCATGAGATCTTGTCAACCCACATAGGAGGCCGCTGGGGGATGGGGCCATGCAGGTAAAGGGGTCTGGGTGGGGCCCCAACAGCACCCACTCCAGAAACTGCCCTTTCTGTTTCTTTCCAGCCTGGGAAGCATAGCTTTATCTATCTGCTCCTTTGCTCTGGAAAAGTACTGAGCTATAGCGAAGGTCCGCAGCTGAGTGGCCGAGGATGCAGGTCCAGTCCGAGATGTGAACCTGCCTCCTAGGATGGGGATGCCCGAGGAGGCCTGCAGTTCCTCCAGGGGCTGGCCCTGCCTCCACACGCGTCCAAAGCAAAGGTTCTGTGGGTCCCTGCACATCTGGGTCTGCTAGCTGATGGCCGGGGCATAGGAACATCCGAGCCAGATGTGTGGGACATCTTTATCTTTTCACCCTGTGGTGACCAACTCCATGCTGCCTAGATGCCACCCACACTCCCCAGGGATGGCCACCTTCCCTTCTGCCCCTCACGCCTGTGCGGGGAAGGGTGTCCTTTCTCATTCTTGTCTTGTCTGTAGGACACAAAAGTTCCCACCAAAGTGAGCACCTGACTGCGTTCTTGTTTCATGACACACCACAGAGCAGCCGGGATTGTGAGATTGAAGGGCAGCGAAGGCCAGAGCGCAGCAGGGTAGCTGGGGCCACACAGCCCCCGTGCCTCCTTGGACAAGGCTCCAGCTCCTCCTTTAGAAGAGGATTGACTGTCCTTTCCCGAAGGCTCCCAGTGAGGATGGCACAGATCATGCCGAGACCGCTACAGGGCCTGTGGCAACAGACACCCTGGACGACTCTCAGTATAAACAACCCATCATTCTTCCTAACCCCCCATAGGCCTGCAGAGCCCGGGGCTGCGTTTCACAGGCAAGTAAGTGCTTTTCTCCATCACACAATAAAAGGCCAACTTGAGTCTCCATTCAAGACCCTCACGCATACTGAAAAGAGTCATAAAATGAAGGAAGGTTTCAAATAGACTCTAAGTGGCTAATTCAGAAACCTCAGAGTCTGTTCTTCATTCTCTGCATTGTCTCGGAAATACAGAAACACCAGCATCACTGTCCACCTGCCTCAAAGGCTTGTTACGAGAATTATTAAATGAGTTAAAATCCGCAAAGCACGCAGCCTGGCTGTGGGACCCGGAAAGCAGTGTGGCCTGGCGCCATTGTGGGTGGCTGTGGTCTTTGGTGTCTCGGTCGGATAATCACCAGCTGGCGGGCCGGTGAGCAGGTGGGACAGAGGGGCCGGGGAGGGCCGCCAGCGCCCGAGGTATCCCTAGGCGCCTGCACAGGAGCCCACGATGACCCTCCCCCCACCCACGCAAGGCACCCACGACCTTGAGCTCACCCAGGTGGGCGCCCACGATGGCTTTGCACGCGCCTGGGGCAGAGACCCCGTGATTCTGCGCAGCCACCCGGGGCGCCCAGGACGACGCCGCGCACCTGGTGCAGGGCGCCCACGACCTTGCGCGCCTCTTGGTAGACGGTGTCCGCGCTCCAGTGCGCGTTGAGGGCCTTGAGCGCCGCGGCCAGGCGGTTGTGTTCGCGCAGCCACAGCGTGTGCAGCGCCGTCAGGGCGGGGACCTCGCTGGCGCGGCCGTCCCCGGCCAGGAAGCAGGGGCCGCGGGCCGCTCCGGGGGCGCCGGGTTCGGGCGCGCAGGCGGCGGGCGCGCGTGGCGGCGCGAAGGGCAGGTAGGCGCGGCCGGAGTCGCGGTGTCGCGCGTGGACGCGGAGCAGCCCCTCGGCGCTGGTCCAGTTCCGCAGCTGCCGCTCCAGGCCCGGGGAGCCGCCGTACACGGTGGACGCGTCCAGGAACGAGGTCAGCCCGTTCACCTGCTGCCGCGGCGGCGCCCCCGACAGGTTCCCCAGGAGGGGCGCGCCCGGCTCCCCGGTGCCGCAGGCGGCCGCCGAGCGGTAGAAGGGCAGGCAGGCGGGGCCCGCGGCCGGCCGGGCCTCCTCGCGGAGCTGCGGGCAGAGGGGGTTCAGGGTCACCAGCGGTCCCCGCAACCGCTTTTCAGACTCTAGAAGCTGGAGGCTGCCCCGCGCGTCCCTCCGCCCTCCCCTCCTCTCTGCGGGGGTCGGTCCCGCCAGCTCCTCCCTCCCCGCGACGTGTCTCCTGCTTGGAGGAGGCTGAACCCAGAGTCCGCACCTCCCCAAGCTCAGACGCTCTTGGCCGGAGCAAGTCTGGCTCCTGCTGAGACCTGTCCGGGCGGCCCGTGGAATCCCGGTCTGGTTTTTCTCTGACTTTCGGAAGCGCTGACCTGTTGCTTTCCAGTGCCCTGGGCTTGGTTTAGGAGCACGCGGGGCCCCATAGCTTCAGGGTTTTGTGGGTGTCACTGTCTAGTGTGAAGACAGCTAGAGGGGAGTGAGGAGACCCGGGGGGCTTCCAGCCTGGCTGTCACCAGCTTCCATCTCCTCATCTGTAACAGGAGGATCTAAAACACTTATCCAGGTTTACAGGTTTCCTGGGAAGAGCCGGCGGTGCGGGATGCAGGCGAGCTCCGTGGACCCCGAGAGCAGGTGGCCTTCCCGGCAGGCTTCCTTCCTGGGGAGGGTCACGGGGCAGGGCCTACCCTGGGCCTCATCAGATTTAAGGGGTTAAATAGCAATTCCAGAATCACAGATCGCCGGTTTTGGACAGACCCCGAAAGAGACACCCTTCCTGAAGATGTCTGCCTTCTCATCACAAGACATAATTACCAGTGAAAATAAGGGAAAAGCGCCTCTCAGGGCAAAGTGCCGCCCTGGCCCCAAGGATTAGGGAAGAACAGACAGATGACCTGGAGGCAGGTGAGGGAGTGCGCCCAGCCAGCCTGCAGCCCATCTGCTTCTGAGCAGGATACAGGAGGAGCTCCGGCTGGACTCGCGCACGGGAGGTGCCGCGGAGAGAATGTGGCTGAGGGGGAGTCGGCCGAGGGGCGAAGCAGCCAAGCGGGTGCCCTCAGATCCCGTCTGGGCAGCCCCTGGCCTGCAGCTGTGAACCCAAGGTCAGCTGGGGGTCGGGGCAGCAAAGACCCCCAGCCCTGGCTCAGAGCCAGCAGGGCCTACAGGTCATGCTTTAAAAAGCGCTTCCACTGAGGCCCTCGCAGGCCTGCTGGCTCCACTGTAGGTCAGAGCCGAGGAGCTGAGAATGTGGGGCCGGCCGGGAACCCAGGCAGGAGCCGAAATTCAGCAGAAAAGTACGAAAGGCAGGAAACCGTGAGAGTGGGCCCTCACTGCATGTCATACAGGCCCAGCAGCCCAAGAACAGGAGGAAATAAGGGGTTTAAATTGAAGAGTGCAAATAATAATAAAATTGCAAATAAATAGCAAGGAGCTACAAGCTCTCCTAATCACTGATTCAAAGAGATTCTTAGAGCTTAAAGTCTCTCTAGAAACTGATGAAAGGTTAGCATGCTTGTTAAGAAAATTCAAGCGTAACAGCAAAGCCTTCCTCAGAAGAAAATCTGTGCTCTTTAAATGCTTTCATGAAAATCTGTGCTTTCATGAAAACAACAAGAACAAAGAAATTAAGTAGCTATTTTAAGAATTCAGTTAAGGAACAGAGAGCTAAAGCAAAAGTAAATGAGAAAGTTAAATTAATACCTGCAGGAGTTAAAATTAATACATGCAGAAGTTAAAATTAATACATGCAGAAGTTAAAAATTAATACATGCAGCAGTTAAAATTAATACATGCAGAAGTTAAAATACATGCAGCAGTTAAAATTAATAATGCAGCAGTTAAAATTAATACATGCAGCAGTTAAAATTAATACATGCAGGAGTTAAAATTAATACATGCAGAAGTTAAAATTTAATACATGCAGCAGTTAAAATTAATACATGCAGAAGTTAAAATTAATACATGCAGAAGTTAAAATTAATACATGCAGAAGTTAAAATTAATACATGCAGAAGTTAAAATTTAATACACGCAGCAGTTAAAATTAATACATGCAGAAGTTAAAATTAATACATGCAGCAGTTAAAATTAACTATGAATAAAAGACCTGCTGGGAGGAAAACACAAAGCCCTGCTCCACAGTCCAGCGTGGAAGAGAAGGAAAGAGCAGGGCTTGAGGCGGACGCAGCACTGGGACTGAGAAAGGAGCAGGGCTCAGGTGCAGGAGAGCAGAGAAGCCGGGAGCGGCTGTATATGCACTTTCACGGCAGCACACTGGAACCTGAGGAGCAGGCGGGTGACTCCTAGCAAAATAGAAATAACCACACTTTTCCCAAGGAGACATGTAAAACTCCAGTGGACAATGAGTATGGAAGAGATGGACAAGGTGATCAGAAATCTACGGATCAGATGGCATCGACAGCGGTCTTCTATCAAATCTCGAAAGGTTAGGTAACTCCAAGGTTGCTTAAACGATTTCAGCCATAGGAAAGATGGAAAGGGCCCCACTGCATTCTACAGAGTCAGCCAAACTTTTGTATTGGCCTCTGATGACAACAGGACAAGGACAGAGCATACTGATCAATATCCCTTCAAAATAAAATAATAAAAGCCAGATAGGGCCACCAATCAAAAGAGTGATTACCACAGCCAAATAGAATCTATTCACAGAATGGCTCCGTGTTGGAGAATAGGGTTATATTATCCAGGGTATCAGCAAGTTAAAGAAGAAAAATTATATATCACAGGTACTTTAACTGCAAATATAAAATTTACTATTACCATTCCTGGTTAAATAGAAATAGAATAGAATATATTGGAATTGCTAAAATATAACGTAGAAGCAATAACAAATATTATCTCAAACAGTAAAACAATGGAACCAATTAATTTAGAATTAAGAACCAGTGGAAACACTATCATTGTTGATACTTAGAACTATCATCTCAGTTAGACCAAAGTCTAGAAAATAATAAGATTTAAAACATAATAAAATTATCTCTTTCTTAATGCTATGTTAGATATCTACAACATCTAAAAATTGATAAAATTTCTTTAGAAAGTGTCTTCAATCTGTGGAAAAGTATAAAATTGTTCTTTCTTTCTGTTTTGTTCTTTAGCAAAGTACCAAGAATGATAATGAAGAAAAAAATCCATTTCATAATAATAAAAAAGTTTATCAAAATCAAGTGTGTAAATTCAACAAAATAATCATATCATCTACAAAAAGAAAGTTGTAAAACATCATTAAATATACAAAAAATCTGATAAAAGATCATTTCTCTCTAAATGAATGTATAAATTAAATGCAATTTCATTTAGAATAATAATGATAGTGCTTTTTTATTTTGAAATGGGTAAGTTAATTTTAAAGTTTACGTAAAGAAACAAATTCCATTATTCATTTCTTCCTTAATAAACTAGGGAAAAGACTGGTGATGGAGTATTGACTCAACAGATAATAGAATACACTAGAAGGCCACTACGATCAAGTCCACACAGTATCGTCAATAAGAATAGACAAATCTATTAACAAAAGAAGACAGGGAACCCAGTCCAGACCCCAGTTCTCCTGTGACAAAGCGTAATCCAGGCCTGTGTGGAGAACGAGGGAAGCTGGTCTTGCATCTGCATGGGAGTAAAACGCACTCCTACTGTCCTCTGTGCAAGGTGAATGGAGACACTCGCTGCAGTCCCACCCAGGAGGTCACTTTTGACCTGGGAGCGAAGGAGATTTCTGAACCGACACTGAGCTTAGAAGCCATCAACACACACGTAGACCTGGCCTTATAAAGTATTACAGTGCTTCATGCTGACAGTTACTAAATTGATGGGGCTGGAGAAAAATATGTGTAAGAGAGACAGGGAGTTAACAGCTAGAGTGGAAAAGGAGCAATTAAAATCCATCGTAACAGTCAAATAGCAGAAAAATGGACAAAGGCTGGGAATAGATCATTCATTGAACAAACACAAATTGCCAAAAAAATGGACAAGTTTAAAGTTCACGAACATTCAGGCAACTAATGTAACAATGAAATGTCTCTTTTTGCCGACAAACAAGCAGAAAAATAAATGAGAAAAATTCCATTAAGGCTGTTGCGAGTGTGGAGGGGTAAGGAGCGTGCGGAGTCACTGCTGTGAGGATCATAGAATTCTTTGGTGCCAGCACAGCAGTGCTAAAGCTGCCTTCCAGCCTGGCAGCGTCACTTCTGCTGATCCACGCTGTGGCAGAGGCTGCAACACGGAAGGGCACGCCCATGCCTAGGACCCAGAGCGTGGAACAGTCCAGCTGGGAGCAGGGAGGGCCTGGAGCCCCACAGGGGATTTCCAGGATGCAGCACTACCGAGTGAGAATCCAAGATACGGAAAGTGTCCTCAGCATAGGCTCGTTCTGTTAACAACATTCGAGAGAAAATGCTTGCACATGGCTTTTTTAGGTGTAGCTGAGCTTGCGTTCACATCACGGAAAGGGCACCCCACAAGCAGTCAGATCACAGGGAGAGCAGGCTACGAGACTCAGATCACGGGAAGGGCACACTATGAGCACTCAGGTCATGGGAACGACATGCCATATGAGCACTCAGGTCACGGGAACGACATGCCATATGAGCACTCAGGTCATGGGAACCACGCACCATATGAGCACTCAGGTCACGGGAACAACACACCATATGAGCATTCAGGTCATGGGCAGGGAATGCTGTGAACATCTGTATCATGGGAGGGGCAACTATGAGCATTCAGGTCATGGGAACAACATACCATATGAGCATTCAGACCATGGAAGGGCATGCTATGAACATTCAGATCACAGGAAGAGCACACTATGAGCACTCAAAGAATGGGAAGGGCACGCTAGGAACATTCAGATCATGGGAAGGCAGGCCACGAGCATTCAGATCACAGCAAGGGCATGCAGATTAAAATGGGGTGCCCTGTGGATTCCTTTGACCCACTCTGCTGTCTACACCAGCTTCTTACTATTCTAGTTTCACTTATCATGTCTCCTTCCCCCTACACACACTTCGAATATCAACATCTGGGAATCAGGTGATCTGGTTTGAGGGCAGAGGCACAAGTGGAGAAGTTGGGAGTGGGGGGGAGAGGCTAGCAATGGGGGAGGGAGAGGAAGAGCCACGTGTCAGGAGAGTCGGGCACAATTTAAGTTTTACATTTATGTGAAATTACACCTACGTTTGGGTGCTCAAGTTTAATGTAAGAAATACTTATTTGAATTAAAACCTATTTTGAACTAACATCAATGTAAGGCTCATCTATCAAAATTTTTTTTTGGCAGGGTTATGCAAAAATACATAGTCTTAACTACATTTCTTAAAAAAGAAAGACACAGTGACACTAACTCAACTCACATTTGCCATAAGAGGACGAGAAATGTGAAGGCGTAATAGGAAGGTAATAGAAAATCAAGAACAGCAAAGACTTGTGGGCCTGAATAGACTAACTGCACCCAGAACTGAGCCCAGAACCAAATATCTGCCACCCCAAAGGTTATCAAGACAAGAGTCGCAAATAAGCTCTACCAGTTATTCAAAACAAAAACCCTAGTTTGATTTTAGGTAAGGTAACCCTGAGCGTAGTGAAAGAGCCGGCAACCCCTGCCCGCTGTCAAATGCTGGTGTGTCTGTAACACCCAAACAGGTGCAGCATTGGAAGAACACAACTCTGCTTATGAACAGAGATGCAGCATTTCCGATGAAATATTAGCAAATCAAATCCAAGAATACATGAAAATCTGCATCCGCGTCACGCAGGCCAGTAAAGATGGCGCTGCATTGGAAATCTACCAGCGTCGCTCACACAATAATGAAGTGACGTGGAAGTGTGTCGCCTCCTCTGCCACTGCTGGGAAGGCACTGAGTAAATCTGTAAGCCACGAGCCTCTTTAAAATTCTTGGGAAATTACAAATAAAAGATTTTCCATTTTCTAACTGAAGTTGTCTAGCAGAAATTCCTAGTAAACACAACAGGTGAGGAAGAACATCAGAATCATGCCTTTTATCTAAGGAACAGTGCCAGGATACTGCTCTCACCATGGCTTTCAAAAATGTTACTCCCCAAAGCAGTATTTTATGTACCTAAAATAGATTCCCAATATAATGAAGTTGTATATCAAACCCAGTTTTTAATATTTTAAAAATACAATATAGAAAAATATAACATTCAGATAAGGAAGACCTGCTCAGTAAGATAACAATTTAGATCATAGAGAAGAAAGAAAATGGACTATGTTTGACCCACATTTAAAACTTATGAATAATGGCACTGTGAACAAAATGAAAAGCCAAGCAATCATATACAGTGAAGGACCGAGGCTGATTTCTTATCCTTTTTTGCCTTTGAAACTCGCTTGTAATGAAGATCTAACAAAGCTCACATCCACGGTTATTTGGGTCCAAGCATTCTGGGCAGCTGATGTCATCTTAAGTAAACGATTTAAAATGATATTTTGTGCCTCAGCTTCTTTCTTTAGGTCAACAAAAGATACATAGAATGAGGCTTTAACGCCAGTAATGCAAAATTCAAGATTTTCTTCCTCACTGCACTGGAAAATAATAGGAATTATATAAGATTAATTATTGCTGAGAAGTAATCATTTAGAAAATACAATTTACCATCTTACTGCTGCAGAGAAATTGGGCAGCACCTATTACAATTGCAGCGTGAGGAGGCTTTTTTTGTGATGGATCACGGCAGACAAGAGGAAGGGCTAGACTGCAGCTCCCACTCAGGCAAACAGAGCAGCATGTGGAGGTTCACATCACGAACTCTCACTCCAGAACGACTGCAGGAACACATTAGGAAAGCCAAGAGGACGCACAGACCCTCTGCAGGAAGCGGATGACTCCTGCAGGATCTGGGAGATACCCCAAATACTGTGAGTGCCCAAACCATGGAGGTGGCAGAGACTGTCCACCCCAAAACATGCACCCCAACTGGGGAAACTGAAGGTCTAGATTACAGGAGAAGATTCTGACCTTACCTGGAGCTGAGTCAAGTTAGAGAGCTGAGTGAAATACAGGGGTAGAGGAAGCAGCGGGAGAAGTCCCCTGGGCTCGCCGGGTCCCCTAGCAAGCCATTTTCACCTTGCCTCACAGGGGTCCTTGAGGAGGGCTGCCAGAGGCACCAGGAAAAGGCCACAGGGAGAAGGAAAGCTCCAGCTGAACTGTTTAACAATTGAACTGGGTGGCTATATTCAGAAGAGAGATAACAATCACTACACGTTGGCTCTCGGGAAGCCACATCCCTAGGAAATAGGGGTAGTACTAACTACATCAAGGAAACACCCTGTGGGACAACAGAATCTGAACAACCGCCAAATCTTCCCTCTCACAGAGCCTACCCGAATGGGAAGGAACCAGAAAGCCAACTCTGGTAACATGACAAAACAACGTTCTTTACCACCCTCCAAAATCACACTAGCTCACCAGCAACGGATCCAAAGAAGAAATCCCTGCCTTACCTGAAGAATTCAGAAGGTTAGTTATTAAGCTAATCAGGAAGGCACCAAAGAAAGGCAAAGCCCCATGTAAAGAAATCAGAAAAACGATAAAAGAAGTGAAGGGAGAAATATCCAATGAAATAGATATCAAGCATAAAAAAAATCACAACTTCAGGAAATACTGGACACACTTACAGAAATGCAAAATGCTCTGGAAAGTCTCAGCAATAGAATTGAACAACCAGAAGAAAGAACTTCAGAGCTTGAAGACCAGGTTTTTGAATTAAACCAATCCAACAAAAACAGAGGAAAAAAGTAAGAAAATATGAACAAAGCAGGACTTCTGCCAAGATGGCCGAATTGAAACAGCTCCGGAGCGCAGTTCCCAGGGAGAGTGATGCAGAAGGTGAGTGATCTCCGCATTTCCAACCGAGGTACCAGGTTCATGTCAATGGGATTGGTTGGACATTGGGTGTAGCCCAAGGAGGGCAAACTGAGGCAGAGCAGGGCGCTGCCTCACCGAGGAAGTGCAACAGCCAGAGAACCCCCACCCCCCAACCCAGCGGAGGCCACTGGGGACTTTTCCAGCCACTCCAGCACTCTGGTTCAGATACTGCACTTCTCCCACAGTCTTTACGGCCCACAGACCAGGAGATTCCCACCGAGCCAACAAGTGCTGTGGGTTTCCAGCACAAATCTGGGTGGTTGTTTTAACTGGCACCTGGAATGCCTGTGAGACAGAGCTGCCCATTCCCCTGATAAAAAGGGAACTGAAGGCAGGGAGCCAAGTATTCTGGCTCAGTGGATCTCACCTGTATTGTCCTTTCTTTTCTGGTAAGAGCGAACATTTATGCAACATTAACGGAGAGTATGTCTACAATCTCTATCAAACTCCCACCTGCACCTCCACTGTGACTTAGCAATCTTACCCTAGATCAAGATCATCAGGTGTGCGCACATGTGCAAAGACCAAGGGACAGGTGTGCTCTCTGCTTCATTACTTGTGACAGGATGAAGCAGGAGCCAGGCAGAACGCAACTCAGGCTCGTTAACAAGAGAAGTGGTTAGATAGAGTATAATGCACACACAAATGGAATATTAAGAAATTACAAACGATTGCATTTCTGTTCACTTCATGTTATGTAGACATGCATAAGAATTATTGCTAAGCGGGACGTGCATGAGAACCATTGCTGAGTGGGATGTGCATGAGAACTATTGTTAAGTGGTCCTTCCCAGGTACCGAGCATGCACACGGTGTGACACAGAGGACGTGAAAAAGCGCAGGCACATATGAGATCATGTGCTGTAAATACACACATGCCCACAAGCTATATGTGCCATATACACACACCTACACACTATCATATATGCCACATACACACGTGCCCACAGGCTATCATATGTGCCATACACACGTGCCCACACACTATGTCATATGCTATGTACACACGTGCCCACACACTACCATACATGCTGCATACACATCTGCCCACACACTATCATAAATGCCATCTATATGTGTGCTCAGATAATTTCCAGTGGGATTCACAAGACATTCACACTGTTACCCCAGGGTATAGGACGAAAGAAACAGACTTCCACGTTTTATTTTATACTACTCTGTCTGACATTTTAAATAGCGTTTAGTTTCATAATAAATGTAAAAACGTTTTCTAAAACTTACCTGTATGGGGAAGCATGGGTTTTGGTTCTCACAGGTCACCTGGCAGTCAGCCCCTCCCGCAAAGGCAGCCTTGCTGGTGCTCTGCGGTGTGAACGCGATGTCATGGTCGATGTATTGTCCCCATGCTATCAGGAGGTCGGAATAGTGGTCATCGTCTGTGACAACCTCGTTTGAAACTTGAATGACCTGTCTTGTCACCTCCCGGACCTGGGTGGGAGGAGACCATGGGTCAGGACAGAGGAGGGCCCCGCTGTAGCAGAAAGATGACCCTTTGGGATCACGCGCTTCCTGGTGTGGTTCTTGTCCACAGAAGTGCAGGTGCTCCTAGGAGAGCTGTGCTCTGGAGTTAGGGCAGGGGGAGCATGAATTCTGAAGACAGACGCCCCTGGGCTCGAATCCCTGCCCTGATTCGTGGTGGCTTGAGGGCCTGGCATTAACTTCCCTCCGCCCTCGTTTCCTCATCTGCAAATTAATATGGAAAGGTTGAGCTTTCAGGGTTGTTGTGGGATTAAGTGAAGAGTCATTTACAAAACAGCCAGGCTTTGGGATGGTTGACTCCATGTTGCAGAGGGCAGAGCCTACAGCCACAGGCGCTGAAACCTGAGGGAATTTGCCTGGTTGGATTTCCACATGGGGCAGGAGCTGGGACTCCCTTTCCCTTCTCCACCCACACATCTGTTGCGGTGATGTTTGAGGCCATTCCGCCAGGGCATCTGGAGAGCAGACAGCTGGCTTCCCCGTCTCACAGGTTAGGTCCAGATGTCGAGGAATCTGCTCTGGATGGATCTTACCCTGAGCCTCTCCTATTTGATGTGGATGATTACCGTGAAGAAATTTGGATTGGGTTTTGGACCTGGAGTTGCTGCTGTCATGGGATAGGATTTGGGGGAGTCTTGGGATGATGTGAGCTTGTTATACTTGTGGAATGGTATGAATCTTGGAGGGTCAGTGGGTCAGAAAACCACCTCCCACCATCCACTCGCTAATCCTTGGGGCCTGCAGATGCAGTTACGTTAAGGGCCTTGAGACGAGGAGACGGTCCTGGGTCTGCATGAGTGTCCAGTCTAGTCACGTGGGTCCTCAAAGCGGGAGGCCCTCACCTGACCACAGGTGGAGATGCAACTCTAAACAAAGGCACAGAGACAGACAACGTTGCTGGCTTTGAAGCAGGGCCATGAGCCAGGGATGTGGGCACTTCCAGAAGCTGGAAATCCCCAGGAAAGGGACGCTCCCCTGAAGGCCCCAGAAGGAACCAGCCTTTTGACACCTTGGTTTGAGCTCAGTGAGACATCAGACACTGATCACAAAACTGGAAGAGGATGTTAGGTCGGTTCCAGCCACTAAAGTGGAGTAATTCGTCACAGCTCAGTAAGAAACTAACACAATTGATATTTAAGGACTTGAACTCTGATTTTTCTCAGTAGTGAGATAATTCTTAGCAAACATGGGTTTATAGAATCACAGTCTTATAATACTGAGAGTTCAAAAGCCTCAGGGGTTGGACTGCTCTACTGTTGAGCCTGGGGTGGGTAAGACAGTGTTATCCCATTTTAGGGATTGTCCAACTGAGGCCAAGAGGCAAGTAACCCGCAGAAAGTCCGTGCGAGCAGAGCGTGAACCCAGGGAACCCAATCCCCTCAGCCCTGCTGCTGGGGGCACCAAGCCACCCTCAGCGACTCAGCCTCCTGCTCTTTCCAGGGTTGCTCACAGCTTCTGGGAACGCTGAGTCCTATTCTATGCTGGCTTTCGTAGGAGAACTCTGTGCTGGTGTGTCTGTCCACGGCTGGTCTGAGTCAGACCTGAGTCCTACCGCCTGCACTCTTTGGGTTGAACAGGACATCCACTGCAGTATTTCTGGATAATTTCATCACTGAGCATGCACAAGAGCAACCAGACTGAACTGAATAGTTACACTGCAAGCAAAATGACCCATTTTCTGACCAAAGAGACCAGTCGATTCTACTAGGCTATGACTGTTCAGCAAATAAATTCACCTCCGGGAGCAAGGTGATTACCTTTACATAAAGGAGTGTATTGATGAATGAATGATTGTCTTCGGGTGCACCCAGCCCACGTGATGAATAAAGGCACTTACGTGAAAGCACTGAAGTGATTTTCAGGAGACAGACGTGAGGGTTGAGAAAACCTAATTTAAATCTGCAGGGCTCCACTCACTAGGAGATTTTAGTCTCCCTGAGCCTTGGCTCCTAAGCCCCAGGGCAGAGACAGCGATTACTACGTCAAAGGGAGGCTGGGGATCTGAAGGAATCGCACGTGACACCCAGCACGAGCAACAGCCCAGGCAGGGGCTACTGCCCTCCCTCAGCATCACAGAACCCAGTCTCAGTCCAGCGTAGCAGCATCCGAGTACCCACCGGGGGCAAGGGGAACCCATTGTGGAAGAAGCCAGGGTTCCAGCCGCGGGGCTCACTGAAGCCATCCTCATAGACTGGAGGGAGCCATCGGGCCAGGGCTGTGTTGGAGGCTCCCCATCTGGGGTGGTCCCTGCAGAGACAAACACGTGGGTGTGTTTGAGATGGGGGAGCAGAACGCGGAAGCCGTGAGTCCCAGACACAAGGTGCCATGCTCAGGGAGCGTAAGCGGGGTCTCTCAGGAGGCCCAATGGGCCCAGCCCCCCAGAAGACCCAAAAGGCTTCCTGGAGGCCCAGGTCATGGCTGGCTTCGAGGGAGCTCATCCCAGAGCCTCGGTTCCCACAGGCACCCGCTCCTGGGCTGGGCACATGCTGCCTGGAGTGGCTGCCTGCAGGGTGCCCTCCCACTCCCTTTCAGGAAAGTTTCTCCTACTGTTTTCCCAAGGAGGGTCTCCCACCCTTCTAGAATGTACCAGGGGCAGCTCTCTGGAGGACAGAAGCTTCTGGTACTTCAAACAAAGAGATCATTTGAAATCCTGTGGCATAAAATATCCTTTAATCAAAGCACCGTGAAGCCACCAGGTACCCATCTGTGCTGGCCCCGTGCCGGAACTGAGGAATCGCTGGAGTTTTCTGTCTTCGGAAGTGAGATGGTTGTCAAAGGAATCATTAACACATGAATTTGAAATAAAAATAAAATAAGTAATGGCGCGATCTCGGCTCACCGCAACCTCCACCTCCTGGGCTCAGGCAATTCTCCTGCCTCAGCCTCCTGAGTAGCTGGGAATACAGGCACGCGCCCTCCGTCTCAAAAAATAAAATAAAATAAAATAAAATAAAATAAAATAAAATAAAATAAAATAAAATAAAATAAAATAAAATAAAATAAAAAATAAAATAAAAAATAAAAAATAATAAAAATAATAAAATAAGTAAAATACGTGAAAAATATAGTTAGGTCTTTCCTGAGAGAGAGAGAGAAAGCTGTAGGTGGCTGTTTGGTTTGGTGATGAGAATGGATTCAGCCAACAGGGTGGATGGTGAAGTTTCCCGTGAGTAGGCTCATGTGCACTTTTGTCCTGGTGGTCAAAATATATTCTGGCAAAAATGTATTTGACATAACATAAGGTAAATGTGTGTTGAATATTTTGATTTCACACCTACGCACGAGTGTGCTGTGTTAAGCAAGGTACCCCTCCATGGAAGGGGTGCAGGCACAATTGACAGTCACTTGATATGTCTTGGAGCATTTTCTAGAAATCGAGCAAATAAAAGACTGAAGATCGGTAACTAATCCTTGTACAAATCAGGTATTTTCCAACATTTTGTTTAAAAATTTGGAGGACACTGTTATTGAATTGTTTGCCAATACATGAATAAAAATAATTTTAATGATAGCTCATTATCTGTTCATTTTCTTCTGTATCTCAGAAGGAGTTTTGAGGGCCAGATGGTACTTCTGTGACAAAGCTTTTCCCAGCAACCAGTCACAGGTTTCTAGGCACCTTCTATCTGCAAAGGTAAAAGTCATCACGGGGTTGCTGCCGAACTCTCTCATCTACAGCAGGAAGGGCAGCCGTGTAATTCCAAACCTGGGTGGAATGCCTTTGAGGAAACAGGAGCACTAGATATTAATAATTTTGCTGGGATAGAAGGCATACAAAGGAAAAGTCTCAGGTAACCAGGATGCATGGCCCCTTGGCCAACAGGTGACAGTCACAAACTGATGACGGAACTAACTGAAACTCCACGCATCTCATCAGTAAACGAATTCCAATTAATATTTATCTCTATGCATAAAAATTATCCACATCCATCATATATCCATGCTGATTAGTGTTCCAACAACGTGTAAAAAATAACTCAATCTTGAAGAAAACGATGAACACTCAGACCCTTGTGCTCACTGAAGAGTCTAAATATGAAATTTAAATTTATAAGAGATACAAAAACGTAACATACAAAATAAAAAATTCAAATATATACACGCATGATAAGACTATATGAATGTGAATATGTAAACGAATGTTCCAAATATATAGCATGAACACAAATATCTGTAGAGCATATGTAAAGAAATATGTGAAAAATATTAAAGGACTTTCAAGGATAAAATATTTTACATTTGGAAGAAAATGGTTCAATTCACAAGGCATAGATTATTCTGGATTTGGAAGAAAATATGAGGGAATTAGACATAAAAAATCAAAGAGCAAAAAAAAAAAATAGAATTTTTTGTTCTAATACAGTAGTCTCCTTTGTTAGTTTGGTTTGGTCTGACATGGTCACGACACCAGGGCTCTACTGGCATCTGTCGGTCAGGGCTGTGTGGAAATAGCCAGCTCTGGGGTTCTGTGTGCAGTGGCTGTGCGTGAGTCTGCAAAGGTTGAGAGTGCATCGTGGCAGCTGGCACTGGAAAGCATTGCAAGGCACGTGACAAACGTGTCGGGCATGATTAGGATGTAGGCTTTGAAAATCCCTTCATGAACCCGCTGCGTACACACTCAGAAAATACAAGGAGGGAAGTCTGCAAGAATCATGACAAGACAAATAACTTTTTAAAACATTTGGTATGCTTGGGAATATAAATATTCAAAACTTAGCTGTTTTGTCTCTAAGTTAACATCAGCTTTATGCTTATAACGTAACTTAGTCATTTGTATTAAAATGACTGATTTAGATGTTCTGCACAGGAACGAAAGGACCAAGTTTCCACCAAGAACTGTCTGTAACCTGGGCAAGGTTTGTGAAGGCAAGATCCACTTTGTCCCTGAGGTAGGCTGGAGAGCGGAGACTCTGCAGGTCTAAAAGTCCCCTAAGGCGGCCATGATGCAACTCCTGGCCTTGGGGAGAGGAGGTTTATTCTTTTACTGTCACGTACCTGCTGCCGCTTCACCCAGGGCACATCTAAGGATGAGTGGTCAGCAACGGCATGGGGCTTGGGGACACGGTTGTGTGTGTCCGTGGGGACCCCCAAGGGAGAATAGTTGTGTTATTGATCCTTCATCAATCTCCAGCACACCAAAGTGGCTCACTTTGCAAAACCGTATGGGAGGGTAACGCATATAATGAGCTGTAACACGTCCGCATCTGAAGATTGGAAAGAGCTTTAATAAAGTGTCGGATTCTTCATGGTTGGTCTGTCTTTACTGAGATTCCATAAAGTGTGGCTCAATTAAAAATAATGAAATGGTAATTTAATGGCTTAAGCAGTGATTTTGTTTTCTTTTCTTTTTTATTGCTGACTGGCCTTTATATTTCAGCAGTTCACGAGGACATTACCATAGCCCAAGAGCAAGCAGGTGTTTGCTGTGGACACTCCGCAAACGTGTCACCCAACCTTCACGGTCAGCAGGTCAGCAGGACTGAGAAGGTCCCTCCGAGACGCTGGTCAGCTCCTGTTGGAAAGACCCTTTCCTGGTGGGAACCAGTGCACCCCAGTGTTCCTTCATTAGAGCTGGATTAACGGCAGCATCAGAAAAAGGCTCACAAGGCTGACAAAATGAGCAAAGAGAAACGTTTCTGGAGGAGAGTTTCATGAGGGAGACAGAGGTCTGTGCTCCCACCGAGGCTCCGAGTCACTCTGATTTTGAGACCCTGGCTCCCCTCTCCCAGGCACCAGGCACTGCAGACTTCGTGATTTCTGAATTCCAAAGAGAAAGGAAATTCTAAACTTCTGGCTTGAAGAGCACTTGAGAGCAGAGCTGTGGACAGATGTGGGGGGACGCACAGGTCAATGCGTTTTCCAGCTGCGGCCGTCCAGTAACCTCACATGGACACGCTCAGGCCAGAGGTGTGTCACCCACGAGAAGCAGCACGCAGCCACACAGTGTGATGCCCTGGGAGAGAAACGGCCGAGGAAGTTGGCTTTCCACTTCTGTAACCGCACATCTTCCTCAGCTGGGCGGCGCGGGACGTGGGATGGGGGGGTTCGCTTCTCTGTTGTGGGGTGCTCACCCAGGAGCTGCCGATCTGTATTGGGGGTGCTCTCCCAGGAGCCGCTGACACCCTGCAGTCCTGCTGGCCCAGGGACCCGAGGACTCATTTTGTCCCCAAAGATGCCTGACCGCTGTCAGGGGGCCAGAAGGACGAGGAAACTCAGCTGTGACTTGTCACATCTCTGGCTGGAGCTTCTTGATTGAAGGCCATGAAGATTGGTCGGTTTTCCAGGTGTGATTGTCACCAGCACAGTCCCTGAGGGACATTCGAGCCCTCAGAGGACCACCCTTCAGAAGATGCAAGTGCTTTCTGTAACAGCATGAGCTCAGCATTTTCTAAAAGCTTGGAAAACCTTCTTCATTCTGGTGTCATTTATACCTGTGCTATGTTCTGCAATTTCGTAAGACATCAAGGTCAATTCCACCCCTTTTGTCCTTAAAGATTTAATACATTTATTTGAATCAAAGGCATTTTTTTTTTTTACTTCAAGTGTCAATATTGCTAAATGATCTCTTAGTACCACCTACGAATTTCAGAGTATAACTTAAACTCTTAATAGACACACATTTGTTGTTTAACAAACCGTTTCAAGCCGTTTAACTTTCAGTCTACAGGCACTTCTAAAAAGGAGATGATGTGTTTCATTCCAGTAACACTCCATCAGGTCTCACCCTGTGGAATAATTTCATAAATTAGGTCAAAATGTGAAAGAAAAACCAAGTGAGAGGTAAAGAGGTGACAATGAATGCGACTTCAGGTGAATATGTAGAAAAAAAGAAAACAGCTGTCAGACCAGTAAGTGTACCTAACACAAGGTATTTGGATGGGAGATACAACATTTAATGTGTATTTTTTATTATTTTAGGCAAATGACTATAGAGAATTATATACCAAGTTATATAGCAAATTATATATTAAACCCAGGTAAATCTTAAGGGTTCTTCCAATAACTTACATGCATATATCAAATTTTCCCTTCAGCGTTGATCACTTCCCCCCAGAACTGCTCATGGTGAAATTTCAGGCTATGCTGGGCAGGCCGTGAGCTGCATGGAAGAGGCTTAGTGCAGGATTGCCACTGTGAATGAAGGTGGCTTTGTGGTCCCTGGTGGGATCGCTTCCTGCAGCCCACAGCATCCGTGCCACGTTCTCTGTGCGTCCAGCAGGGAGGCAAGCCGGGCTTCGGGGAAACCAAGTGCCAGCCGGAGTCTGTCCCGGCTGGATGGAAATTTCATCAGTGACCTGGTTCCATCTGTCATCGAGGGTGTAAGTGACCTCCAGGGCCAGCTCCTTTAGAGCTCACCACTCACTCAATGCTTTTCCTGAGCCGTGAAGACATTTGCTCTAACTCTGTGGTGCAGTGATATTCCCAGATCAGTCCGTTTCCAGCCATTTCGTTGCAGGAGCCTTCAACAACTGCTCTCATGGAAAAAGCACATTGGACTGTTTATGACATTCTGTGGTCAATGCCACGGCCAGGAGCCAGGAGTCCGATGCTGAGGAGTAGCTGAGGGTGACAGTCACCATAATTCTACGATGCCCAGGTGTGGGCAGCGTGCAAGGAGCCTGACAAGTGCTGCTTTTCAGACCAAAACAACCCTCCCAGGTGGGTATTCTTCCCAGTTACAGACGAGGAAAGGGAAGGCTCTGAGGCTGAAGCGAGTCACAGAAGTGACTCTGGTGGGGAAGGGAGTCGCCGACCCTCGGGTCACGAGAGAGCTCAGTAGAGGCTCAGGGAAGAGGAAAGGAGGCAGGCGTGATGTTTGCGAGCCCAGCTGATGCACGCCGGAGCCACGTGGACCCGGAAAGATGCAGGCCACAGGCCTGGCTTCCATGCGTGGCCAGAGGGAGTCTGTGAGTGTCCATGTCTGTGAGCCCAGTCTATGCGTGCAGGAGCCATGTGGACCCGGGAGGATGCATGCCACAGGCCTGGCTTCCATGTGTGGCTGGAGGGAGTCCGTGAGTGTCCATGTCTGTGAGCCCAGCCTACATGCACAGGAGCCACGTGGACCCGGGAAGATGCAGGCCACAGGCCTGGCTTCCATGCATGGCCGGAGGGAGTCCATGAGTGTCCACGTCTGTGAGCTCAGCCTATATGTGTAGGACCCACATGGACCCAGCAAGATGCAGACCACAGGCCTGGCTTCCATGCGTGGCTGGAGGGAGTCCATGAGTGTCCACATCTGTGAGCAGGTACCACACAAATACGTGGCTGCAGGCAGGGCACAGCATGCCTCCTGGAAACCTCTGGAGGCAGAAGCAGCCCTTGTCTGCAATCCCGGGCTCCTCCCAGGTGGGGTGGGGCCCCTGCCCTGTCAGACAGGAGGGGCTGAAGCCGGCTTCTCTTCCTGCTGGACACGATCCTGTGTGGCTTCTGCCACCTGCACCCCAGGGTGGTTCTGCCCCAACAAGGCATTCTGATATCCACTGGGTCCCTGTTGCTTAAAGAGGAATGTGACTGATTGTCTAACTCATGCTCTCTCCCTCTGTCTCATAATTATAAACACAAAGGTAAGAGTCTGCCAGTTCTAACCCACACACAGATGGCTACCTGATTCATGATACAGCCACTGGTAGAGTTCATTGGTTAAGGGATGGTTCTGAATAAATTAAATATCATATACATATGCTTTCACGCACACACATCTATACATATATATATACACACCTCTATAAACACAGACCTCTGTCTTTATTGTAGATACACACACACACACACACACACACACACACACATCTACCTATATATATAGGCCTCTATATATACACACACACCTATAGATATTGTCAATGAAGGGTCAAGCTCTATGAAATAGTTGAAGAGATTTATTCTGAGCCAAATATGAGTGACCAATGGCCAATGGCACAGCCCTCAGCACATCCTGGGAACATGTGTCCAAGGCGGTTGAGGCACATCTTAGTTTTATACATTTTAGGGAGAAATGAGACATCAAAGACATGTAAGATGGACATTGGTTCAGTCCAGAAAGGCAGGACAACCGGAAGTCAGGCTTCCAGGTCAAAGGTAGATTCAAAAATTTTCTAATTGGCAATTTTTTGAAAGAGTTAAGTTATTGTCTAAGGACTTAGGAATGTGTGGGTGGAGACACGGGGTGGTTGTGGACACCAAGGGTTCATCTTGCAGGTGAAGTCACCAGTCAGCAGGGTTGAGAGAGGATCGAGTGCAAATGTTTGTTCTCAGAGTTAACAAGTCTGTTCCAGCAGTAATTCCCAAATGGAAGGGGTGTAATGAGGCACGTTTGACCACCCTCTTCCCATCATGCTCCGAATTAGTTTTTCAGGTTAGCTTTGGAATGCCCTTGCTGAGATGAGAGGTCAATTCAGATGATCAGGGGACTTCAAATTTTATTTTTGGTTTACAATACAAAGAAACACACAAACATACACACACACACACACAGACACACACACACAGACACACACACAGACACACACACAGACACACCACACACACACAGACACACACCGACACACACACAGACACGCACCAGACACACACATGCAAACACACACACACAGACACACACAGACACACACACACACAGACACACACACACACAGACACACAGACACAGACACACACACAGACACACACCAGACACACACACAGACACACACCAGACACACACATGCAAACACACACACACAGACACACACAGACACACACACAGACACACAGACACACACAGACACACACAAACACACACACCAGACACACAGACACACACACCAGACACACACAACACACACACACACACACACACACACACACAGTGGTTGCCACCTCATATGTTGCACAAAACATTAAATGAGATGGATCACAGATCTAAATGTGACATGCAAACAGTAATGTTTTCTGGAGGAAACACAAGAAAAATATCTTCACATCCTTCAGAGAAAGCAAGATTCTTAAACACAACAAAAGAAGTTTTCTTGACATGAAATAAGCAATTGATAAATGAGACTTCATTTAAAATATAAACAACTTTTCTTTAAAAGACAGCATAGAGAGTCAAAAGGCCAATCTCAGCTGGGAGAAGATATTTGTAAAACATATTTCTCACTAAAGACATATTTAGAAAATATGAGCATCTATAAATCAAAAAAGACCCATAAAAAATGGAAAAAATGTTTGAACTGGCACATCCCCAAAAAGGGTCTCCAAATGGCAATGAATGTATTTTAAAAGTACTCAGGATAATTAGTCATCAGGGAAATGTAAAGTTAAACCACAGGAAATGCCACCTTCTCCTCAAGAAGGGCTAAATGAAAGGGCTCACAGTGACAGGGACTGGAGAGACTGTGGGGCTCTTACGCTTTGCTCCTGGGAACTCGGGTTGGAGCAGCCACTCGACAGTGGTCAGCAGAGAGGCGCCCGTGCCTCCCCGGTCAGTGCTCAGCAGAGAGGCGCCCATGCCTCCGTGGTCTACCTCAGCAAGCCAGGAGCAACTGAAGTCCCACGGTGAGTGGAGGTGGAGAAGCCAGGCCCAGTAATTTCTAACTTCCTTCCTAGAAAAGCCAGCTCAGGAAACACCAGCTACGGGGATGAAGATCAAAACAGTGGTCACCTCTGGGGAGGCCTCAAAATCTGGAAGGGGCCAGAAGGCAGCCTCTGGGGTGTCAAGTCCTCCATCCACAACTGGGGGTGCAGGCCCTTGGGAGACTCGGCTACCTGTGCCTGCAGATTCGCCCCCAGCCCTGAGTAAGTTGTGCCCCAATTTAACCGTAGGAAACCCTTCACAGCCACTATGGCGGCGATGGGTTCTATTCACTGTGCCACTCTCGTGAGACACAGTACTTTACTGCAGCAGTTCCTCAGATCAAAACTCAATTTTTGTTTGTTTGTTTGTTTTAGAGATGAGGTCTTGCCTTGTTGCCCAGGCTGGTCTTGAGCTCCTGGGCTCAAGTGATCCCCCAACTTCAGCCTCCCAAAGTGCTGGGATTACAGGCATGAGCCACCATGCCCAGCAGGAAATAATGCAATTTTTCAAAGATAAATTACACCTCGTCAAGAATCAAGACTCACAGAATCTTTGAAGAAAGGGCCTTCAAAGGTGGACATTATTTACATAAACAGTTGCTGACTTTGAAGGATTATTGCTCCCAGAGTATTTCTGCTGCCATGATTTCACTTCAGCCTCATGACAACTCTGTGAACAAACTTCACTATCTTTGCCATTTTCCAGATGCAGAGAATTGGAGAATCAAAGACATGAATTCTAAGCAGCTTATAACTGGCAGAGTGGTGGCCAGAATCTTGTGTTCTATTTCAAAACAGGATGACTTTTCCATTATGCATGGGAATGTGAGCACTTTCTCAAGAACACACAGAGAAGTTCTTACCACATACATCACATATGCATAATCAATATCACATATATCAACATAAAACTGAAGGCAAATTCTAAATAAAGTAGGTGAATTAATAATATTTATCATATAAATATTATACTATCACATATTTGCATTTATGCATAATCATATGTAATACACTAACATTGCATGTGATAAGACAGTCCACTGATTCAGACTACAGAGCAAACAGTGGCCCGTGGCTCCTTTATTTTCTAGATATTGTGTCACACAGATCTCCACAACGACCCCAGTGCCTCTGGAGGCCTGGCCATGAGTGATTCCACCCCGACTGCAGCTGTTTCCAGCAGCTGAGAGGCTTCAGTCCTTCAGTAACCCTCCCCTACTTCATCTGTATTAGTCTGTTGTCATGCTGCTGATAAAGACGAACCCAATACTGGGAATAAAAGAGGTTTAATGGACTTAGGTTCCATGTGGCTGGGGAGGCCTCAGAATCATGGTGGAAGGCGAACAGGAGCAAGTCACGTCTTACATGGATGGCAGGGGCAGAAAGAGAGCTTGTGCAGGGGACTCCCCAGATAAAACTGTCAGATCTCATGAGACTCACCATCATGAGAACAGCACAGGAAAGACCTGCCCCCATGATTCAATTACCTCCCACCAGGTCCCTCCCACAAACCCATGGGAATTCAAATGAGATTTGGGTGGGGACACAGCTGGCTGTATCAACATCCCACCCTGGAGCACTTGATTTTTAAAATAGAATTTATCTTATCTCTAGGTTGATGCCAAGCACACGCTGAAACACAAATTTCTGCAGGATATTCTCAGGCCCTGGGGATTCTGTTCTCCACCAACACTGGCTGGATGCTTCTCGCAAGGCGAACCTGCGAGTGACATAAGCCCTGCCCAGACCCACCTCCTAGCCCCCAACTCCTGGTCTTCCATAAAAACACACAGGCAGGAACAGCGGCCTCAGCTGGCTGGGAGTGCAGGAGAGTCAAGATCCCGGATCTGAGGCCAGGATGATGCAGAGGTTTCCACAGGTTGGTAACAGAAACAGAAAGAAGCTGGAAATCCTTTAAATGATACCAGCAAAACACCTTTATCCCAAACTCATGATTATCAACAGCATTCCTAACAGCTTCAGCTTTATACTCAGAGAGTCAAAAAATTTTTAAAGGACAAGTTTGCTATATATGCACACACACTCATGTGTTAAAAAATAGGGGCTTATACAGAGACCTGATAATTTCCTTTAGGACAAAGTGAAAAGAAAAAAAGGCTCAAAATTTGTAAGGAGCCTGCCCCATTTTCTTCCAACACTGTAGCTCCTGCAGCACTGACCACATTATGCAAACAAGAAGGAGCCTGTCCCATTCTATTCCAACACAGTGCCTTCTGCAGCACTCACCACACTATACAAACAAGAAGGAGCCTGCCCCATTTTCTTCCAACATGATAGCTCCTGCGGCACTGACCACATCAAACAAACAAAAAATCCCGGTGAAACGGTGAAAAAAAAAATCATTTTTCCCACTACTTATTAAGTAATTTTATGTGATATGTCTTAGGCAATTAGGAAAATGCCAACAAAGGAAAAACCAACCTTAGAAACCCATCATCCATTTGTGACCTGTGTATATCACACCATAAAGCAAGAAAACTAGTAGAAATGAATTTTTAAAATCCACCATGTAGACATTTAGAATTTCAAAAGTTAATTCCAAGTAACAGTTGTCTAAAAGATGTCATTGCAGCCAACACGAAAAGGTCGCTTGGAAATACAGCACAGTGGCGGCAGTGGCCGGGGCAGGACCAGAAATCACCTTTAGGAAGGAACAAGAGAGCAGGAAAATAAAACGCCATGCAGCCCAGTTAGAGCCAAAAGAAAGACAGCAACAAAACGAAATCCAAACGCAATAAGAAAGAAACATGCGTGAAATTTTAGACAATAAAAGGGAAACACAAAATTGTGGAAATGATTAACATGAGATTTAATTACTCAAAACCTTTTGAGGAATGTTGACCATTGATGAGCCTCACACATAAAAATCCTAACTCACGGCAGATGACCAACGTGCCCTTCATAACTGGAAGAAAAATGCATCATCTGACCCAGCAACGATACAGAAGCAAAGCTTAGTCACCAGAATTAATCAAAAGGAATATACATTCTCTAAGTTAAAAACGGTGTGTCAGAAACAGTATCTGCCTTAATTCTTTAATCCCATATGTGAAAAACCAAAGAAAACCTAAACAAAGCAAATGGGAAACACGTTGACTGGAAGCTGCAACAACGATTCTAAAATGTACTCGGATTTTTAGGATCAAGTAAAGAAGCCTATGTAGTCATGTGTCCTGTAAGACACACCATCAGGACAGCTCTGTGGTGATGTGCTGAGCATATTGCCTGGGGACCTCCTGCACACAGTGTGAAGCTGAAAATTTCACCCTAGGGAGCCGGCACACTAGTCAAGAAACGATAAATGGAAACACAACCAAACCCAGACCAGAGAGCTGCTGCCATGCAAGGGCACGGTCACAGTCTCTCTGGGTGCCCGGAGAGGCCCGAGCACCTCCCCTGGGGTAGGAAGGGTCCTAGTGAGTCCGCACCAGCCCAGGCAAGGATGGGAAGGTGTGGGTGGGCACTCAGGGGCTGGTCACCGAGAGGGACGCTGAAGAAGCTTAGGAGGCCACCGGAGGGGAACTTAACAATTTAGTGAGCATGGGGGAAGTTCTGGGAACTCAGGGCTGATGAAGGCAAAAGATAGGACCAGGGGAGGCAGAGAGGCACACACACCTTTGGGGTGGTTCTTGGGCACAGGTGCAGAAAATGGGCATTCTTCAAGGCAGGGGCCATCCAGAGGCTAAGGTGAGGGACCACCACCCAGATGGGTGGCGAGGAACTCGCGGTGGGGTATCAGAGGGTCTCCGTGTCTGCTGATTACTTGGCAACATGGTGAGGTAGAGGGGGAGTCTCTGGGCAGGCAATTCAGAGGCAGCAGTGACTTGGGGTCTGATGACTGGGAGGCTGTGTCTTACCAAGGCTGGGAGAGGTTTTGTGGAAGATGCAAAGAGGTCAGCTCCAAGTGGCTTAAAGGCTCCTTGTCTGGGCTATTTTTATCTCAATTGGACATGTATAAATTTGAGCTTGGTCCTGGTGGGTTTTGGCACTAACAGGTCTCAGCCTGCAGAGAAAAAATGAACCACCCGACTTGCCAGTGCGATCTGCTGTGAGACTTGTTAACACAGTCTGCTGTTTAAGACATGCCAGGGGTGTTGAACACATTCAGGAAGTATGAAGACTTTCTGATTCTTAAGATAATGGTGCTTAGGAATGCAGAATTCAGTGTTTTATACTTCTTTAATAAAATCACAACTATGTGGAAGAGAAAAGCAAACAACACCTGAAACTCATTCAGAGCTGCTCCAACCCCAAACCTTCAACACCACCATCCCCAGGAGCTCCCCAGCCTCAACATGCACCTGCAGGTGAGAGCCAGCTCTGCCCTGCTGAAGACCTTGCCCCTCCCCTCGTAGTCTAAGCCATCGTCACTCTGGGCTCTGGCTCAACAGGGCACCTGCCTCATCCCCTCCTCCACCCTGGCCCTCCAGCCCCACCCCTCCTCCACCAGGGCCTGGCCCCTCCAGCCGTGCACCCCTCCAGCCATCTCAGTGTCCTGTACTTCCAGGCATCACCTCCTGCTTTGTCTACAAAGCATCCTTTGTCTACACCTGTGTCTCCCACTGAGCTCTGAGGACAGGAGACGTGCCATCTCCAGCTCTGAGCCCACTTTCCTGGGTAAGCACAGACCTCCCAGGCTTCAGGGCAGGAGGGGTGGACAGCAGGCTCCTGTGTGGTACGCGTTCAGCCCAGGCTGCCTCTTACAGCTGGGGCTCCACGGTCCTAAGATCTGGTCCTCACATGTGGCCAGGTTATGCATTCCTGCCTTGGGTCTACACACAAGCTCCTACAGCTCAGAGAATGGAAACAAAGTGCCCTCTGACAGGTGGCGATTCCAGTGTTCAAATCCAGGGCCATCCAGTTACAAAGCCACTGTTCTTAACCACCATCAAACCCCAGGACTCCGATTCCCGTTCATTGTCCCAAGGCCCCTGCACTTTGTCTCAGGACGCTGCCGGTCCAGGCCAGGGCTCTGCCTGGGTCCTGCTGATTCCTCTCTCGGGGGAGGGGATGTCTTCCTTCTGACCTCAGCACACCTAGCAGCCAGGAGCGGGAGTGCCCTCGAGGAGCTCTTTCATGCTAAGCAACTTTGCTGTGTGCGTCGGTGAACGCCAAGCCTGCAGTCACCCTGGTGCCACAAGATTCTGACAAAGTTTCTAGGTGATCCCGGGGTACACGGCTTCCCCAGACCCCACAGGTGCCACAACCCCAGCTGCTGTCCCCCCGCCCCTCTGTGTGCCAAAGGCTGTGTGTTTCAGCCCAAACGCGTCCAGCTCTTTCCCGCCTTTGCAAAGCCGTCTCCCCTACTCTGTGTGGCCATCTGGGAAATCCCCACTCATCCTTTAAGATCTGCCTCACTCCCATATCACCCTCTTCAGAAAACCATTCTGAACCGCAGACTGAATCCCACGCCTGTGTGGGTGGCCAGAGCCCCTGTGTATCTGCTGTCACCGTGGACCCAAGGAGCTGGGCGTATCTGAACTCCCTCCGAGCGCAGTGGGGGCTCAGGGAGGACGCTGAGACGGTGTGGGCCACCACAGGGAGCGTGAAGGAGGAAAGCGAGAGTTAAATCAGGAGAACCAGGGAGGGGACCATGGCATGATGGCAGCGGGCTGATTATTTCGGCTTCAGCTAAGGTGGCAAGGAGTGGAGAGGACTCATTTTGGCGGTAAAAGGGACAGCCTTGGGGGTGCATTGAAGACAACGGGTAGCGGAGTTACTGGAATCAAGGATGGCGCCTAAGCATGTGGCTTGAGCTATTAGGCGAACAGTGGTGGAACCTGTAGGTTTAGGAAGTTAAGTGAACGGCGGTGGCATTTACGGGTGTAGGAAGTTCAGAGTGCCCTGTAAGCCTCTACGTGGGTGGGGCATTGTGGCTGGAATGGCTGCTGCTCGGCACACTGCTGAGGTACCCCCAGGCCTGCAGGGGCGGCAGTGGGGAGTCCCAGGGCAGGATTGGGGCGCTCAGGGCTGGGTGCTGATCCACCCGTGGATGGAGGGGCATCTAGTCGTGTTCAGATCCAACGTTCACGAGAAGGTTAAGAAAATCGCAATACCTGTTGTTGCACGCTCCTGTGATGAGTCTGTATTTGTTGGCCAGGCAAGTGTTCGGGCACTTTGGTGGCAGCATGTACGGCAGGCATCCGGACATGTTGGCAACCATGCTCAGCAGATCTTCCGATAAAGCATCTGTGAAAAACAAGAAACCATGAATTCTGTGCTTGGAATCACAAATCCACCTAACAAATATTCTACTGCAGTCTCAAAAATGGCTCCAGCATCTGAATTTCGGATTCATATGTAACTGGGGTCACCGTTTTCTGCCTTTACATCAAGTGCTCACTCATTTAGTTCCCTTGAGCTTCCTTATTGCTAGAAACGTGGGGTTTCTAAATGTTTATTTTGCTCTGTGATCTTTCAGAACAGCAGGCTTAGAGCTCTCAGCCCCCAGGGGCATAAGCCAGCAAATAACTTTGCAGCTACCATCATGTCTCACTGAGCACGTCTCCTGGGCTCATTCATCACAATTGCACAGTCAGGCACATGTGCCTAGTAACGGCTCCAGTGCTTTAGAAGAGAGCAAAGAGTAGAATTTCTCCCGTACCCCAAGGTAGAAAAACCTTGTCTTGATGAAGATGGTGCACTTATCTAGCAAACCTTTCATTTCTCCATTGTATTGATTTTTGGTTCCTTTGTAAATCTTCCCGGATGAGATGAGAACCCAGAAAACAATTTCCTGTTTTTGTTTGTTTGCCTGTCTGGTCAGTTCTGTCACTGTAATTTATATGTTATTCAACAAATGAAAGTGAGAGTGGCTTTGTTGTCTGTTAGTAGAGGTGATCATCGATTACTTCTCCAAGATGTTTTATATAAATCTTTGATGATAATGCCACAAAACTTTGATTAACCAAATACCAGTGAAACTGAGAAATTTCTTTTTTTTTTTTAATTGCATTTTAGGTTTTGGGGTACATGTGATGAACGTGCAAGATTGTTGCATAGATAGAAATTTCAATTTTTCTATTCAATAGAAAAAAATGCCAGGAAGGAATGCATTACATTTTCAGACATGACAGAAACAAACTAGTCTTTCAGTCATGAATGCTCACTAGCAAGGCAATGCGAATGGCTCTGTGGAGACAGGTAAACCGTGGGGCTGCAGTGAGCATTCAGTCAGGGGAGGATCAGGCTTCCTCAAAAAGCCAAGCACAGGGAAGTCCTTGAGCAGGTGCTTGCAGACAAAAAAAAATCTTGTGCAATAGAAAAGAACCACTAGGTCACAGAGGCACTGCCATTTCATGGAGTCATTGCTTGGTGATGATGTAACCAGAAGTAACGGGGAACCTTTGTACGTTCCTTGAATTCTAAATTTTCTAGATTGGCTGTGCTTACAACGGAAATCATTTTAAAACATTCTAAATTATGGAATCCTTAAGTTTTCCACGATAGCCTGCTCCCCTAAACATCTGTCTCTACAGACCCGGCAACGGGCAAGTGTCTCTAAAACAGGGATCGGAAAGACCCACATCTTCTGACACCAGGACCTGCCATTTCCACAGGGGGCTGGCGGGACCCGTGTCGGGACTGTGGACCAAAGTTCTTGAAAGCATCGCTCAGCCACATGTTTGAAAGAAACGGTATTTCAAATGAATCTTAGGTTGCCATGAAATGAATTAAACTTCACTGTTAAGTTTAGGATTTGAGAATTCTGGTTAGTACTGGTTTAGCCACGTTCGTCTTATTCTAAAAGCTAAGTAAACCAGCACCGAATGGATTTATAGCTAGTTAGAAGGAAGAACTCAGAGGCCAAGTAGCTCATGACACTGCACAGAAAATAATCTTGATAAATTAATTAAAAAGACATTTCGCTTCCGTGCTCCCCATCACAGGAACCACAAATACGCCTTTGACTGTCTGTGTTACCACCTCAGTGTCTTATGCCCACAGAGTGCTTTACAAAGAGATGAGGAAATGCTGGCATTTGCTCCTGGCTTATGTGCTGGCCTTCTGATAGCCGTCAGAGTGAGCAGAGGGACTGTCCTCAACTTAGAGGTGAGTGGATTGGCTCTTCAAGGTCCTGGGGAGCTGCGCTCAGGCAACAGCAGCTCAGTGGGGAGACGGGGCTTCCCACAACACGCTGTCTCACACGGCAAGTCCTCTAGTCAAAGAGGGTTTATGAAGGAGCTCGCCACCTTTTAAGCAGGAGGAAGCTATGGGAACATTCCTAAATTATTTTATACCATTAAATGGATGTTTGGCTTATAGAGCTAATTTTCAAATTTGATCTGAATAGGAGAGAAACAGCTGTTTTCCAGAATAACAAAAATAAGATATGGAGACTGTTTGGTAAGCATTTTTTAAAATTCCTGCTTTTCTGCTTTGAAAGAGCTAGAGTCCCAGGCTGCTCGGCCTCAAGTGAAAAACACGCTCTGAAAAGCAAGCCCTGGACAAAGTCATGGCGTCCTCCCTCAGGAGCGCCCTTCTAGTGGGGAGGTGGGCACGCATTACTGGTGGGGTGCTGTGACTGCTGAGTTTGGGGGAGAGGTGCGCGCGTTACCGGTGGGGTGCTGTGACTGCTGAGTTTTGCGGAGACGCGCGTTACCAGTGGGGTGCTATGACTGCTGAGTTTTGGGGAGACGGGCGCGCGTTACCGGTGGGGTGCTGTGACTGCTGAGGTTTGGGGAGACGGGCGCGGTTACCGGTGGGGTGCCGTGACTGCTGAGTTTCCAGGCTGACTTTTCTTCTCATCGCTTGTATTGATGTTTCCATTATCTCTGCTGCTCGGGCAATTGCGCCGCTCGTTGGCTCAGGAAGTTTGGAAAAAGACAGAAGCTGAGCTGGGGAAAGGATTTCTCTTTTTCGGAGGTTTCTATGGCACATAAAGAAGATATAGAATAGATCATTTGTCTACGGCAGCTTTGGTTAATTACTACTTAAGTAAGCAGACATTTATTGAGTAATTCCTGTGTCCCAGACCGTGTGACGGGCACTGCGGGGCATGCGAAGCAAAACATGCAGTGGCTGTCCATGGGCTCAACAGGTTCTGTAACAGAAACTGGGTGTCAGTGAGCATCAGTATTGAAGACGATGAGAACGGCCTATCCTTGCCCGTTACAAAGCTGCCATATCTGAACAGATTTGATTCTCCTAACAATTGCCGACAGGCCATCACATCCAAACCGAGACATGATTTGCTTATGTCCCAGCTGACGAAACAGGAGACTGGGGAGTACACGGCCTCAACCTGATCTCAGAGCCAAGGCCCGGAGAGGGCACCTGTGTCCCCGCTGCAAATTCTTCCCTTTCCACTCCAGTGCAGCCCCGGGGCGGGGCAGCAGAGCTGTTCACAGTAGATCTGCATACACCTTCATAGAGAGGACACCTGTGAAACCTCCCCTCACCTGCAGCCCCCCTCACCTGCAGCCCCCTCACCTGCAGATCTCCCCTCAGATGCAGCCCCCCTCATTTGCAGACCTCCCCTCACCTGAAGACCGTTCACCTGCAGACCCCCCTCACCTTCAGCTCCCCTCACCTGCAGACCTCCTCTCACCTGCAGACATCCCCTCACCTGTAGCTCCCCTCAGCTACAGCCCCCTCACCTGCAGCCCCCTCACCTGCAGACATCCCGTCACCTGCAGCACCCCCAACACCTGCAGATCCCTCACCTGCAGGCCTCCCCTCACCTGCAGCCTTCCTCAGCTACAGCCCCCTCACCTGCAGCCCCCTCACCTGCAGCCCTCTGACCTGCAGCCCCCCTCAGCTACAGCCCCCCTCAGCTGCAGCTCCGTCACCTGCAGCCCCCCTCACCTGCAGCCCCCTCACCTGCAGCCCCCCTCACCTGCAGACCCCTCACCTGCAGACCCCTCACCTGCAGCCCCCCTCACCTGCAGACCCCTCACCTGCAGCCCCCCTCACCTGCAGATCCCTCACTTGCAGGCCTCACCTCACCGGAAGGCCCCCTCTCACCAGGAACAAATGACTTGTTCACTCACAGCAGCAGCAGAGCCGGAGCATAAGCACCTGTGGGGTTCCCCAGGACTCGGCATGGCAGACAGGATAGTGACCCTCCCCAAAATGCATGCTTTCCTTGGAGACATTTATCTAAAATCTATCTGAGCAAGCAATTTGGCTGTTAGGAAGAACGAGAATCTCTGAGATCTGAAGGCCGAGGGTGCTGCTTCTGATGAAATCCACTTTCTGTGCCTCCTAGAACATCACCTACACCCACTTGAGGGCTCACCTGTCTCATCCTTTCTCTCACCTGTCACCCATGGGACAACACAAGCTGGCACCAAAAGGGCTACATCAGGGAAACAGTGGTTTGGGAAACAGCTCAGCTCCTGACCTAGGTCCACTGGATGTGTCCCCAGGCCATGCTGCTCATGCCAGCCCTTCCTGTCCCTGCACTATCGTGCAGCCCAGAGGGCTCTCCCTCGCTGGCTGGCCACTGTCCTGTGGTGTCCACATTCTGCAGAGCTTAGCCTACAGGGAGCTCAGTTCAGGAGAGCTGGAGAGGTGCTTCAACCACCCCACAAGCCACAGCATTCTGCGCTGTTCATCTGCAGCTATTTCCCAGGGGCCACAGCCGTGTGTCATTCCAGAGGCAGACACATGTTACTGTAGACCTCAGCTTCAGCACATGAGCAAGATATTAAGGGGTGACACTTGCAGGCTTTTAATTGCAGCACAGTATCTGATAATCAAACTCAAGTTAGGGGAACCGTGACTCCAGCTGGTTTCGCATTCTTAAGTGCGTGAAGCCCAAGGCAGACCCATGAGTCGAACATGTGTTCGCACTGATTCTCTGGGTCACTCTTGGCTCGTCGTCACCATCCAGAAGCTTCCTTTGACTGAGTAAAAACACTCCTTTAGCTGTTATATCTGCTGCCCCAGCAATGCCCAGAACGTTTCACTGTGAACACTAAACAGACGCACATGGTATCACCAACCTAAGTGAATACACTCTGGAACTCACAGTGAATTCTGAATATTGGAAACTGTCCCTGAATGCTGAGAAGGAACGACTTTACTGCTCAAGGAATATGATCCTGGAGAGAGCATGGGGGAGCCACTGAGACGGATGGGAGCCTGTGGTTCCTCGGCTTCTGGTCTCCCCGGACCCACAGCCTCCTCTTGCAAATGCTTCTTCTGTCCTCGCCACAGCTGTACAATTAGGAAGGGGAGAAAGGGAGGGAGTGGCTCCCATGCCACTCAGGGACCAAACCTGAGGTAGGAACTGTGTGCAGTCCTCAGAGAGAGTGTGAAACAAACAAAAAAAAGGACGCTCACGGTGACTGGGGCTTAGACTTTGTTTTAAAGGCAAGTGAATGCAGGGTTTAGCTCCTCCGGGGCCGGCCCCTCAGCTGAGCGTGGTCCTGGTGAGGCCCTTGCAGGGAGCTGGGAGAGTCCAGAAGCCTTTGCTCCTCACGGCAGTGCCCGCTCTCTGCCACGGTGGGATCAATGCACATTGCCCTATCCGAGGGGCACCTGCCAGGTCAAGGCCATGCTCATTCCCACCCCTACACACTCATGGGGCCACTCACTGGCAGCCGTACCTGGCCAGGTGGCCCAGACACAATGGATGGGCAGGTCCTGCCCCTGCCTGCTGTCCTTGCAGGGTCTGGCTGCTGCAGGTGAACCTGGCTGCTGGTGCAGCATGGACCACAGGCCCCAGAACCCTTCCCTGCCTTCCCGGAGGTCGTATCTTTCTCCAGAACATACTGCACACTCTCCCATCAAACAGGGATGCTGTTCCCCAGAGTCTGGGCCAGCATGCTCACCGCACATCGTAAAGATCCGGGTCCCCAGGTGCAGGGCCCCCTCACCAGTGCGCAGCCTGTCCTGGTCTCCCCTCCATTGCTCCACGGGAGCTGGTCTCAGGGAATGAGGATGAACACTAAAACTCTGACTGCATCTAACGGTGGAGTCTCAGACGCTCCTTTTTCACAAGCACCTTCACGGGCAGGCTCTGTGCTTTTTACCACTTTCCAAACGCCCGGGCCACACCGCCGTCCACAAGCGAGTGGAAGAAGTAACTTCGGCACACTCTCGCTTCCGATATTATTATTTAGAAAAGTTTTGTTTTCCTTTTCAGCTCTAAAGTAACTAGATGTGTTTTGAAGGGTAAAGTATTTTATTATTGTTAAAACGTTTACTCAAAGCCAGTTCTCTGACCACCAGCCATCAGGTTTTCTGATGATCTGTAACAAGCCCATCTCAAATGAAGTGTGCCACTCAGGTGACTGTCTTTACTGATGGGGCAGGGACCTTTGAGAATGTAAAATAATCTGATTCATCTCTGTATCCCAGCACCTAGAACAATGACTGTTCCTCAGCAGAAACAGTATTTCTAAAGGAAAGAAACATAGTTGGAATAGGTACATAGGGCATTTTTTGAGAGCTATCAAAAGGCAAATCTTGCCAAGAGTCTGCAGCGGGCACCTCTCCCTGGCTTCCCCCACTCCAGTGCGTCCTTAGGATCAAGGCATTGACTTCAAAAGGGGCCTGGTAACATGCAGTTTATAAACCAAAAATAAGATTCTAATGTCCTCCCCCAACCACCTGAGTGGATTCTTCCTCTCGGCCAAAAGTATTCCAAAGTTAACTGGAAAAGCTGGTTCAGGCCATGACGGGAAAGTCACGGGTTGGACGCGCCTCATTCTACCCACAGGCATCAACACCAGCACAGACCTTAAGTCTGATCAGAAACATTCACGACCTCTTCTCTGGGATGCCTGCTAACCTGGGGGCTTCATCATGAAAGCTTGGCGCCCACAAGCCTTAACGCAACCCAGACATTCCTTCCTATTGATAGACTTGTTTCAACCAACTGCCAATCAGAAAATGTGATATCTGCTTACGACCGGGAAGCTCCCCACCACATCCATCTGACATGTGTTGATTGACGTCTTATGTCTCTCTAGGATGTGTAAAAGCCAGCTTTCCCCCAGCCACCGTGGGCGCATGTCCTCAGGACCTCCTGACATTGACACAGGCACTTCCCTAACCTTGGCAAAATCTGCGTTCTCAATGGATTCTGAGCTGTCTTCATACCTGGGTTCACACACTGCCACTTCGAGAACAGCACACACTCCTACTACGCACGCGGTACCCACCCCTCTCCCCACTCCCACCTCCTCCCAAGTAACTCCTGCCCGTTTTACACATATTACAGTGTGCATGAGGTTATGAGAAATATTTTTTCCTTATTTTCCCTTTGATTCAATTTTTAGGAAATAAATAACAGTTTGTTTGCAGCCAATGTGAACAATAAGGTATTTTTCTGGATGAAATAATAGAAATTTGGAATACATTAACTGCTGTCTTTTGATACTTTGTATCTCAAGAGCTTATATAATTATGAGTCAACTTGCTACAAAATAGTAAGTGTGGAAGGACAAACTGCTTCCCAGGTTTTCTGTTTTTCTTTTCTTTTTCTAAGTGGGTGATGAAACCACAGTATCCTTAATAGTGGTGTCTGTTATATAATTACAAATGCTAAGTATCTAAAAAATGGAAGCGAGCTCCATTTCATTATTTATTATATGCCTCGGGTAATGCTACAGTTGCTTCACCAAAGATCTGGATGTAGGTCTCTCTTTTGTCTTTAATCTGTCCTAATCCTTGAGGAGAGAGGCCCGTTTCATTATCAGGAGCCCCTATTGTCTTTTGCCAATCCAGCAAGTATGTAACAATGAGGGGATCTGGACCACTAGAGGATGTCCTATCTGTAAGTGTTGATTGGGTCACGGTCGGTCGGTCTGTTCCTCTGTCTTGCTAAAGAACGAATTGGAGATTAAATACCGGTTCTGTCCGCTGCTTACATGGGACACTGGGAAAGTCAATTAGCCCTGGCAAGCTTCAGGTTTTCATTTGCAATTGTGAAAATCGGGCCACGTGTGTGCGGATGCCGGGGGGACGCGCCTTGGGTGGCATTGGGGGCGGCGGCGCAGGGCTCACCTCTGCATGGTGGTGTACATGGCCGTGTCTACCAGGCACCTGCTTTCCTCCAGGACGCTGGCAATGCGAGACTCCGCAGGCTTTCCTAGAAACAGAGGTCACACGGTCACAGCGCAGTGACAGTTCCGCGATCTCCTGACACTGCTGCTTTGTCCCTCGAGCCCACGCTGCCATGGCGATGTCCACACAGCTTCCGGGGCAGGCGGGCTGGCCAGGTCCCGGGGGTCGCTTCCCCTCTAGGGCCTTTGCTTCCCCGTACAGAGGGGCGTCCGTCCCCCCACACGGAGCTGCCTGGAGGATGGGACAGGTGAGTCGCTCACCTTAATTTCTCACTTGCCCAAGTCACTCAAATGATTCTGAATAACTTACGTTCTGAATATTTATCACTGGTTACCTGAACTAGCAGTAAAGTTGATAATAAGATTTGCCTATCTTAATTTGTGTACTTAATAAAAGATAAAATAAATCCATTATACCAGCAGTTTCCAGTGAAGACGCTCACTCCTGGATTACTTGTTGTATTACCTGGAACGTTTAAGAGGTTAAGATTCCATTTCTGGGTAAAAATGTGAAGTTCTAGACGGGTAACAGGAAGATGGTAAGTGCTTCAGTCACCGTCACACGCGGCTGCTGAATTCACTCGTGTAGCATCAACACTCCATCAAGGGAATGAATGGATTCCAAATGCAAATACAAGTCCCCGAGGGGACACCAGGCTCCCGCTCTCCACACCGCCCAGCGGGGCATCTGCAGGAGGCCGGCCCAGGAGAGGCGCCTGCAGGTTCTTCAAGGCTTCAGCCCCAAGTGCCTCCCATGCTGGTCCCCACCCAGGCAGCAAACAACGCCCCCCATCACTTCTTCCTACTCACTCTGCCCCGCCCCGTCCGTTGCCTGGACCACCCAATTTCTCTTGATGTGACACAGCCAAGTTAAGAAACCTCCACGGCGGATCTCTCTTGGGGTTCTGGGATGAGTC
Source organism: Saimiri boliviensis (assembly GCF_048565385.1). Classification (NCBI taxonomy): domain Eukaryota; kingdom Metazoa; phylum Chordata; class Mammalia; order Primates; family Cebidae; genus Saimiri; species Saimiri boliviensis. The sequence continues at coordinate 1,311,023 of NC_133449.1, read as the reverse complement.
ACCAGTGGTTAAGCACTTGGGGCAGAGGGTGACCCCTCAGGGTTGGGCAGAGAGCAATGCACAGAGGCCCTGGTGTGAGGTTTCCTGGAGCAAGGGCCGGAGGGAGGGAGGGGCACCCAGCTGGGCTCACAGCTCCGCCAGGGCCCCCAGCACAGCCAGCAGAGCTGCGTGCTCTGGGTGTGGAGTCTGAACAGGGGACTCGGTTTCGCACCAGCATGGGCAAGCTCAGGGAAGTGAGATTGGGGGGGTGGGGTGGGACAGATGCCTCTGGGAGTGAGTAGGAGCGGAGACAGGAAGGGCAGCCTGGGAATCACAGGCGGACCTCAAGGACCAGCATTCAGGGCTTTACCAAGATGCCTTTCAGTCTCAAGTGCCAGGGAACCGCCTGTTCCACAAAAGCTTGAGGTATAAGACACTGGGAATTTTCACTTATTTTCCTCTTATTTCCTTCTTTAGAAATTCCCACTGCAATTTCCCAGGCAACTCAGCTCACAGTTTGTATTCTGAGGCAGCTTATTTGTCAAAGCAGGGACCCCACCCCACTCCTCACCCCCCAGGCACGACTCTGGTGCTTTTGGGATGTTCCGGCATCCTTAAGTGGCAGAGGGGTGACGGCCATGGGCTCTGGAGCGAGACCAGTCTGCCTCGCGTGACGTAGCAGGTCACTTCACCTTGCACGGTTTTCTCTGCTAGCCGCAGGGTGACGTCTTAGGCTGCTTTTAGAGAGAAGTTTTCAGGGCTCTTGACCGCGGGCTGGCAAGCACTCAGCGCTCCCGACCCTCGCGCCTTTTGCTTTCAGCCTCTGGCCGCTCAGTCCCCAGGCTCTCGTCCCTCAGTGGTCTCCCTCCTGCTGGCCGCCCCAGGTGCATTTCTGGCTCCTCTGACCTTTACCCTCTCCTCTCACCCTGCTTTCGTCCTCTCCCAAATAAATGCCTGTTTTCAACTGGAACGCCTCTCCCAGGCCACACTATCCTCCTGTGTTCCCCACGGAGAAGAGTTAACGGCCTGAAATAATCCCTCTGCCCGCTCCAGTCCCCCAGCGAGGAACCCACGCGTGGTCTGTCCTGCCGTTCACTCACCATGCTGTGCTGATGTCCCCACAACCCCGCTGGAAGAACGTCTCACTCCTGCCTGGCCCCTGCGACTCACGTTCCACTGCCTTCGTGGAAGGAGCTCTGGACAGGCTCCCGCACTGATCCCCCCACCTCCCGTCCTTCTGTCCCGCCTGCTGTCACCCAAGCGACCTTTCTAGAACAAGGCCTGCCTGTGCCTGGGCCCTTGATGAAAGCATCTGAAGGCTCTGGATGCCCATGGAAGGGCACGCAGGCCCTCCTCGGAATTCAGGACGTCCACAGCCTGGCCAGGACCGACCTCCACGCCACAGAGCTGAGGACGTAGTGCACGATTATCCTTCGTCCCACAAAATTGTCAACCTCAAGCTCCCAGCTTTTCCTTTATGAAATTTTGATCTTGCTGATCTTTAGAACCAGAAAAAAATTAGCTCTGTCACTCACACCCCCTGTGTACGCGCGTTTTATCAGTGAGGGCTCTGCAAAAATCTGCACTATTCGTGACTGAGACCAAAGGCTGGTTTTCAGCAGGTACTTGATAATTATGTAGGAAGCAACTGATTAAATACAAAGAAATGCTTATCTTTTTCCACTATGCTTGGAAATGGCGGTTACCAGAGAGATCATTTTCTGTTATGGATCAGTATTAATATATTGTTATTTAAGTCTAAGCAGTCACATGTTGCTTAGTCTCTAGTTTCTTTTCTGATTGGAAAATATTTTACAGAATTAAAACAATATTTTTATAGGCTTACAGATTATTATTGTCTTTTAAGTTTCATAAAATAAATACATTTTTGTATTAAAGCTTCCTGCCAGAGACACACAATTCTCATCAATAGTCTCAATCTCCATTGGAACCGGCGGCGTTTTCATTGTTTGGGATAACTGCTTCTTGGCTGGCATCTCTCTGCAGGGGAGGAAGAAACCTCAGCTCTCCCTGCACCTTAGATTAATTTTCTGGGACATTTTAAATTCGACTGACGAAAGGCACATTCACAAGAGGAAAACCCATAGGGGGCTACTAACCTGGCCTCCCGCTTCCACGAGGGAGCCCCCTGAGCGCCCCCAGAGGGAAACTTGGAGGGACAGTTAGAACTCTGCTGCACAGCCCGTCAGCAAAAGAACGCCCATTTCCAAGAAGCTGCAAGACCAAAGCGAAGGACTTTGAGCTCCCAGGAAACACACTGCCAGGAGGCCGCTCTGGGGCAGCTACGGGAAGGGAGGCTGGGGCTGCAGGCAGGCTCCCCACACAAATGCCTCTGGGCCGGTTCCAGGCTGTTGAGGGCCTGGGCTCTGCTGGAGAGGGAAGGGGACACTTTTGCGGATCTATGTTCTACTTTTAGGCAAACGGGGTGTGTGTGTGTGGGGGGGTGCAGACAGCTTTTCCTGCGTCTGCTTCTTCTCAGTTTCCAGAAGCTCACGTTAGCTCTCTCACCCCCAGGGAGCTGGGTGGCCAGCTTTGAGCCCCTTCCCACCGTCAGCCCTGCAGCTGCCCTTCCTTCCTCGTGCCAAGCAGTCCCAGGGAAGAGGAGTCGGATGCAAGGACCATAGACTTAAGGAGTTTGAACCTGACCTTTATTATTTTCAGAACTGAACACTGAATTCTAGGGAGTCACAGGACTTAATTACTTGCTCTGCAGAAGTGGCCCAATGCTCTCAGCCTGCACCTTCTCAAGGTTGCTCCTGCTCTGGGAGGCACAAGGCGTGGGTCCCCCAAATTCTCCTTTATGTACATTCACATTGTTGATTAAACAAGTGGGATTCAGGGATGCATTATGCAAGAACACACTGTATTTCAGAAAGAAGGAAGTTGCCTTGTTCCAAAGACTGTTCATGTAAAATATATATATATGAAAGCCAAAATCTTTCTTCACCAAAACCATAAGCCCCCAGGACCAGAGCTTTGCCACTGAATGATTCTAAGCGCTTGATTTCCATTCAGAGTTGAGTGTTGTTCCTCACTTTAATCATTGCTGTTGCCCGAAATTTATAAACTGGGGGAAGGTTTGCCAAGTTTCCTTTTTAAACAAACTCGCTCGCTCGGCAAGCTTCTCACGTCTTCCCAGTCGCGGGCACCGCCTCCGCTTCCCGTTGCTCATTTGCATCTTATTTTCTATTAACCACTGTAACTTGTGGAACATTTGCCATAACGATGATCGCACATAAATCGTGATTTTACACGGGTGCAGCTCAGTCTGTGTAGTGACAGATACCCAGGGCTCCGGTGATGAGCATTCAATTCAGCGTGATAGAGAAGGGATTGGGAGCAAACTTCTCTTAGGTGACAGTGGGCATGCACGGATTTTGGGGGGAAATGAAATCTTTTCTGATTTTCAAAGCCTCTTGTTACAGAATTTTTCAGGTGCTGAAGTTCATTTCTCTGTGGTTTGACCCTGGGAGATCTTGCTCTGGAACAAGAGTCTCTCCCAGTCTGAGCACCTGCAGAGATCTTGACCTGCTTATTCACATCTTTCTACCATTTACAGACAAGTTGATAAACCTATATACTCTCTCCAGGTCTGACGTTTTTCTTCTCTCTCTCTCTCTCTCTCTCTCTCTGAGACTCTCGCTCTGTCACCTCGGCTGGAGTGCAGTGTCATGATCCCCACTCACTGCAGCCTCCACCTCTGGGTTCCACTGATTCTCGCACCTCAGCCTCCTGAGTAGCTGGGATGACAGATGGACACCACCATGTCCAGCGACTTTGTTTTTGTATTTTGAGTAGAGATGGGGTTTTGCCATGTTGGTCAGGCTGGTCTTGAACTCCTAGCCTCAAGGGATCTTCCCGCCTCGGCTCCCCAAAGTGTTGGGATGACAGGTGTGAGCCACCCCACTGGCCTGATGCTTCTCACTGAGCACTTATCATCACGCTTCAAGTACGAGGATGAGTGTTGGTTCTCTGTGAAGACCTGGGACGTGAGGCTGAGTGAACACAGTCTTGCCACTTCTGAGCACTCCAGACCTCTCTGTTTTGATCTGTAAAATGGGTACTGGGCAAGCCACTTTCCAAGCAGGACCCCTGAGGAGCACTGTCTGCTTACAGGTGACTGCACGTGGCCTGGGGAACCAGGGTCCTCGTCCCCTGCCACACAGAGGCTGGGGAGCAGGCCAAGGCTTTTGCTTCACAGAGTCTGTGCGCACAGGTGTCATAAACACACACATCACTGGGCGTCATCACTTTCCAAATGAATTTAAAACTGCAAAACAACTCTCAAAGGATATAAAATTGAAACCCTGTGAGACACATAACATTTTTTTAAGTAACTCCTTCACATTTCAAATAAATAATAAATCAGCCTGGAAACACTGGCGTGGGCGGGCAGAAGGATGTGTCCCAGTGTGTGGAGAAACTGTCAGCTGTCATGCTGTGCACTCGCCACGTATTAAGCAAAAGGAAAAGGTCAAATGTCTCAGAGATGGAAAAATAATTTTAAAAAACTGCTTTAGCAAAAGCTGTGGATCCTGCTTTCCTGTTGGCTTTTTAAATATGATCTTTAAAATTAAAAACATGTTATAAAGTTTTAAGTATTTTGTTGAGTAGCTCTCAAGTATAACAACTTGCTCATAACTAGCTCTTGACTTCTAACATGCTTTACTATGGTTTTATACACTCAGACCCTTAATACATATGATGTAAAATAACAGGAATTAATTTACAAGCCACTGGCTGAGCACCTGGCATGTTCTGGGTGACAGAGTGATTGATTTATTCTGGGAAGATGCAGAATCACTTTTTCCTGAGGTTCTTGATATTGTGACTCTGATTTAATTTTTTTTTCAGTGTTTGCCAGGGCATTGCACTTGCAGCTTTAAATGGAGCATCTCATTCTTGCTCACGAATAATGATGGTAATGGGTAATTTTCTGGTGTTATCCACGTGCAGGTGAGGGGCAGGAATCAGGGGTGAGTGGCGCATCCTTGCAGCATGGATGGAAGCTGGCAGGGAAGGTCCCCGTGGCTTCTCCCATCTCAGAGTGGGCAGTGACCAGCACGTCCTGGCGGCTGTGGAGGGAGAGAGTTCCTTAAGGAGCCTATGAGTCTGTTAGGGACTTCACGGCAGCTCCTAATATGACTATGAAGTCCTGACATGCAGAAAATTGGGAAGAAAATGTGGCCTCCGCAAGAGGCTGGGCTGGGTGTGGCTGGGAGCAGCGAGGACTCCAGAGCCCATGCCCCTGAACCACAGACGAGGCCTCCAGGCCTGGGACGGGCTGTCGAGGGCAGAGGTCCTAGTGCTGCACCACCGCCCCGAGACTGTGTCCAGAGGCCCAGGCACCTGCCCGGCGAGGAGTCACCTGCTCCTGGGCCAGCGGTGTCTGTGGGGTGGGAACGTCCAGACAGACGCCCCCGCAGGCTTCGCTCTGGTGAAAAGTGTTCTCAGGGTTGGGACTTCATTTTGGCAAAGGTGAAGAGTTTATTTATTTAGCATAAGCAAAGAGTTTGATCTGTGACTATTTTAACCACTCCATCTTAGCAGCTTTCTTAACCTGTTTTCACATTGGAGCAGACTCATTCCAGAAAATATATCTCAAAAGTTATTTAATGAAAACTAATTTTGTAGCAGCAGAAGAAAAACACTCCCAAGGAATTTTTAAAAATATATATATGAATAGGTAAAAGTGAAAATTTTCTATTGTCACCCAAGGAAAACCAGTTCGTTTTTAAAGAAAGAAATGTCCAGTATTTTAATCTTCTAAAATCAAGAATTACAATTCTTTTCTGAAGCATAACAAAACATACACTACAGGGGCCTGAACTGACCCTCAAGAGCTACCATTACGCCCTCTATTTTGATAAGTGAGAAAAGTAACTTTATGAGGCCAGAAGACCACCATGCGTTCACTGCTTACCCCAAAGGAGCTCTTTGCCTCTCGAGATGAAAGGGAAGAAGGCTTCCGTGCAGGCCAGAACCAGCGTGGCTGCCAGGACAGCGAGCGTTCTCATTCTAAAATTAACGGAAGGAAGCGGAGTGTGCAGTCAAGCAGCAGCAAGGCCGTGGGAGCCGCTCCCCCGACTCCACGCGGCCTCCCCTGCGGCAGGCAGCTGTCACCGACCTGGGGTCTGCGAGGCCAGAGCCGCCGTCCCTGCCGGGAGGTGCACAGAAGCCGTGGCCCTGAGCAGGCCCCAGGCCCTGGTGATTCACAGGCAGAGTTCTTACATTTGGCAGCTCCACTTGCCAAAGCATCTCAGTAACAGCCTATTTAAATGCCTGGTAACGTCACATAGTATCAACTTACCAGGAATGATTATTGGGAATGAAAAAAAATCTGTTTCCTCTAATATATCTATGTGGCAAAAAGTGAATACTGTTAGAAACTTAGCCTTTTAAAAAGTGATAAAACCCCTAAATGCCTGTTGAATTCCTTAAGCCATTCTTACGTCCATAAAATGATTTCAGAATTAAGTTGTTGAGACAAAACCGAAGATTCAAAATCCACCATTTCTACTTCAAATCCTTGTTTTCTTATCTTGGGAGTTCTGTGGCTACTTTGAGCCAGTAATTTTGTTAAGCGGGTGGCACCAGGGAGCCCGTGTGGAGGAAGGTGTCTCAGTGGACGATGGCCTGTGAACCGGCCCTCCGGGACCCCTGTGTTCCCAGCCGAGGTCACCAGTCAGCCAGCCGGCCTTGCTAAGAGATGCCACCCAGCCCCGCCACAGTGGCCCAAATGGCAGCCTCTGCTGGACCACTTTCAAGGGTCAATGATGGATTTCTCTTAGAAAATGGAAAAACGAAAAGCTTTACGACCTGACCTTTCTTTTCTCTTCTCGGCCACCTGCGCTGTTGGGTACTTCATCCGTGGCTGTGACTCTTCTGAAATGTCGCCACAATGGCCTCCCAGGGACGCAGTTACCCGCCTTATAAGCCAATCCACGCTCGGATACCCGGTCAAGATGTCAGCAGCTGGAGTGGCCTCCGCCCTTCGCAGGAACGGAATGTCCGCGGGGCTCTGTTGTGCACGCGCCAGGCCTCTTGTGTGTCCCGACTGGTCAGAAACAAAGGGCCGCGTCGTCAGCGTCCACGTGCGGTCCGGCCTGTGGCTGTGAGTCAGGAAGAACAGGGGAAAACCTTACACGGGGAGAAAGAATAAGTCCGCCCTGGCGACACTGCCTTCCTCTTCTTCTGCAGTTAAATCCCCTGTGAAAAGGGATGTGACTCTCGCGGGGACTGGGACGGGTGCAGCTCCCGGGCCCGCCGAGGGCTCGCCTGCAGCTCAGAGCCTGTTCCTTTCTGTCCTGAGCCCTCAGTTTTCTTATCACTACAAGGTGAATAAAATACACTTCTTTTCCAGTTTGTTGAGGTGAAAAACGAGCACAGTCCAGCACGTGTTCGCCAGCACGCAGACAGCGCCATCAGAAGAGTCTCCACCACAGCAGGAAGGTCACCACGACAGCGTTTCAAAAGCTGAGAGAGGACGGGGCCTCGTGGTGGATCTGCTTTCAGACTGCATCTCATCATGAAAACGAAAAAGCGGCGCGTCTCCAACGACCCTGTCCGGAGGCGGCGCCCCTTTGTGCCCCGCGGAAGCCCTCCCCCTTTCTCCTTGTGAAAACCATCTTCGTCTTTCTCCTCTCCAAATGTGACTGATGCTTCCTTTATGTAACTTGAAATTAAATTCTATAACATGATGCAAAGACTTTTGAATATTAGTCTGTTTGTTAGATGTTCTGAGGCACAAGAATATGATGATTTGCCTTTAAAAGTTCCCTGGGAAGGTAACAAATCAGTTATTCAAGATCCACAGAGCCCAGAGGGGATCCGTCAGCAGTGAATTATCCCTCCACAGGCCTGAGACTGGTCCCTAGGACGGTGGGGTTTGGATAGAGAGTTCAGACAGCGCTCGGAGGCTCATGAGGAGAATTCCAGGGCTCACGGCGAGTTATTATTGGGAGCAGGAGAACAGCACAGAGCCTCTGAGGACTCAGCCACCCTCGGTTTGATGCCTGAGCGAGTGCTAATCGCACGTCCTGACCTAGGAAGGGCAGAGAAGGGAGGCTGGTTATGGAAAGCGGAGCGGCAGGCTCGGCTCGGCCCTCGCGTTGGACGTTCTGTGGCACGGGTGGGCAGTGAGCCCCTGGGTTTTGGAAATGTACTTTCAGCCGTTGGGTGGAGTCCCGCTTAAAGACACACATTTGGGAGTCCTGAGTGGGGATACGGCGGCAGAATGTGGGTGAACGGGATTCTTCGTGGGAGAAGGTGGGTGGAAAAGACTCTCAAGTAGCGTGCTCAGAGCACCAAGGGGGATTCGGCCCCGGAGCCTGCGGCTGTGCCCTGCTTGGCAAATGGGGCTTTGCGGATGGGATTCAGGTAAGAATTCGGAGGTGAGTAGACTGACCTGGATTATCCACTGGCCTCAGTGTTAGCACACGGCTCCTTACAAGACACAGGTGGGAAAGCCTGTGGGGAGGAAGGGAAAGTGAGGATGGAAGCCGAGATTTCAGGGGCGTGGCTGTGAGCCTCCAGAAACTGGAGGAGGCCAGGAGCAGGGGCTCCCGGGGCCTCCAGGCAAAGCCAGCCCTGTCCCTTGGCCTTGCTGCAAACGGGCTCATTTGGATCTGCGACCTCCAGAGCCGATGGAGTAAATTTTGTGTTGTTTAAAGACACTAAGCATGCGGTCATTTGTTAAGGCATTCACAGGAAATTCACACAGTCAGACAGGTGTGTGGCAAAATAAGACGGTGTGTGGTGCAAATACTCAAGGGAGAGTTTGGAGAAGAGAGCATTAAGGTGTGGATTAAATGCTGTCCGGACATTCCTTTCCATCACAGAAGGACACTTGAAAACGCCCAGTGCCGAGGGCGACCTGGCAGAGGGGGTTGCGTGCTGGGCCGGCCCCGGGGGCCGAGGCGCGACACCACCTCTCCGGGTCGTTTTCTGGCCTCCCCTCTAGGATACTCTTACCATTTGATCCAGCACAAATATGGGAAATGCACCCATCATTTGGAAATACATATTTTAGCTAGATTATATTATGTGTTTAATGCTAATTAAGCAATATAAATAATGCACCAAGTAAAACAGAAGCTTACGTTATGCTGGAAATGCTGAGAGGTGAGTGGAAACGCTCTGAGAAGGGCTGGCGTGGAGATGACCCACCGCATGGCACACCGTTTCGAGGAAGGGGCCGGGGGACTTGGGAAGGAGGCGTTCCACAGGGAAAATGGAAAACCTGAGGGTGTCACATCCTGGAAGAATTAAAGAGAGGCATCTAAGATCTGAGCGAAGCGTCCGGCTCTGTCAGGTGGGAGCATTTGGAAGATGTGGTCACCCAGCAACGCAGGGCTGAGACATTCCAGGGACAGACTCAGGGAGAAAGGACAGCTTTAGCCATGAGAAGAAAAGAAAAGAATACACGTTTCTCCCATTAGGAGAAAAATCAAGAAGCTCCAAAGAAGACAGAAATCTGCGAGCAATGCATCGCACAGCGTGAAGCCAACTCACTCGTAGCAGGATGTGGGGACGCAGGGCCCCGCTGGAAGCAGACCTCGTGTGAAGGCGTGCAGCCCAGCAGTCCGGCCTCGAACCCACCGAGAAGACGGTAAGCGCACTTCCACAGATAACTGCCAGTGCACGATTTGACACCCTGGGAAAATCTGATTCGCTGAATACCTTGATCGATGCATGAGAAGCAGCAAATCACACGTGTCACTGCTGCCTCCACACAAGTGCCACCTTTCTCCCTGCAGGCATTCTGTGTTCTGTCCACAGACGGACCACCACGGAATGGACCCTTCCCCGTGACCCTCACAGAAGCGGGATCCAGGCTGGGCTTTCACTGCACTCACCTGACACGTGGCCAGCGTGTCACTGCAGCGTGGTCTTCAAACCACAGCCTGACAGTGCCCTTTTCACTTGCCTTTAGCTTCTCTGTTTTAGTTTTCCCCACACCCAGCTTCACGAAGCTATAATTAACAATAAAAATTACATATATTTATGTTCATTTGATGTTTTGATACATGTGAATACTGTGGGGTGATTAAATCAAGCTGATTAACACACTGCACTCACATACTCATCGTTTTGTGTGTGTGATACCAACACTTAAGATCTATTCTAGCAATTTTCAAATAAACAATACAGTATTATTAACTACTGTCGCCAAGCTACACATTAGATCAGGCGTCCCCAAACTTTTTACACAGGAGGCCAGTTCACTGTCCCTCAGACCATTGGAGGGCCGCCACATACTGTGCTCCTCTCACTGACCACCAGTGAAAGAGGTGCCCCTTCCTGAAGTGTGGCGGGGGGCCGGATAAATGGCCTCAGGGGGCCGCATGCAGCCTGCGGGTTGTAGTTTGGGGACGCCTGCATTAAATCATACGTTTTTATCCTACAACTGAAACCCTCACGTTTGACCGGCATCTTTGTGCCCCCAAGACACCTCCCCACTCACTGCACCAGCCCTCCCACCACATCTGCCCCCCACCGCACCTGCCCCCCCACCTGCCCCCCCACCGCACCTGCCCCCCACTGCACCTGCCCCCTACCACACCTGCCCCCCCACCTGCCCCCCCACCGCACCTGCCTCACACACCTGCCCCCCCACGTGCCACCCACAACCTGCCCCCACCGCACCTGCCCCCCACTGCACCTGCCACCCACCGCACCTGCCCCCCCCACCTGCCCCCCTACCCTAGGTGTCCAACATCCACTCTCTGTTTCCATGAGTTCGACGTTTTTAAAATTCCATATAGGAGGGAGATCATGAAGTGTTTGTCTTTTGGTGCCTGGTGCGTGTGTGTGTGTGTGTGTGTGTGTGTGCGTGCTGTTTGCTTTTTGTATTTTTAAATTTATAAGTTTATTTTTTAAGAGAACAACATGGATGGGAAGAGGCGACTCAGGGGCCTGATGACCCCCGAGGGCACAGGCTGCACGGTGCCAGGACTGGATCCGGGAGCAGGAAAGGACACAGATGGAAAAGCCGGCGACACTGGGATGAGCCCCCAGACCTTGTCGGCAGCCTTGGACCTGCGTCCACGTCCTGGCTCTGGTCGCCGTGCTGTGGCCGTGCAGGGTCTTAATGCTGACCAGGTGGGTGAAGGGTGTTTGGGAGCCCTGTGTTACCTTCCAACTCTTATTAGAGCTCAAGTCATTTTAAAACAAACACGTTTTGAAAATAAAATGCTGTAATTCAAACTTAATTAAATTCCCCTGTAAAATCTGAAGAATTATCCATCTTTGTTCAAACTCAGGTAGATTATTTGCCAGTTTATACAAGTCGGATAAAACCAAAGACAAACATGGGAGGCATTTCATGAATTGAAATTTAAGAAATAAGCATGGATCTCTCTCACACCCCGATAAACTCCCCAGATAGCAGCAACCATTTAATGTCCCTGCTGTTTCTGAGTGGAAGTGGGAGCCTGGGCTCTGGGGACCACAGTCTGTCCCCTTGGCGAGGCTCCTGTCAGGCTGTGAGCACCAGACCCTGCGGCTCCTGGAGTCTCCTATTTAAGAAAACAGGTTCTTCACGCGACGAGGCCTCTAATCACAACGTGGCAGGTCCAGCTTGGCTGCATCTAAAGACACACAAGCGAGTTCCCACACAGCTGGAAAAGCTGGCCGGGTGGGGCCAAGACCCGGGCTCAGGTCCAAAGCAGCCCTGAATACGGCTGTGCATTCACTTAAAGGGGGTTTCCAGGGCACTGCTGACAGTGAGTCACTTCTGCAGGTGACTCTAGAACCTGCCGAGGGGCGCGATGCCCTTCCCCTGTGCCTCGCGTTTCCATAAGCTAATGACCTGAAACGTCTCCTGACCAGGGACCCACAGCAGCAGGGGTGACGTATGCCGGCAAAGAGCCATCTTCTCACCACGGGTCAACTCTCCTGACCTTCAGACGTTTCAGCCACATCTTTCTAAATGTGGAGAAGTGGCTCTAACTTCAACATTACACCCTTCACAAGAAGGAAGACTGGATGGAACGAGGCTTTAAACTGCTGATGGACGCAGCGTTGAAAAGTTGCTTTTCCCCAGACTCGCATTTCCCCATGTTCCTCCTCATTCCATATTGTGGGGAATGTATGAATAGGACGATTGGAACACCAGAAGCTTTTATGTTATAAAATCAATGCTGTACTTTTGAATCGTGGTGACGCCAACCCACCGCATACGCTCCTTGAGCACAAGGGATTGTAGGGGTCCCTGCGGCTCTTCCAACACTGCCGTTGCAGGCAGAGTGCCCACCCATTGCAGGAGCACATGCTTTAACTACACGTCTTTTTTGAGTTTTAGTTTCTTCATGACCTATGCAGCACATTCTCCTGTGAACTCTGTGCGGCTAACTACCCACCCACCCAGGCAGCTCAGTTCACTGGCTCAGGGTTAATCAAGGGCCCACACATAACTCCTCAAACATCAGTGCTTCCAAGGCAGGGTGCGCGTGCCCTCCGCAAATGAAAACAGGAAGCAGGTGCGACCCACTGGGCAGTGCAGAGGGCAGATCAGGACCACGGCTGACAGCTTCACAAGGAGAGGAGCTGATTACAGCAGTGACCCGAGAGCTTTGATCTCATTCATTCACTTAGTAAAGTGCTCTCACTGGCTGTGTGCGTCCACGTGGACTCAGCTGTCAGCCCAACTCACATAAACAGCATCCAGCCCCAGGCGGTCTTCACCAGGGGCCGAGGGGTGCTCGAGTGGCTATCCGTGATGACTCTGGCGTCAGAAGCCCAAGCCTTGCTCAGGCCCCTTTCAGCTGCTCCCTGAAGTGTGAAGAATCTCTGGTTCCACTCAAGAGCCTTCTAGTAGTTTCCAAACTGCCTGTCAGTCCACATCACATTCCTTTAAGGAGGTTCAGAATATCACCAGATCAAGCATGCTTTACAATGAAAGATGGAATCCCAGATCTGAATTCTTTGCATTTGTGTAGAAATCTAAGTTTTAGTACAATTTTTCTTTACAGTGTAATGTTGAAGGTGGGCTTTCACAGAAATAAAATCTTCCTTTATGTAAGCAATAAGAATAATCATATGATTATTCTTATTTTAGGGAATTTAAATGGCCACAAGGGATAACTGAAAGTTGAGTGATTGTTAAGAGGATATCATGCTCATCTGATTAAATATTCTGATAACTTCAATTCTATATTGCGTGTTAAGAATACTGATATATGGTGAGTTACGAACAAATAACTCTGACTTTTCTGAAGTGGCCGCATCATCTCATGACCTGCTAAAAGACAAGAAAAGGGGGCAGTTTGGAAGACCTGTTAGAAATAAATGTGCCATTTCTAAAAAGAAATAAAATGAAACATTTGGCTTTTGTTAAATTGACAGATATACAAAGGACCCATCTGCTTGGTCAATCTGAGAAACAATTCAGGAGCTGCACTTTTGAAAAATGATTCATCAGTTTTCAGCTGTCTCCACCAGCCCCACAGCACACAGGTTTACTCAATGTTCTGACAGAATATTCTACACCGGCCAGTAACGAGAATGAGGTTCCAGCACTTTCCTCAGGTACAGGTCTCGGTTCATTTTCGAACTACGTGGTATCTGGTAAGATGCTTTGCTGACCTCAGTGTATTTCTAAGGGTACTTGGAAAGTCACAGTACACATACGATTCGTCAATATGAACATAAGCAGAAACGAAAGCCCCAGACAGAAACCCGGTGGACATGTGACCTTGAAGGCTGCGAGTCTGTGCTGCCGTGTCCGCCCCGTGAGGCCTGCGGTCACAGCACCCATCGCTCACCTTCCCTCAGTTCTCCCTCCGTGGCCAGCGCCCGTGTCTTCCTCTCAACCTCCATCTGCTGCAAAATGAATTTTTCATTGTCCTGCACACAATGCACTTCGGAAACCACGTGGTGAGCAATAACTACGCAGTCACGGTCCCTGCAGGCCTGTGGTCTTTCCAGTAATGACCTGGTCAAAACAAGACACTTCCTTTGAAAAATGTCCTAAGGTGCAAGCTCATCTCAGCTCATCTCCTTCCAAACCCTTGGCCTCACCCCAGTGTTCACCTTCCGCTTGCTAACGGCAGAATGGAAGCTCATATTTACATTACTGAAAGGAAAATGACTCCAGTCCTTGCACTGGGCTTCTGGGTGGGGGGATATTCTGAATAGCATTTGGCTCTTTGTTTCACAGCGAGCTGTGACCCTCCCGTGAGATTCAGTGAGATTCATAGACGGGAAGATGCCCTCAGGCTGAAGAGCTCTATAAAACACAAGGCCAGCAAGAGCACCTCAGAGGCCCAGGGCCGTGTCATGATCGGGGCGGGGGCTGCAAGCCACGCATGGCAGGTCCGAGCCAGACCACGTCTGGAAGTAGAGAAGGACCTGGCCGGTGGACATCACCCACGTGGATCAGAGGATTGCTAAGCTAAGTTCTTTGTGTCTCAAAATAGGCAGTCACGAAAAGATAGCAAAATGTAACACAATTTCCCTAGGAAAATTTTTTTTTTAATGGTATTTTTCTAAGCCCAATACTTCAATTAGGTTCAAAATTATTAGTTTCTATAAAGAGCTGTAGGATCTATACACATTAGAATATGCGGTTTCCCTCACTAGGTGGATTTCCCTAATCTGAGTGGTGAAGGTCGGTAAACACACTTGAGTATTTTCTAGAGGATGATGTGAATATTGCCAAATAGCTCCCAACCTGCAGGAACAGTTTCTCCAGAAAATGATGCAATGTGCTTTCCTGTTTAGTTAGAGACATGGATTACAGTAGGGTGAACTAGCTAATTCAATCAATTTAGGGAAACAAAACTAAACAGCAATAGAATAATGCTGTTTTGAACCAATTATGGTTTGAAAGAATGCATGTTTTCTTTCTAGCTAGATTTGGGATTGTATTGTGGTGATGGAAAAATAAAACAATACAAAGGTTTAAAAAGAAGCCTAATAATACAGCCCAGTGGATATCGCTTATATCGATTAAGTAAAATAAATTACTCATATTTCTTTTATTTCTTTTTGAATAAACCAAATAATTACTGAGAACTTCTTTTGGGTCAAGTTCTGTGCTTGACAAGCGTGAACACAAATCAGATGTTCTTCCTCACTTTATAAAGTTGTAGTTGAGTTAGGAAGATAAAGAAGCAAATGACTTCTATGGAGTGAGATACACACCCTATGAGAATCTCGGCATATTTAAGTGTCTGCCTTTACTTTGTGCTTCTCTGCAGCCTCAGATGGGCTGCCCAGCTCCACTCTTCCAGATGTGCAGGAGCTTATCTGAAAGTGACTGGGTGCAGTGCAGGGCAAGGTGGCACCAGTGGGGACTCTGCTTGACACCAGCCATGCCAGGGCAGTTGGGGGATGCCTCGGGGACTCAGTCCCCTTGTTCCACTAGAGGCCCAGATGGGCACCACCTGCTCTCCCTCCTCCCACCATTGTGAGACAGAAGTAAATTAAAGGTACTGCAGCAGCTCCGGGCTCTCCGTGGCTCAGCTGTGAGGACACAGTGGAGCCACGGCACAGCCCTCCTCAGCAGTGGCACCTCCACAGCAGTGGTACCTGCTGTGTCTCAGGATTGTGGCAGGTGGCTGTGCTGTGCCCACAAAAATCTTGGGGGCGAATCTGTGAGAACACAAAAGAGGGCAACTGACAACCTGACATAATGAGGAAATGTTCTGGGGGAGATGGAAGGCAGGTGGAAGAAATCTGGGAAAGAGAGGTGATTTCCCATTATGGATGGGTGGGTGGGTGGGTGAGTGGGTAGATGGATGGTTGGATGGGTGAATGGATGGATGGGTGGAGAAATTGGCGGATGCATGGATAGATGAATGGATGGGTGGATGAAGAATGGATGGATTGATGGGTGAAGAATGGATGGATGGGTGGGCGAGTAATAAATGGATGGATGAGGGGGTGGGTGGGTGAATGGGTGGATGAATGAGTGCGTGGATGGATGAGGAATGGATGGACAGGTGGACGGGTGGATGGGTGGGTGTATGGATGAGTAGGAGGATGATGAATGAATGTGTGTGTGTGCATGACTATGTGGATGATGGATGGACATATAAATGATGATCGAATGAGAGGGTGGACGGATGAATGGGTGAGTGGATGGATCAGTGAGTGGATGATGGATGGATGCCTCGGTGAATGAATAAATGGATGGGTGGGTGATAAATGGATAGGCGAATGATGATTGAATGTTTGGATGGGTGAATGGATAGGTGGGTGGGTGGGTGAATGGGTAGGCAGGAGGGTGAAGGGGCAGATGGATGGGTGGATGTCTATGTGGGCGGGTGGGATGCATGGATGAGTGAATAAATGAATGGATGGCTGCACGGGTACAAGTGTGAATGGGTGGATGGATAAAGGAATGGATGAAGTGAATAAATGAATGACATTTAAATAACCGAGTTAATTATTGTGAAGGCAAACTGTAGAGAATAACTGGTGCTATAAAATTAATCTTGAAAAGAAAGAAAAAATAACTAAACTATAAACTGCCTTGCTTTTTTTGTGATAAATTCAATAGAAGGATTCAATAGAAAAGCAATGCTGCAGCCTTCTAGAAAGAAAGAAGTGACGGTGTTTTGATTTCCAGGACTGCCATTTGCTTCCACACAGGTCTGGAGGCCACGTCAGCAGGGTCACTTTGTTCTGAGGCCTCTCTCCCCGGCAGGTCATCTCCCCTGAGTCTTCACATGGTCATCCCTCTGCGGGTGTCTGTGCTCTGATCTCCTCTGCTTATTAAGGACAACAGTTGTATGGAACTAGGGCCAACCCTAATGGCCTTACCTTACCTTAATTACCTCTTTGACAACTTTATCTCCAGGTACATTCAGAAATGCTGGGGGTCAGCCTTTCAAACAGGAAATCTTGGGGACACAATTCAGCCCCAAACAGGCTGCAGGAAGTGACAGCAGCAAACTCCCTCTCCCTGGGTCCCAGCAGCAGGGGCCTGTCTCCTCCTCTTCGGGCACTGAGGATGTAGAATGGGTTATTGCATTGGCACAAGTGGCTAAGCAGGATGCACTTCCTCCCTTGAGATGAGGTGCAAGACAGGCCACAGGAATGTAAGGAGACCACCTGGCAAGGTCTGCACACATGGATTCCAGGGTGAAAAATGCCTGTCTGCTGTCTCTTAGCCCCTCCCCTTCCAGTTTCAGAAGCACGCACAACACACGTTTTGCCTTTGGCACAATTTGTGCTTGGGAGATCTACAGCTATTGTTAAATTAGATTCTCATCTCCATGCCTAAGTTCATGCAAGGCTGTGTATATCAAAGACTTAACATTGGGAAGAATCTGAGTCGGCACAGGCTGGTTAATGATGCGGTAACAGACAACACCCCCATTCCAAGCTTTGTGGAGGGGCTGGGCTCACCCCGACCTTGCAGGGTCCCAGGCTGCTGCGGCTTGGATGTTGCTGCTGCACACAGGGAGATTAGGTGGGCCCTGAGATGCTCTGGCCACGCCACTCCAACTAGCATATGCCACATGGCAGTGCCACACTGAAACATGAACCACGGTGTGCTGGGAAGCGGGGAGACAGAGCCATCTGCGAGCAGCTCTCAGGGCTATCACAGAACCATGTCCTTCTAGAGCCTTGCTGAATGGAGAATCATCCTGATGTTCATGTGGTAAGGGGGCATCTGCAGCCACAGCTGGTTCCAGAGAAGCTGAGGGTCACCAGCCCACTGTTCTCCATCTCCCACCCACTGTGTGACAGTTTTGTGGGCACAGCCACCTGCCACAATCCTGAGACTCAGCAGGTACCACCGGATAGACTGAGTCCCCCACACATTGCCAGGCTGCCTGGGCATGGCTGGTGTGAAGCGGAGCCCCCACTGGGGCCACAGTGCCCTGCCCTGCACCCAGGCACTTTCGAACAAGCTCCTGATCACCACAGAATGGAGCTGGGCAGTCCCTCTGTGGGTTACAGAGGATCACAAAGTACAGGCAGACACTTAAATACACCCCTTTAAAAAGGGCATAGGTCATGAGCAGACAATTCATAAAAGAAAGAAAAAAAAGCAAATATGTCTTCCTAAAGTAACCACGAGCTTACTAGCGCCACAGGAAAGGCAGGTGAAGCTATCGGCGAGACACTCTTTTCCCATATCGTGAAGGACTAGAGATGCAGTGAGGTGGCTCCAGTGAGGATGGCGGAAATGAAGCACCGCTCAGTCGCCGCTGCTGGGAACGCAGACTGGCACCTTTCTGGAGAAACAGCCTGGCACTAGGTTTCCAAACTCAAGATGCACGAGCGCTGGGTGCCGGGGTTTGGCCATGTCCCGCTCAGTCTCACCTTGGATTTAGTTCCCATAATTCCCATGTGTCGTGGGGGGACCCAGTGGGCGACCGTTACATCACGGGGGCGGTTTCCCCATACTGTTCTCCGGGTAGTGAAGAAGTCTCATGAGACCTGATGGTTTTGTAAGGAGTTTCCCGTTTCCCTTGGCTCTCATTCATTCCAGGCTGCCAGCATGTGAGACAAGCCTTTCACCTTCCACCGTGATTTTGAGGCCTCCCGCTATGTGGAACGGTCAGTCCATTAACCCTCTTTTCCTTTATCAGTGACCCAGTCTCAAGTGTGTCTTTATCAGCAGCATACACTGGACTAATACACTGAGGAGGCGGACTTTCTGTGCCTGCTCCCAGGCTGGCTGGCTGTGTCCGCTCTGGGCTTCTCTCTCTTCCTAAGCAGGCCCTTCGGGGTCTGGAGATTCCATGGGCCAGGCATTACCAGCGGCGTTGCTTTCTGTGCCTTTCCTGTGGGATTCACCGGTCATCCTTCCTTTTTCACATCTGCCCCCAGAGTCAGAGAGTCCTCCCACAGATGCCGACCGCAGCTCACTGCGCAGAGCCTTTACAGGGGGTCCCTGGGTCACCCACGTCAGAGGCATTGGTTAGGTGGAGTGTCCACTTGGCTGCATAAGGAATCCACAGGTGGAGATTTAGCCAGAGGTCACCATTAGCCCTTTCATCGTGAAGTCTGTGCGACATTCTCTGACCTGGATGAGGTGCAGCACCTGGGCACCCTCCACCTGCTCACCCACACAGCCTGCACCCCAGTGCCCTCTGCCTGCTCACCCACACAGCCTGCACCCGAGTGCCCTCTGCCCGCTCACCCACAGCCTGCACCCGAGTGCCCTCTGCCCGCTCACCCACAGCCTGCACCCGAGTGCCCTCCGCCTGCTCACCCACACAGCCTGCACCCGAGTGCCCTCCGCCTGCTCACTCACAGCCTGCACCCGAGTGCCCTCCACCTGCTCACTCACAGCCTGCACCCGAGTGCCCTCCACCTGCTCACCCACAGCCTGCACCCGAGTGCCCTCCACCTGCTCACCCACAGCCTGCACCCAAGTGCCCTCCACCTGCTCACCCACACAGCCTGCACCCGAGTGCCCTCCACCTGCTCACCCACAGCCTGCACCCGAGTGCCCTCCGCCTGCTCACTCACAGCCTGCACCCGAGTGCCCTCCGCCTGCTCACTCACAGCCTGCACCCGAGTGCCCTCCACCTGCTCACCCACACAGCCTGCACCCGAGTGCCCTCCACCTGCTCACCCACAGCCTGCACCCGAGTGCCCTCTGCCCGCTCACCCACACAGCCTGCACCCGAGTGCCCTCCACCTGCTCACCCACACAGCCTGCACCCCAGTGCCCTCTGCCTGCTCACCCACACAGCCTGCACCCGAGTGCCCTCCACCTGCTCACCCACACAGCCTGCACCCGAGTGCCCTCTGCCCGCTCACCCACAGCCTGCACCTGAGTGCCCTCTGCCCGCTCACCCACAGCCTGCACCTGAGTGCCCTCCGCCTGCTCACCCACACAGCCTGCACCCAAGTGCCCTCCACCTGCTCACCCACAGCCTGCACCCAAGTGCCCTCCGCCTGCTCACCCACAGCCTGCACCCCAGTGCCCTCTGCCTGCTCACTCACAGCCTGCACCCGAGTGCCCTCTGCCCGCTCACCCACAGCCTGCACCTGAGTGCCCTCCGCCTGCTCACCCACAGCCTGCACCCGAGTGCCCTCCACCTGCTCACCCACAGCCTGCACCCGAGTGCCCTCCACCTGCTCACCCACAGCCTGCACCCGAGTGCCCTCCACCTGCTCACCCACAGCCTGCACCCGAGTGCCCTCTGCCTGCTCACTCACAGCCTGCACCCGAGTGCCCTCTGCCTGCTCACTCACAGCCTGCACCCGAGTGCCCTCTGCCCGCTCACCCACAGCCTGCACCTGAGTGCCCTCTGCCTGCTCACCCACAGCCTGCACCCGAGTGCCCTCCACCTGCTCACCCACAGCCTGCACCCGAGTGCCCTCTGCCTGCTCACTCACAGCCTGCACCCGAGTGCCCTCCACCTGCTCACCCACACAGCCTGCACCCGAGTGCCCTCCACCTGCTCACCCACAGCCTGCACCCGAGTGCCCTCTGCCTGCTCACTCACAGCCTGCACCCGAGTGCCCTCTGCCTGCTCACTCACAGCCTGCACCCGAGTGCCCTCCGCCCGCTCACCCACACAGCCTGCACCCCTGTGCCCTCCACCTGCTCACCCACACAGCCTGCACCCGAGTGCCCTCCACCTGCTCACCCACAGCCTGCACCCGAGTGCCCTCCACCTGCTCACCCACACAGCCTGCACCCCTGTGCCCTCCACCTGCTCACCCACACAGCCTGCACCCGAGTGCCCTCCACCCGCTCACCCACACAGCCTGCACCCGAGTGCCCTCCACCCACTCACCCACACAACCTGCACCTGAGTGCCCTCCACCTGCTCACCCACACAGCCTGCACCCGAGTGCCCTCCACCCGCTCACCCACAGCCTGCACTCCAGTGTCCTCCACCCATTCACCCACACAACCTGCACCCCAGTGCCCTCCACCTGCTCACTCACAGCCTGCACCTGAGTGCCCTCCACCTGCTCACCCACACAGCCTGCACCCGAGTGCCCTCCGCCCGCTCACCCACAGCCTGCACAGGGCTTGCTAGCTTTTCTCTCATGGCTTGCTCAGCAGGATCTCTGAGTAAATGGCTGGCTTGGGCGCCCAATTTCCTTTGACATCTAAACTATACCCTTGGACCCACAGTTCCAAACCTGGAATTTATGGGAACAGTCAGGAAACTCCCAAAGGGGTGTGTGTTCAGGGTGTGCTGCAGAGCGGCTCTGCAGGCTGGAGCTGCCTATGCGCTCATCACTGAGATACTGGTTCAGGGCAGCTGCTCAGCCCCAGTCTCTGGCTGGAGACACTGAGGCAGGATTTCGAGTGCAGAACGCTTATTAGGGATCACACCTACGCCAGGAGGAGGAGGAAGCAAGATGGGCAGGGCGGGAAGCTCAGGGCTGTGCAGGCTCTGCTCCTCTGGTCCTGAGGGGACAGTGGGGCTACAGCTGGCCTGGCTGGGTCACAGGTGTGGCTGCCTGGCAGGCACTAGCCATCCCAGCCTAGTGCCCTCCCAGTGAGAGTTCCTGAGTGAGCAAACCAAAGCCCAGTGTAAACAGAAAAACAGAACTAGCCACTCTCCTCATCAGAAGCCACCAGCTCCTCTGTGGCTGGGTTTCCTGCTGTAACTGATTGGATCGACCGTCTGTCTGCCTTCCCCATCCACCCAAGAGGCCACGGTCCTAGCTGCTCTCTGAACCTCTGTTTCTGAGAGCTGCCCGATTCACGAGTCCTCTAATGGTCAAGTAAACTCACTTCAATGTGTTTTGCCTAAAGTTTTTCTCTTAGCAGGGTGACCGTGGTGTGCACGCTGCCTGCAGCTGAGGCCAACCTGGAGGCACAGATACAGGTGGCTCTGCTGATGGGAGCCTCAGTCTCCTGCAGGGGACTGGAGGTGAAGCTCTTTGAGTTTACAGCGAGGTGAGGACCCCCCAGACCTACAAAGGGCAGGTATCAGGTTGGAAAGTCAGCACAGGAGACTACGAGGCACCACCGTTATTTCAGGGCACGAGGAAGCCTTGGAAAAGGATGGCGTTTAAAGGCATTTCCTTTTTATTTATGCTGCTTGGATTGTTTGCCACAAGGGTAGACGACTAGAAAGGAATCCATCTTTTTTAGAATTTTGTAAAAGGTAAATGGCATTTTTAAAAGCTCTCCCTTGGGCTTACCCATTAATGTCTGACTCGCCAACACGTGAAGACTCCACATGAAGTTAATTTTCAATTCTTTCTGATAAAAATCCTGAACAAACTAACACCTACAATAAAAGCTGCATCAGTTTCACTGAAACATGAAGGAAATAAACATTTTCTTTTGCACTGCTTGGCAATTTCACACATCATAATGGAAAGTTTTCTCTTTTTTTTTCTTTTTTCTGAGACACATGTAACGTAAAGTCACAAATATTTTTGGTTGTTGTTTGTTTGCTTGAGACAGAGTCTCTCCTCTTCTCCCAGGCTGGAGTGCAATGGCACGATCTCAGCTTAGTGCAACCTCCACCTCCCAGGTTCAAACAACTTTCCTGCCTCAGCTTCCCAAGTAGCTGGGATAACAGGCATGTGCCAGCACACCCAGATCATTTTTGTATTTTTAGTAGAGACTATGTTTCACCATGCTGGCCAGGCTGGTCTCAAACTCCTGACCTCAAGTGATCCACCTGCCTCGGCCTCCCAAAATGCTGGGATTACAGGTATGAACCACTGCGCCCAACCTACTTCTGTTTTTTAAGTAATAGCTGGTTGCAATGTCATGTATTATTTTATAACCTTGAAGTCTCTCCCCACATCGTTCAACTACCTCCCACCAGGCCCCTCCCATGACATATGGGGAACATGGGAGCTACAGTTCAAGATGAAATTTGGGTGAGGACACAGCCAGACCACATCAGTCATCAATGCCACTCAAAGCCATTTCACAGGGGGACGCTTTAGTTATGTTTTTTAATTTTATTATAATAAAAATTAGAAAATTTATCTCTTAAATCTACCAGAAAATACGTAGTGTTATTTAAAAACCTTTTATGTCAGACATAAAAGTAGCTTTGACCCATGACCTTTAAATGCAGAACTTTTTAATAATCCAAAGCAAATGTTATTCTTTAAAACAGAGGAGGAATATTACCGTGCATAAAATCTTAAATGGTCACATGGGAAGGGTCTGGTTGAGCGTCCCTAGCACTGCCCTGCGTGGTTGACAGTGTGGCTGGGTAGTTGGGGAATGAGTTTCTTAATCCGAGTTATGCCGGAGCACTGTGTGGCATCCTGCACCCCGTCCAAGGGCACAGGCAGGAGTGGCACTGCCTGGAGAGGCAGGGCCTCCTGGAGCTGGAGAGAAAGGGGAGCAGCTGATGCTTTGTTTTGTTCCTGTTCGTTTTGCACCAACTGGCGCTGGGGGAAAAGTCGTAAGACATTTAAAAGTTCTCAAAGAAAAATACTGCATTTTTTTTGTCCTAGAAAATTCTTGTTCAACTAAAGACGTTAATTATGAAGGAGGATCTGACATGGTGTGCAGGGAAGAGCGGGCCTCAGGGTCAGGACAGGCCCTGTGTGGTGACTGGGACCCTGGAGTGGGGTGAGCACCTGTCCTGAGCTCTGCTCCCACAAAGCTAGCCGCATCTCAACACTTTCACAGCCCATGCAACTCGGCTTGAAAACCAGCAATCCCATTACTGGGTATATACCTAGAGGGTTATAAATTGTTCTGTTATAAAGACACATGCACACATATGTTCATTGCAGCACTGATTACAATAGCAAAGATTTGGAACCAACCCAAATGCCCATCAATGATAGACTGGATAAAGAAAATATGGCATATAGATACCATGGAATACTATGCAGCCATAAAAAGGGATGAATTCATGTCCTTTGCAAGGACATGGATGAATCTGGAAACCATCATTCTCAGCAAACTGACATAAGAACAGAAAACCAAACACCATATGTTCTCACTCATAAGTAGGTGTTGAACAATGAGAACACATGGACACAGGGAGGGGAGCATCACACACGGGTCTGTTGAGGGGTGGGAGGGCTGGGAAGGGATGGCAGGGGGTGGGAAGATTGGGGAGGGATAACAGGAAAAATATCTAATGTAGGTGATGAGGGGATGGAGGCAGCAGACCACCGTGGCACGTGTGTACGTATGAAACAATCCTGCATGAGCTGCACATGTATCCCAGAACTTTAACAGCAGCAACAACCAAAACAGGAAAACCAGCCGCAGAATTCGAAGGGCCCAGTGCAAATTAAAAACCCATGGCCCCTTCCTAAAACTTTAAAACCTTTCAGACAGTGACAGGAGGGGATGAGACCAGGCAGGGCTCTCTGGGCAGAGCCTGCGCAGTCCACGTGTCTGGGACAGTGGCCCTGAACGTCGCTTGGTCACGTTTGCATGTGCCTGTTCCAGCCCCTCCGATCGCAGCCCCACTGGCCTGGGAGACACACTTTCTCCACCTTGCAGTGTGACAGGCATCCTCCCAGTGGCTAAGGAGCAGTCCCGGAGCCCTCTGTTCTGCGGGTCAGGGTCCAGACACCTCGTGATCAGTCGGTCCCCCCTGACCACTCTACATCCCATGCAGAGAATCCAGCCTTCCCCTCCTGTGGGGGCCAGGCCGGCCCGGATTTTGAGGTCTCTCGAGGTGCTTCTGCTCAGTGCAGGCAGCATCGAAGCCGGAGGACGTACCCTCTCTGCTCGTAAACGTGAAACCATCTGAGAGCTGATTTCCCCTTCGTTCCTTCCATTACGAGGTCTTATATCACAGGAAGAAGAGCTGAAATGTGCAAGGTGTCAACATGGGTGTTTTCCTGTCAAGTTTAGCTTCAGTCGTCCACCATATTCATAGTTTTCTTGCCTGAAACAACCCCAGTTGTGCTAAATGCTTCCATGTGGAAGTGATACAGGTCACAGTGAGACACCTGGGGCTGCTGGGCACATTTAGTCAGTGATTTCCAGGTGAAACTCCTACTTTGGAAGTATTGGAAACTTACATGGAGGAGACAAGGGGCTTGGGTTGAAGGTGGTATTTGAAAGCTTTAAAGCCTCCTTGACACATTAAACATCAACGAATTACTCCATGGTCCGTTTTTACCTTTCACAGTCTATTTAAAACACTGAAATAAATAGTAGCTCCACTTTTAAGATAGTGTCTTTATACCAATAAACGAGTAAAGAAGTAAAATACTTAGAAATGTCACCATGATTTAGCTAATTCTCATCATTATAATACATAATTGGAAACATAAAAACATTATTTGTACTCCAATAATCACGAGTGAGCATTTTTTCCTGGATAAAGTAGTGACATTTCAAATCAGGAATCCTCTCTCCTTCTCCTATGTATGTATTTTCCTAAATTTCTGCAGGTTTTGCCTTGTTTTTCTCACAAGAATTTCCTCAGGCCTTGTTGAAAGAGCACTGAACAGACTTGACTGACGGTAGGCTTGACACCAGTGCGCTCATAGGATGTCCCCAGCACAAGGGTCCCTCCTGCCTGGCCCAGGCCCCTCCCAATCCCCGCCCCTTCCCCGCAGGTCCTGTGTGGAGCTGATCTTAAATCCGAAAAGTCACCGATATCGTTTGAATCTATGTCCCCGCCCAGACCTCACGTTGAATTACAATCCCCGGTGTCGGGAGAAGGGCCTGCTGGGAGGTGAGCGGGTCACGCGTGACTTCTCATGAACGGGTCAGCAGCACCCTCTCGCTGCTGTCCGTGATAGTGAGTGAGTTCTTGTGAGAGCTGCTGGTTTGAGTGTGCGGAACCTCCCTCCTCGCTGTCTTCTCCTGCTCCTGCCCTGCATGACACCTGGCTCCCCTCTGCCTTCCACTATGATTGGAAGCTTCCTGAGGTCCCCCCAGGAGCAGAAGCTGCCATGTCCCCAACAGCCTGCGGAACCATGAGCCAGTTCAACCCCTTTTCTTTAAAAGTCACCCAGTCTCTGGTGTTTCTTTATACCAGTGTGAGGACAACTTAAGTCAGTCACCTTTGCCTGGAAGCAAAGCCAGTGATGATAAAGGCTCTATACCACTTTGTATACACTCCCGTCAACGTGAAACAGTACTCTTATTTTGTTTTCATCCTAAGTATCTATTTAAGAAATAATCACTTAACCTCTCGTATGCCAGGGGACGCCATGGTAAAAATCCAGGCGCGGTCACTGAGAAGAACAGGTGGCTTACTGGAGACAGACAGGGAGCCAAAGACAATAGCAAACTGATCTAAGTGCTCCAGCTGCTGGTCACTGGTGAAACAATTCTAAAATACTGCAGTGTAACAGCTGACCCAGCCAGGGTCGGGAGGTCAGAGAAGGCTGTGGTGTGGAAAGGGCTCTAACCCAGCGTGGAGTGGATTCCTGGAAATGAGAAAGGGGGGCGGTCCAGGGACCCCAGGAGGGAGGACAGTGGACGGGCAGCAGCAGGTGGGGCTCTGCGGACAGAAAGGGCCCAAGTGAGAGCGTGCAGTGGCGTGGGAGGAGGAAGCCTTACTAAGCAGATCATCTCACCACGGGAAGGACTAACATTTGCAGACATTTCCACGCGCCAAGACTGTTAAGATATTTTACTTGTATTAATTAACAGTCCGATGAGGAAAGTAGTATTATTTTTCCCATGTTACATTAAAGGAAACTGAGGCACAGACACGTGGATGAGTAAGTGAAACTGAGATTTCAATTTCAGTTTGGAAGTAGAACTCTTCTCCGAACGTGACTTTGCTCTCTGGGAAACACTTGCCCAGGAAGGTGAAGTTGCAGGGACAGTTGCTTGTTCCATGAATGTCCTGAAAACCGAGAACCCGGGCCCAGCCCTCACTAGCCCTGGCCAGGACCAGAACTGGCCATGGGCTCCTGGGAAGCCCCCTGCTCTCTGAGATGCCCTCAACGCCCCTCCCCATCCGGCGTAGCCTCCCGGGAGGACCCGACCCGAGCCTCATCACTCCACCTGCCCCTCCTGAGTGAGCTCCTAGCCCAGCCCAGCTTTGTGAAAACCTTATTTGGTTGTTTTTCCCAGAGATTTGGCTGTCAGCAGAATAAAAAAATAATAATAAACTTCTTATTTATTTATTTAGATGGAGTCTCACTCTATCTCCAGGCTGGAGCGTAGTGGCGTGATCTCAGCTCACTGTAACCTCTGCCTCCTGGGTTCAAGCGATCCTCCCGCCTCAGCCTCTTGAGTAGCTGGGACTACAGGCGCGCGCCACCGTGCCTGGATAATTTTTGTATTTCAGTAGAGATGGGGTTTCGCCATGTTGGCCAGGCTGGTCTCAATCTCTTGACCTCATGATCCGCCCACCTCGGCCTTCCAAAGGATTTAGGCTCTGCATAAACTTCTTAATTGTTCACTTACGTAGATCAAGAATGCATCCCCAAATTGATTTTTGTTCACTTATTTGGAGTAGAAATTACCCTAAAGTTCTATTTGGAGAATTCTGTGACCCACGCAGGAAGGTGCAGGTGGAAATACTTTATGTAGATGACAGGCCCAGTGACAGGCGTCGCTCACTGCCTTGGGGAAGTGTCTCCAGCCGGGAGCTGGAGTTTATACCAGGAGACGGTTATGGGCTCGAACCCCATCGCATCACTGAATACACCTTCAGCTAGGACCTCATCCCAACATCACAGAGGGCTAAATGGCCCGAAGGGCCTACTTGCCGTGAGAGAGAAGGGGGTGACAACAGAGGCAGAAGGAACATTCGGGAAAGGAATGGAAGGTTCTGCTTCCGAGACCCTCGTGCAAACTCCACGGAAGACAGGCAGAAAGCAAGTCATCTGTCACTCAGACGCCAACTTCCCACGCATTTCCATGTTTTGGTTTCCCGTCGGGGGCAGTGAGTTGGTCTCACAGAGGCTGCAGCCGCCGGCCCCCGGGGTCTGCCCTCCCTCTGGCCTGACCTCTCATGTCTTGCTGCCCCAGGCTGCCCACATGGTCTAGGGACAGCCCTCTTCTTTTCACTCCCTTCCTCTTTTATTAAAAATGTTAGATCTGCACAGGTGCTTGAGGAACAGCCGGTGTTTGTTGACATGGATGCGTCCTTCAGCGGTGACTCCGGAGGTTTTGGTGAGTCCACCCCCGAGCAGCGCACACTGGACCCAGTGCGCAGCCTTTTCTCCCTCACTTCCCGCCGCTCACTCCCCCAGGCCGCAAGGTCCACCGTGACATGATTTTGCGGTGGGTTTGGAGGTGGTTCAGAAGGTCAGTAGCAGAGTCTTGAAAGAGAAGAGAAGTGGCAGCGTCCCACCGCTCGTGGTAGGGACTGAGCCAGGTGTCAGGGTGGCCCCCTGGGCCTGGAGGAGGAAGGGCCGGGAGCGCTGGCTGCAGCTTGGGGTCGGCTCGGGAGGCCTCCTTCCTCCTCAGAGCTGTTGACTTACCCGTGCAGCAGGGAGCCCATGCCTGCTTGATGTGCCTTGGGGGCTGTGACAACAGTCAAATGAAGCCTCGTGTGAGAACCCCGCAAAGGCCGTACCTCACCTGCGCCTGGAGAAGCCGGCGCTGCTGTGTCAGTGGTTCGCCCAGCACTGCTCTTCCCTAAGAAATTCTGCATCGCCCACATCCCCATCAGTAAACCAGCTCCTTCCCTGCACACCAAGAACATGGTTCGCGACGCCCCTAGTGCACGTGGAGCTCCTAGAGAAGCAGTTTATGAATGCGAGGTAGAAGGACCCCAGAGACTTGACTCTACTTCTTAATCAGCTTCTATTCAATAAATAGGGCTGAACCTGAAAATACACACTCTGTGATCTGTAAGAGCAAAAATAACAGGATATGCCGAGGTATTTCGTTTTCAGAAGGGTCCATTCAGGTCTAGCTCGAGGAAGGCCTCACTTCCGCTTTGGCTGATTAGAGGAGCTGGTGTTGCGTGATTGCGTGGCGTCAGGACGCGTCCCAGACCCAGCTGACTCCGCTCCACCTGGCACTGGCTGCTGGGCAGAGTGAGAAAGTGTGAGCGTGCAGTCGCTGTCCCAGCAGGGGAGCGCCAGACAGGGGGCTCGACTTCGAGGTCTGGGCTCCAGGGGTCCTGGGGCTGCATGGCTGAGCAGGTCAGCATCTTCCTCCTCCCACAGGTGACACCCCGCATTTCTGCAGCTCCTCCGAGCTGGGAACACTCAGGAGGCCACTCTCATTTCTACGTCTTTCAACCATGCAACAGCTGGCACGGGTTCTCACAGCCTCTTCTTTGAAGTTTTAGTTTTCGGTGGTCTGAGAATGAAGTCTTTCCACAGGCGATGAGCCGCCTTCTCTCTTTCAGGTTGGCGGGGCTTGTGAGCCTGTGGGCTTCCCTGGCTAAGGGATGCTCAAGGAAAGAAAGAGCTGCTTTTTCTTTACATATCTAAGTAGTCCAGGTCTTCCTGGAATTCCTGGTCATGACAATCCTAGCAAGGTCCTTTTCACGCATTTCAGGACACCTGCTGCCCGGATCCTTTGCGACTAATTGTTCAACTTCATGAACGTGGGTACCTGTGGCAAAGGCAATGCTTTGCTCACTAAAATATTTTAGTTTTCCACTGAACACCGGGCAAGATGATGCTTCTCATCACGAAGACATGATGTTTCATGTTCCACGGAGGCAAGTGAGTGCTGCTGGCCGGCAAGTCGTGGGCAGGGGGGCGTGCTGGCCGCTCTACTTCCAGCGGCCTTGGGGCTTCTGGGTTGAAGATGCCCACCCTCCGAGGACGAAGCTTACATTCCTGAACCATCTCTTGGAAAAGAGCAACTGTTTGGAGCTGCCCAGCCAGGAGTATCTGTGTTGTCATGTACATTTGGGGCCGTTTGTCACAGAAGCCAGCTGACAGTCACTCTGAAAGGCAGGTGCCACTCCTGTGCCCCGGTGGGACTGAAACGCTCCCGGCTTCTACGTGTTTGTCACTGGTGGGCTCTGCTCTGTGGGCTGTGCAGTCATCGTGGAGACGCATTTTAAAGGTGTGATGCCGGGGAAGTTTCTTATGGTCAAAGGATGGGCTGCAGGTGAACTCTTCTCTGCGGTGCCTCCTCGGGATTAGGGTAAAAATGCCTGTCTTCCCATCCTCATGAAAGCAGCCACAATTTGCAGTTGCATTTATGTGTGCTTAGGGTGCCAGGCACAGCTCCTCACTCTCAACAATTTCAAGAGGTGGAGACAATTGTTATTTCCATTTTGCGAACGAGGACATTGAGGCTGTGCCACCACCACAGAGTCATGGCACTCAATTCCACTTCACTCAGAGGCCCGTACTGAACCTATGCTGTCCTTCAGCGCCTAAAAGGATGTGGCTTTGCACATTGAATTCTCCACCTAGCCCACAGCACACCATCATCTTAACATCAATAGGCTAAAACACTAAACAGCTTTCAAGAAGAAATTGTCATTCTGTAAAATTCCATTAGTGCACTTTAGACTCTGACATTTTCTACATAAAGCAATGGATTTATCAAATCAGCTGTCTGATATGGTTGGTCGGTGTTCCCGTCCAAATCTCATGTTGAAATGCCATGCCCAGTGTTGGAGGTGGAGCCGGAGGGAGGTAAAGGGGTCAAGGGTGGATTCTCAGGCAGGGTCTGGCCCCACCCCACTGGGTGCCGTTCTCACGATGGTGAGTTTCTGTGAGATCTGGTTGTTTAAAAGTCTATGGCACCTTCCTCCCACCACGTGAGACGCCTGCTTACCCTCTGCCTTCCCCCAGGACTGGAAGCTTCCTGAAGCTTCCATAGAAGCAGAAGCCACTATGCTTCCTATACAGCCTGCAGAAGTGTGAACCAGTTAAACCTCTCTTCTTATAAATTACTCAGTCTCAGGTATTTCTTTATAGCAAAGCAAGAATAGCCTAATACATTCTCTGTTCTGGAAATGCTTATATTTTCCTGATAAGACCTATTCTTATGAAAGCATCTAGCCCATTGCATGAGCCTGTTCTAACTCAGGGGGAGCTGTGATTGTGTTACTTCAGTTCTTGAGTAAATTGCTGAAAATTGGGTAGTATAAAACTGGAATAATTTATTTACTATTTTCCTTTAATCGTGAGTTTCAGTATCAGGAGAGACATTCTGATACTAACAAATGCCTCGAATATAGATTTTTTTTTCTTTTTTTTTATTGCATTTTAGGTTTTGGGGTACATGTGAAGAACATGCAAGATTGTTGCATAGGTACACACATGGCAGTGTGGTTTGCTGCCTTCCGTCCCCTCACCTGTATCTGTCATTTCTCCCCATGCTATCTCTTCCCACCTCCCCACCCCCCACCCCTCCCCCATTTCCCCCCAACGGACCCCAGTGTGTAGTGCTCCCCTCCCTGTGTCCATGTGTTCTCATTGTTCAACACCCGCCTATGAGTGAGAATATACGGTGTTTGATTTTCTGCTCTTGTGTCAGTTTGCTAAGAATGATGGTTTCCAGGTTCATCCATGTCCCTACAAAGGACGTGAACTCATCGTTCTTGATGGCTGCGTAATATTTCATGGTGTATATGTACCACATTTTCCCTATCCAGTCTATCATCGTTGGGCATTTGGGTTGGTTCCAGGTCTTTGCTATTGTAAACAGTGCTGCAATGAACATTCGTGTGCACGTGTCCTTGTAGTAGAATGATTTAAAATCCTTTGGATATATACCCAGTAATGGGATTGCTGGGTCAAATGGGATTTCTATTTTTAGGTCATCAGAGAAATGCAAATCAAAACCACATTGAGATACCATCTCACACCAGTTAGAATGGCGATCATTAAAAAATCGGGAAACAACAGATGCTGGAGAGGATGTGGAGAAATAGGAACACTTTTACACTGTTGGTGGGAATGTAAATTAATTCAACCATTGTGGAAGACAGTGTGGCGATTCCTCAAGGACCTAAAAATAGAATATAGATTTTTAAAAGAATATAATGCTGAACATGACCATTTGTTTTACTCTAAAATTAGATAGCTATCTTAAGGAAATTATAAAATAAATTCGATTTTCATTAGAAAAATTGTATTTCAGGGTTATCAAATAAAATAAGGAGCAAACAGGTTTTCTACTTAATCTTTTATAAGGTCACATTTGACATATTTTCAGAGTCAGTGTAGTAAGGAGACATTTGATGCCATTTATCAGCAAACAGTGAAGTATGCTGTTCTTAAACCTCTTGACCCTGAGTGCTAGGATCTTGGAAAATGTGACCATAAGGTTTACAGGACACATATCTGCCCCTAAATTTCTCTTTACAAGGATTTTTGTGTTGCCTGGTATTTTCATTTTTAAAGTTATTTCTTTAGGTTAAGAAAGTCCAAAGATTCTTTACTAAATGGAAAAGTACTGATAGAAAAATTATGATATTAACTATCTTCTCATGACACGTGTGACCAGCCGTGCCCTGGACGAGGAGGGAGCTTGGGAAATCCATGTTTTGTCCCCGCACGGAGAAAGTGCCAGGGAAGACGGAAGGCTGTGAGCTGTATGACCCCCTGGTTTACAAGAAGGCCCAAGATTATTGAACCGCTGTATGAGGAGCTATCACCCCCAGGAGCTGAGAGGTGTCGGGAGGGCTCCAGAGCCGCGCGGCTGATGGCGCATCCCTTTGCATTCTGTGGCTCCCTTCTGAATTCCAAGGTGCCTCATGATCAGTCTGGCTTGATCTTCCACCTGCTTAGGGATGGCTCCAGCCCTGAGCAAGCCCTGGGCTGAACTTCACATGTGGCAAGAGGGCTCATTCCTACCAGGATCAGAGCTCACTAACTCTGGTGTTTAATCTCCTTGCCTTCACTCTTTGTTGTTATTTTTTATTTTTTTGAGACAGAGTCTTGCTCTGTCGCCCTGTCACCCAGGCTGGAGTGCAGTGGTGCAATCCTGGCTCACTGCAATCTCCACTTACCAGGTTCAAGTGATTCTCCTGCCTCAGTTTCCCGAGTAGCTGGGATTACATGAATGCGCCATCACACCTGGTTAATTTTTGTATTTTTCATAGAGACTGGGTTTTGCCATGTTGGCCAGGATGGTTTTGAACTTCTGACCGCAGGTGATCCACCTGCCTTGGCCTCCCAAAGTTCTGAGGCCTTCACTCTTTAAATGAAATAAAACATATCTAAGTTTATTTGGCCTATCACAGACATTTCAGATTTCCAAAGTCAATGCCAAGTGCTGGAACTGATCCACTCCAGGCGCTGGGACAGACCCACTCCAGGCCCTGGAACCGATCCACTCCAGGAGCTGGAACAGACCCACTCCAGGCGCTGGGACAGACCCACCCCAGGAGCTGGGACAGACCCACCCCAGGCGCTGGGACAGACCCACCCCAGGCGCTGAGACAGACCCACCCCAGGCGCTGAGACAGACCCACTCCAGGAGCTGGGACAGACCCACTCCAGGCGCTGGGACAGACCCACTCCAGGCGCTGGAACAGACCCACTCCAGGTGTGCATCTTTCCGGGGTTCCTAATGCCACCTGTGAGGGGAGCAGAACAACTTCCACTGAATTTCCCCAGAATGGGGGTGGGGGTGGGGTAGGGGGGGCAGAATCCAATCAGATGCCCCCTGCCGAATGGGTTTAATGTCTCCCGGACCCTCTGAAATGGCAGCATCACGCTGCAGCAGCACAGGTACAAGCCCCGGCCAGGTGCACACAGCAGCCGCCAGGTGCACACAGCAGCCGCCAGGTGCATGGCATTCCCACAGATCTCTGTTCTCGCACTGTCGCACCAGCACGGCCCACAGGGACAGGAACGGGGCCTCCCAGGGAGAGACCATGGAGTCCTGGCTGCCCTCTGGCAGGTGCTCCAGCCCTGGCTGAGCCTGGGCAACCCGGGAGAGATCCCACATTCGACGCTCTCTCCGATACCTGACTCATAGCCCCCCTGACAGGTGAAAATGACTGTGTACCATCAACCACTAAGCATGGGGCTGTGTGCTCTGAGCCATCGATAACCGACACATTTGAAGGGGCAGCAAATGTTTCAGGCCAGGGGGCTCCGTCACCTCTGCTCAGCACAACAGCTCTGGGAAAAACCAGCTCCTGACCCTGCCCAGTGAAGGCGCTGCACTCCTGAGAGGCTGGGTTTGCAAAAACTGGAGAGGGAACCAGAGGTGGGCCATGGGCTGTCATTAGCTGGCCTTGCTCTCCAGCAATATAAGGGCACTTGCCAATTACAAATATCCACAGGCAACGTATGAGTCCATTTACACGCGGTAAAGACATACCTGAGACTGGGTAATTTAAAAAGATAAAGGTTTTATGGAGTCACACTTCCACGTAGCTGGGGAGGCCTCACAATCATGGCAGAAGGTGAAGGGCATATCTCACATGGCCACAGACAAGAGAGAGTGGGAGCCAAGCGAAAGGGGATTCCCTGATAAAACCATCAGATCTGGTGAGACTTATTCCCTACCACGAAAACAGTCTGGGGGATCCACCCCCATGATTCAAGTATCTCCCGCCAGGTCCCTCCCCCAACACGTGGGAATTATGGGAGCTACAATTCAAGATGAGATTTGGGTGGGGGCACAGACAAACCATGCCAGGGAACCACTCAACTTCTTCATACTCTGAGTCTGGAGCTGGGGTGGAGTCAAGAATGAGGAAATCGGGGTGAAATTTCCTGGGTGAAATCAGGCTGGTGGACACAGTGCTGAGGGCAGGGGGCAGCTGCAGCTCACCCTCCCGGCCGCCTGCCAGCATTTCCCTGCACTTCCCTGCACCTGGTCCGAGAACCTGTCAGGGCAAAGCTGACGTGAATTTGGTCGGTTCTGAGGACACTGGATTCAAAAGCAGCAAGGCAGGGCAGAGTCACAGCCCGGTTCCCGGGCCAGGCCTTGTCCTTTCACAGTCTGTGTGGATTCATTGTGAGCTCTGGAGAAGGTACAGAAATTCCTCTTCATTAACAGAAAAGGCTTGACTCTCACTTTTGCCCCTGAGCCGCAACGAGGGAAGGGTTTCCTTAGAGCACAAAATCTCCAGAATCTGCTTAAGGCTGACTTTTGAAAACGCCTTTCATAAAACTGACAGGCAATCACACAAAGAGCCATGCTTCCCGTATTACTCTTGTAGAGCCTTTGAAACCTACCAGAATAATCCGTGAGAGGAAGACTGTGTCCCAGTGTTTTTCTCTGTAAGTCAGGCTAAAACATAACCAGAGGTGCCCGGTGGAAGGAGGCAGGAACACACGTTTGCCCAAAGGACACTGTGGGGCTTCTTTCTGCTTGCATTTACTTTGAATTCCAGTTTTAAAGGAACAGTTTATTATGGGAGGAAACATTTTATCACAGAAATAAAACATTATTTAAATGGCCGAGCTCTTACTCTGGTGTAAATTTACCAGTGGGACCCAATGAAATACACATCCTTTTCCCTAGCCGAATTTTGCATTATCTATTTTGTCTTTGCCAAATAGAAAGTTTTTTTTTTTTTTTTTAAGTGAAGCCCTGGCAAAAGCTGTCTTCTTCTTTTAATATCAGTGTTATTCTGCCAGTGACCTTGGAAATTTTACTTTTTTTAAATACATGAATTTGGTTTTCCTTTCACTACTGGAATTATTCACATTTATTTAGCTTTTAAAACGACAGCATTCTATTGTTTTAATTTTTGTTAAAGAATATTACAATTCATTTGAGAATATTACTTTTCTTTCACGGGAGAAAGGGGTGGTGTGAAAGGTGCTTGGCCATGGGCCTGGGAGGTGGAGGGTAAGCTCCTGCCCTGCGTCATCTGTGTGGAGCGGGCGGGGCTGTCAGACCGGCTCCCTCCCCTGCTCTCAGCGCTGCCCTGGACACCGTCAGGAACAGCCTCAGCCCCACGCTGGTGTGCCCGTGAATGTCCCGTTCAATTGTCGTGGGTGATGTTGAGACCAGGTCTCATTCAGAAGGCTCCTCATGCTGTGATAGGCAAAAATGTCACTTCGGATCAATTGCTAAGTGGAAATTGAATCTCTATGAATACTACAAAATAGTTCCTTCATAACACATTTAATAAATCAAAAAAACTTTTAGGAACTTCCCTAAAGTAGTTTAAAAGAGCAAAATGTCTGCTCAGTCCAGTTCACATCAACATGTGTGGGAGCTTTCACCGAAAAGGAGTAAAGACAGAGGAGACGCTCTGAGTCTCAGTTTCAGAGTGAGCCATTTTGGGTGACCCTGGTTCCTGGGGTGGGCCCTGCAGTGATGGAACATTTGGATCTACGAAGAAAACACTGGGATGGCTGACTCCGCGGAGGAACAGGTGGTGCCACGCGCGTCACTATTTCCAGGACGACCTCAATGCCTGTGCCCAGGC
Source organism: Saimiri boliviensis (assembly GCF_048565385.1). Lineage (NCBI taxonomy): Eukaryota > Metazoa > Chordata > Mammalia > Primates > Cebidae > Saimiri > Saimiri boliviensis. The sequence goes on along the minus strand of NC_133449.1, from coordinate 1,274,898 downwards.
CCGCGCCCAGCAGACGCAGCCCGCAGCCGCCCGGGTGCACGTGTTGGGCGCGGCACACCGAAGAGGCACCTGCGGTGCCGGATTCAAGACCGTCATTCCCTCAGGCATGGCGTTGTATACAGAAACGCTCACTGTGCACGTCTGGAAAAACCCTCCTGTCGTCCCGTCTGCCGTGTCTCAAACAAAAGCATCAGAGACATGTGCCGTTAGGAGGTGGCTTCCCCTAAAACCAGACCTAGGGTTGAGAATCCGCTGCCCGAGTGATGCCGGCAGGGTGGGAAACCAGGGTGCTCAGAAGGTGTTTTGTCAGGACGACGTAGACGCGGTGAAAGAAACAGGGAAGGTTCAGCTCAGGACCCGAGTCGACGAAAACGGCCTTCCTTTTGTTCCCAAACAGCCGCGACTTCCCGGACATACCGTCTCTTAAGTAAAACGTGGATTCACTGAGCGCTAATCAGGGGCCCACGAGACTGCAGCCACGCGCCTCGCCTTCGCTCCCCTCCTTCCCCTCCCGCAATAGTCAAGTTCCCAAAGCCCTTTGGAAAAGGCTTGGGTCACAGGTGTTTCTTTTTCCTAGGGACATTTTTCAACCTTAGCGCAATAAACGACTAATGGATTGAGATCTGCTTCGGTCACTTTTTCGTTTACAGTACTGTAAACCAAAATAAATCCTCCCCGCCCTGAACAACGTGGTTTCCTAAGCCAGTGTGTGTCTGCTTGAGCCCATCTCTCCTACCGTTCTGTCTAGCCTACATGATTTTTCAGCCCTGAGCTATGTGGTTAATGCAATTTTCTTCACCATTTTTTCCCTTTTTAAAATTTAAAAACTAGAAAAAATATTAAAAGTTTTTAATTGACATTTACGGTTTTTTAATTCTTAAGTATCTGTTGAAAAGGTTTATTTATAAATTACAGGGCTCATGGTTTCTGGTGTGATGTTCTTTTCCTCAATATTTTTGCAGAAATGTTTTCAAATTCTGTCAGTAAAACTTAGAACCTGAAAGGGGTAAACACATGGCTGTCCTTCCACGAGGAAATTAAACACAGAGATCATGGTTTCCCTGACTTTGTAAGTTTATAACGCAATCGGAAAACTCGTTATCCCTGTGTGTATGACAACAAAAGATAAACTTGTTCAAAAATTCAGCCCATTCAGTAAGAGAAAAAGGAAAACACAGAAATCCTACCAGGTAGACGTGGGTAGTGGCCTCCAGGCTGCTGACTGATGGAGCCACTTCTGAGGGAAGGGCCCGGTATCTCCCGGTGAGGCTGGGGTCAAGGACGGGGTGCTGGCACGGGCTGAGGGCAGGGTCTGAGCGGGGTGTGTGTTTCCAGCCCATTTCCTTAAATCCTGGCAGGAACCATCATCGCATTTCCATCAGTCTGGGTATAAAATATTTCCATGTGAATTATCTGTCCTTATCATCTCATGCAGAGGAGACCATGGCTGAGGCTTCATCCTGAGGGACGTGGCCAAAGAGGTGCCATGCCAGCTTGGCCACCGTGACGCTCTCACTGGCTGCTTTCTAAGTGTCCAAGGTGTCTCTCCAGGATTTCCTCTCAAGGGAGACAAGGGCAAGTTTTGTCTGTTTGCTCACTTGGCCTTTCCAGGTCCTGGATACTTGCTGGCCGGGGGCGGTTCTTCCTCTCCTGACCCAGATGGAAATCATTGTGAATCAGCCGCAGGACTGATGAGACGCCAGCCCAGGGGAAAACCACGGCTCTGCTGTGAATTCCCGGCGTTATTCCACCTGTGCGTCCTCAGTGTGAACCCCCGGCTGCGGCAGGGAGAGGGAGAGACTGTGGGAAAGTCAGCAGCGGACTTGTCCGCAGGAGGCTTATTTCGGGTGGCTTTCAAACACTGTTCCTCTTCCCAGCGGGTGCAGACACTTTTAGATCTGTCACTGGGTAAGAACTGCTGTTTACAGCACTCAGCATGTTAGTTCTGAAACTGAAATGGCCCATGAAGATTTCGTTCAGGTTAACAGCTTATCCCTTAGAATACCATCCACAGTTGGCTTAAATACTTTGAAGCTACATACATTCACCTTAAAACTGTTTGGACTTTCGCTTCATCATAAACAATTGTACCTAAGTGTGAACGTGGAAACACAGGTGGGCCTGGAGCTTGGAATACCCACGGAGCTTTGAGGTTGAAGGCACAGGAAACCAGCTGAGGCTGCGTCCTGGATGGGAATCATTCCTCTGATGGTGAAAATACCACCCAAACTTCTTCTGTTCGAGTTTTCTGTGACATTTCATTATTACATAAAGTAGGTATTCATTTATCTGCACTTTTAAAAAGAATGTCCTGTTGATGAGATCTTGGGTAACCTGAATTTCAGAGTCTCGTAGGCCAGCGATGCAGCCCGTCCTGCGCTCCGCCCCACCCAGACTCACACACTTGATAGAGGAATGAAAAGGTAGCGTGTGCAATACACGTATGACGTCAGGGATATTTACTCCACCCTGTGTTCACACCCAAGCTCCCGTATGTGCACTCTGTTTTATTAATACTGAGATAAGTAAGAGTATTGCCTCTGAGTTTTAAGATTAAAAACACACACACAGAAACCATTATAAAATAATCCAGTTTGTGGAAATTCTGCTAAGGTGGTAAAATTACTGTGCACTTCTACAGATTGTCCAGGGCTGCACAGCAGACAGCTTCCCACATGCTCTATGAAAATCCTAATTCTGGACACGCGTTGTGGGGTTGTGCTTTAAAGGAAGCATCTGATACAAAAGTGAGCACCTGCTGGGAGCCTGTGTGTCACTGACCTTCTTAAAACAGGCTCCCAGAACAAAACACCACGTTTCCTGTGTGAACTGACCGGTTCGGGGCGTGTGGCAGGGGAAATGCCCATGTCTGCCCATCATCCCTCATGGTGAGCACCAGGATGACACTGGAGTTTTCAGTAGCTTTGTGCCATGGCTTATCCCAGCCTGTGAGCTGCCCGTCCACCCAAGATGCCCATGTATCCAACTCCCCATCCACCCAAACTGCCCGTCCACCCAAGCTGCCCATCCCCTCAAGGTGCCCGTCCACCCTTGTTTACATGCTGTGGATGTTTTATTTTCTTCTGTAATCAAATTCATTTAGATCTTTTTTCCTTTGATAACTACAATGTTCTTGAAGGTCACTAAAATTCAGACCATAAAATGAGAAAAATAAAGTTCACGTAAGTCATTGAAAAATATTATTCCTAGTGTTCAAAACTACTTGCTGTTAAGTCTCGATCTCAATAAAACTGGACTTCATTGTATTAGCTGTCTTCTATCACAACCCACTGCTAGGTTAATTTCCATCTCTCTTTCTTCCATCCTTCTGAGGATGGAAGAGCCTATCCTTCTGCAGAATAATCTCTGGGCTTTGCAAATCCAGTTCTGCTCTTGAAAAGTCTGTTTGTACCCTGCGGCTGAGGACTCAGACTTTGAGCTGAATGATTGTGTCTCACCTGATCTTTTCTAGAAGTTTCTTTGCTTTTCCTCTGTCAGAGTTTAGTCATTTTTCCTGGCTCAGCGTTGTGAAAAACCCACGTGCTTTGTACGAACAAAGCCTGCATTCCAGACACACATCCAAGTTAAAGACATATTTGGTGTGTGGTTCTCCATGATGAAAGAGATGCAATGTTTGTAATTTCGTTTCCTCACCTTGTGGGAATATGGGCATTTTCCAGTACAGAAAACTTCGGGATGAATATTCGTAGAGCAACATCACTAACAAGAATTATCTACTCAGAATAATGGCCTGTCAAATACCCATATATTGGAAATTCAATCATGTTCAAAAACGCTTTCTGTTTTTGTTGTTCAAATGGGATACTGAATGCACAGACATGGAACAGAAGGAAAATGGATCCATGTTTGTAAGATAATGGCTACTGTTTTTCAAGTAGGGGCAAAGACACAATCTGTCCACCATGGAGAATCCCCAGGCCCCGGGGCTGCGGTGTGTTCTGACGGTCCCCTGCTCAATGAGGGAGGACCCCCGGGTGGGCAGCAGCAGGCCTGGGCTCCTGGCCAGCTCCAGGGCTGCAGACACCTTGCGGGGCCCCTTGCCCCTCTGCTCCGGTACCTGCAAAATGGGAATCAAAGGCCTGAGCCTGCAGCCAGGAGCTGTGGTGAGCTGGTGAGTTCTCAGTAGACATTAGCTATGGAGAGCTCCGGATAACCCCGTTACCTTTTGATTAAAACCTAAAGCTAAGGAGATCTTGGAATCAACTATTGTGTTTCAAATAAAAATAAAACAATTTCTGACCTGGGCCCTACCTCGCAAGGGCCTGGTAGAAGGAAATGCTGAGGCCACTTGAGGAGTCTGAGTTTCAAAGCGGTAAGAACATGAAAGGCTGCCTCCCCCATGGGCCAGGTGGGGTCAATCATCAAGAGCTTCCCCCTGCCCACAGTCCAGGTGGAATCAGTCACGAAGGGCTGCTTCCTCCGTGGGCTGGGTGGAGGCATGAAGGGCTGCCTCCCCGACGGGCCGGGAAGAGGGAGGCTGCTGTCCAGCGTGCGGCCCCCTGCCCAGCCTGGGCATCTTTACAGACTTGTTCATACCCACCCACAGGGATCCACTTGGTGTGAAGAGGAAGGCTGTGGGAATAGGGTCATTCGTCTCATTTTTACAGAAAAATACTTTTACTGTATTTAAATTTTAAAAAATAGTGCATTTTGGAAGAATTTTATATCCATACAAATATAAGAATAAACTTTCGTATTAAATCTTCCTGGGAAAATCTGATTTTTTTTTTCATTATTATATAGTAAAGGTTAATTTTTAAACTTTTTTTTACAAAAACAAAAATGTTCCCAGTTTCTTCACTACTTGATGCAGAGGAATACGCTCTATTTTTGAGTGGGTTTGGGCGTTTTGGCCTAAGGGAAGAAAATGAGCATCTATTCATTTTGGAGAACAAAATATTCACACTGGAAGGGTAACTGATGAAAGGAAAATTTCTACCTTTTCCTTTTTCAGGTTTAGAATATTTTGTAAAATTCCAACTCCTATTGCTATTAATAGGAAGTTTGAGTTAAAGCCAGAGAACGAACACTGAGACAGAAAAATACTGTCTGATGCCCCTTGAACAACATTCACATGGCAGAATATTATTTTTAATTCACTTGAAATACTCTGCTCCTTGCTGGAGTCTTCCACAGAAGCTGTTAAAATGTCCACAGTACATGTAACATTTATTATATAGAGATGTACATCTTCTAAAAAGGATATACTTTCAAACACATAAAACCTATTTGTAAAATAAATATTTGGCATAATTAAAATATTTCCTTCGGCCTAATGTCAGCTAGACAAGGGGCAGGTGCAGTGTAGGGAGCTGTGAACTGTTGCTGAAATCTTCATCATCTTCTTGTGGAATGGAATGTGTAAACTACCATCTGCACTTTTTTCTTTTCTTTCTTTTTTTTTTTTTTTAGATGGAGTCTTGCTCTGTTGACAGGCTGGAGTGCAGCGGCCCAATCTTTGCTAAGTGCAATCTCTGCTCGCCAGGTTCAAGTGATTCTCCTGCCTCAGCCTCCTGAGTAGCTGGGGTTACAGGTGTCCGCCACCACGCCTAGCTAATTTTTATATTCTTAGTAGAGACAGGGTTTTGCCATATCGGCCAGGCTGGCCTTGAACTCCTGACCTCAAGTGATCCACCCGCTTCAACCTCCCAAAGTACTAGGATTACAGGCATGAGCCGCCACGCCTGGCCTGCATTTTCTTTTCCACGGAACCACAGGAGCGGGCATCTGTTTACTTCCTGACTTTCCTCTACTGCACGGACTGACCGTCTTATGTCCATCCTTTGTCTGCGGCCTTGACGAGCAAGCGCCTAATCCTTACTTTTTCTACCTAGAGTCTGTACCCCTAAGAAAAAGTCATGCAACTCCAGTCAATTGCCTTTAATAACAAAAATATAAAGTATCCCTACTTAGAAGTCATAAAAAATATGAGAAACAGGGAAACTAAACTGTATGCTATATTTGATGAATTCGGAAAATAATTAAAATTCACATTTGTTTAGGTTATTCAATGTATGATAAATTTATTAGTATGAAGATTGCTATGTAATAAGATTATAATATTAAGTGATTAAAGTTGATTTCCTTGCCCCATATATTTTGACCAAGGCTTGTTTCTCAAATAATCCCGTCACTCTGATCCCCACTGGAGGAAAAAGGAAATGAGAGCCCAGTGCAAAGAGGACCCCTTCCTTCGTAAGGAGAAACGTGGCACCTGCTCAGGATTTCCAATGACATGTTTTATAAAAACAAATCTGGGTTTTACCAGCGTGGGAAGCAGCGTGTGCAATGCCCACACGGTTGGTTCTCATGCTGCTGGGATGCGGGCCAAGGGTGTGAACCAGTCAGGTGAAATGGAGTCTGAGCCCCACAGCCTTGCGTGGGGGACGCTGGGCCTACTCGTGGCAGGGAGAGACTCATGCGAAGAGGGGACCAGGCGTCCCCCATGTTGGATTTAACAAGGAGGACCCATCTTTGGAAAGTAGCGGCATGTTTTATTGATATCACAACTATACGCTGATTATAAAACCACACAGAGTTGCAATATTGTGCAGGAAAGAATCATTTCTTAAGAAAATAATTTTTAAGCACTCAACAGAGACAACCTTTAGTTGCTGTACATGTATTTTCTGGCAAGACTCTGACTGTCCATGAACCCGGGGTCGACGGAGGCCACCTTGGCTGCGATGAAGGCGTGGATGCAGTGCAGGACAGCGGTCAGGTCCTGGAACTCCAGCTCCTGTCGGAGAAAATCAGATCCAGTGTTTATCATAATTGTTGGAAGAGCATGTTGCAAAAATATTTAACAAAGTTTGAAACTTCTGAACTCCAAGAAAGTCCCTCCAAAAAACAAAAAGTACATAGGAAAAACATATCATTTAAAGTAGAAGGCAGAGTGACATGATCCAAATTCATTATAAATACGCTGGGTAGTTTTAATTGCAACGCTGAGAATGTAACTTGTTTTCTTGCACCTAGTGGGCGCTAATACTTCCTTTATTTTGCATCCTCATTGATCAGTGGTGGGTCTTGATGAAGTCACACCCAGTAATCCGGCCAGACTCAGTCTTCCCTACCCACCCAGCAGCTGTAGCGATTCTGTGATGGGGTCCCATCAGCCCATCCCCACGCTGCATGAGTTGGCAGAACTGGCTGTCGTCTTAGCCCTGCGTGCCTGGCTGTGTGGGTGCGTGTGGGCGTTGTGCCAATACTGCACTTGGGAGGAACAGGGCGTGCTGTGTGGCGCAGAACAGGCCCTGGGTATAGCACAGCAGCGAGCTGGGAGGGGCCTTGTTCACCCACTCTGTCCCCACGGCTACGGGAGAGCAGGAAAGGGTGCCCCAGGGAGAGTTTCCCAGAAAGACGGTTATGCCCCTCCCCCTACCAATAAAAATAAGTAAAGCAAACTCCTGGATCCTTACCTCCTCAAGTTACAGAAATCAAATGTTATGTAAAAGCAAAAATGACCCACAAAAGATTCATGTTCTCTCCACAAACTTCCTCACATAAAGTCTCCATGTCAAATCAACAAAGAAGTCCACAGTGAATCCCAAAGCTGACATCAAAGTTAAAGAAATGGGTGCAGTGGCTCACGCCTGTCATCCTGGCATTTTGGGAGGCCAAGCGGGCAGATCATGAGGTCAAGAGATCGAGACCATCCTGGCCAACATGGTGAAACCCCGTTTCTACTAAAAATACACAAATTAGCTGGGATGGTGGTGTGCGCCTGTAGTCCCAGCTACTTGGGAGGCTGAGGCAGGAGAATCGCATAAACCAGGGAGGCAGAGGTTGCAGCGAGCCGAGATCGCTGCCACTGCATTCCAGCCTGGTGGCAGAGCAGAGACTCCATCTCAAAAAAAAAAGAAAAGAAATTGCTTTTAGAAGTTATTCGGTGACTGGGGAAAGTCATGTTCCTGTTTCTAAAGGTAAAATGTGAACCTCCACTGACCCGACACCCTGTTGTGTTGGTTGAAAGGAAGCTCTAAGTGCATCTTCTAAGGTTGTCTCTCTTCTTTGTTGGCATAACAAAATTCAATAGAAGGAAGAACTGCAAATTTTTTTTCAAGATGACTGTTAATTGATTGACATCCTATTTGCTAAATCTCACCAAAATTCTAGCATATTCTAAACTGCTGAGATGACACCAGAAAGAAAGATAAATCATTTTCAGGAAGAACAGCAATGCAAACTCCGGCCACAGGCCATGCTCCTTTAAGCATCTGGAAAGGCAGGATCTTGGGTTTTCATTCCATGGCAGATGAGGGGGTGGAGAACCCCGCCCCAGGCGGGAGTGGAGGCCGTACATCACCAGGTGAAGCCCTCCCTCCTCAGCAACACCCATATTAGCTTTTGTGAGCCGATTTTTTAATAACCCAAAGATGTGACATCTCAAAATTGACTTCAGACCTCCCTGACAGTGTGAAGTCCCCTTGGTCTGTCCCTGGGCCTCTCTGCACCCCTTTCTTTTAGAAACTGCTCCTCTCTTGCAATGGG